>NC_041386.1:704451749-704500955 GCF_002162155.2 Triticum dicoccoides | reverse complement strand
CGCGCGGCTCCCTCCTGCTCGGACGGTGGGGGCCTGTGGCGGTGCTCCTCGGCCGGCATTGGTGCGGCTTGTCGGTGGTGGTGCCGCGGGCCCGGTGATTCTCGACGCGGCGGTGCGGCCGTTGGCCGTGGGGCGGCGCGGTGGCGCTGTGGCTGGCGGCGCCCGCCTAGCCCAGATCTGGGCCCTTTTAGGCCCATCTGGGTTGGCGCGGGCCGGTGGCTTGGTGCTTGGCGGCGACGTTCCTTGGTGATGGCGTGGTGGCGGCGGTCTCGGGCAGTGAGGATTTTGTTGGCCGGCGTGCTGCAGCGTGGTGACAGGACTGTCCGGGTCCATGTGGGCCCGGCCGGGCCATCGAGGCCTGGCAAGTCCTCGTCGCGGCGTCCGGTCGGCTCCGCTGTGGCGGTGGAGGCTGTCCCCTCCATCCGGTTGAGTTGTGGTCGCTCCCGTGGCTGGTGTCTCCTCTTCCTCTCCAAGCCTCGTGTTGACAGCTCCAGTGAAGCGGGGAGGGTTGTTCGGTAATCGTGGTGGCACAAACTGGTGGGTGGCCGAGGAGGTGGTGCATTTTGAAATGCCTGAGGTGGTGGTGGTGGTTGTGGATCGGGAGAAATCCCTGTCGGCCTGGCCGGCACCGATGCGATGACGCCTGCGGGCGCCGTCGGACCTTCATGAGGGGCATCGGGTACACCCCTTCCCCACTATCCCTCGCGTACCGGGGGAAACCCTAGAACTTGTTCGGGCAACAGCGGCGACATCGTCACACTCCTTGAGGGTGTTGCTTGGGGCGCGGCGCTTCGGGATGCTGGGAGCGTGGTGGTACTTCTTTGGAGGGTGCAGCGGTTGCCGGACTTCCCTTCTTCGTTGATCTGCCGTTGTCGACATTTATTTCTCTTTCTTCTTCTTGTTTTTCTTTGGGCTTATCTGTGCTGCGGCCCCAACGTGTTGAATGTATCGGATGTTTGCTTTATAATATAAAGCGGGGGGAAACCCTTTTTTATCAAAATATGTCTATATACATCCGTATATGGTAGTACATTTGAAATCTCTAAAAAGACTTACGTTTAGGAACGGAGGGAGTAGTTTACAGTAGTAATTAAGTTCTAGCAGTGCCGTCTTTAAGATTCCCAGCTTACGCGGGGTCGAAACCGCGGCAACCATTGTGTTCGAGTTGGTGCCAGAGTACGTGTCTTCGGTGGCTCGGGTGCTCTTAGGAACACAAGAATCACACAGGCATGACATAATTGTTTATCCTGGTTTGGGCCGATGATGCCCTACGTCCAGCAGCTGAAGATCCTTATAATCAAGAGCACCCAAAATCGGGGGTTACAACAGAGGGTAGGAAGAGATTTGGTAGGGGTTAGCTCGGTGCTAGTCCTAGGTTGCCTCGCTGCCGGTATATAGAAAGACATAGACATAGATACATAGATATCAACCGATTGGATATAAACAACAAAGGGAGACATAGACATAGACAAGAATCATCAACATTATGAAATAAGAATGGATATAAAAAATTTCACACCCCAAGGCTCAATTACTTTCACTAGTTAACTGATATCACGCGCAGCCACGGGAGTCATGTATCACGCGCGCAACCTGGTCCATATCTATGACACGCACAGACCCCCATATAGGCAGCCCGTGTGTGGCCAAAAGGAAAAAGCAAATAAAGCTGTGTCAGAACCGAGACCACAAGAGAATGGCAACGTTATCTTCACAACCGGGACCATTCACCTGGTATTGTCCGTCCTTCAGGCGGTTGATTACGAGAGGTTATATTACTACGGAAATTGTACTGCTACAGGTAGTTCCTGAATGGCAATAGCACGGGTTGTTGTGTAACATCGATCCAAGGTTAAGATACATCTAAGGAGCTTTGTGCTTGTAATAAAGAATAGCTATATGCATTTGTCGATGTAGAAGGTGTGATATTAATATTTTTCCTTTACGGAAAAAGGAAGAGCTTTAACGTGCTAGCTGTTAATAAAAATATAACATTACCGACAAATCATTGGTCGCAACAAATTTCAAACAGATTATAGGTCGGCATATCTGATAGTATCAACTCGGCAATAGTCTTCGACCTCGATCTGTAAAACTAATACTTCCTCCGTCCCATAATATTAGACGTTTTTTAACACTATACTAGTGTCAAAAAACGTCTTACATTATGGGACAGATGGAGTACTTAATTAGGTTGGACATCGGTCTGTATATATAGCCCAATTTTGTTTCCGGAGGCTTGTCCCAGATAGGGCCACACGAGCTTGATTGTCACATGGGTGGACCGCTGTAGGTCATGAAACCGGTACCATGCAAATTGTCAATCTATATCAATATCTATACCTACTAATAAACCAAGATGATATTTTTAGTCTTGTCCCACTTCGACGCCGTTCAATATATTAAATTGTAGCTATTCGAGGTGGTACAAGATTTAGTCTGCCCATCCGATACAAAAACTGTAACAAAAATTTGTACGTCGCCATAGCAAGCCGAGATGGGCCGGCCCATTGGCGGACGCTATACCACAGCGCCAAAGTGCGCTCTTGTCAAGAAATAAAAAAAAGGAAAAGTGTGACATCAGGAATCGTACCGGGGTGCTAGAGGAGGTAACTGGAACGTGCTATCCAATACACTAGACAACTTGGCGTGTCAGTTTCCAAATCTTCATTTATTATTGGACGTGGCTACCTCGCGCCCGAGCGCTGGCTCGTGGGATCGAGCGCTCTCCCCAAAAGGAAGGAAGGCGGGCTGTCACTTTCCCAAAATTGACTACCTGTGATGCTCTGTTGCCTGCCATTTCTATTTCAGTTGCCTAAAATACATTGAAAAGGTGGTCCATCATTGTTAGTAAGTTGCCTTTCTATGAAACTAAGTTGTTTACCATACCAAAAAGTATTACATGCAACTAAGGATGATATTAAGCTACTCGCTTGTCCTGGCAAGCAGTTTAGGATGATGTTAGCCTACCCCAGAAACTAAGTTGTCTACAATACTATCAAATTGGAGGCCAAACTAATTATGGTAGAAAACTTAGAAGTGAAGCTAGTTAACTAGATAGTCATGGTAGCCAACTTCAAAGAGATTTTCAATCATAGAAAATCATACTAAACAAACTAACAAGAAGTTGCTTTCCTATAGAACTAAAGTTGCATCCGTAGCATCCAAAGTTGCTCAAAAAAAAGTTAGTCAAAACATACTCATATGGGATCTAGTTTTGAAGATCTCATCACGATTAACCTAAGGGTGAAAACAGATCTTAATTTCGATGCTTGGTCTAAAAGTTATAGCTTTTTAAAATTTTGAAAACGCTAACTAAATGCATGCAGATCTAAGTTCCCACTGAATCACCACCTCATGCACTGTCCCCACGTGGGCCGCTCCCTTGCACTTGTCGTGACGTGAGTTATTATTGTTCTGGTCAGACGATTCCGCGCGCGTCGGTGGCGATCGGGCGTAGGCTCTCGCGTGTGCGCTCGAGACAACCATCCGGCGCAGCCGCACGATTCAGAATTCAGGTTTATTATTAAACAATACAAGCAGCAGCACCGGATCCAAACACATACGTGAATATTTTGCAAAGTTGTGAACACAAAATTTAAACTCGATCATTTTCGGAAAAGAAACAAGTTTTTAAATTTGGACTTTTTGTAAAACATGAACAATTTTTTTAAAAAATAGGAGGTATTGTACTCAAATTTTGAATATTTTTTAAGCACGAACATTTTATAAATTAAAACACGATTTAAAAAATACTAAAAAATGATTCGCTGACGTGATCCTGTTTTAGATGGATTCAGACGTGATTCTCCTATTTGCGTAGAAAGAAAGTTATTTTTTTCTATTGCTCCCTCCATTCACTTTTATAAAACGTTTCAGGAAGTTTGACATTGAACTGTTTTAGGTGATGTCTGAATTGTGTACAACGTCTTATAAAAGTAAACAAAGAGAGTACAAAAAATGGTAGGATTGTTTCTGGGGCAAGCCTCGATTGCTCATACCTAAAATTCATATACGTCGTCCTCATCTTGCACATTACACCTTTCCCTCGGTGACCCCACCTGGTTTTTATCTCAAACCAAACGATCATCAATTTCTTCACAAAAAAGGAAACAATGGCTGCAATCAATCGACGATGATCACAATCGACATCCCCAACCCTGCGAACCCTTGGCTCTCTGTCCTTCCAAACTAAGTTTCTATGGTTCTGGGAGCGCCGCGGATGTGCACATGTGGCCTGAGTGCATCCATGATATGGGGTGGCTCATGCAACGATGATGGTGAAATCATAAGGGCGTCTTGCATGATGATAAGGAAATGGTGGAAGGATAAAGGGGATGGTGAGATTCTATGATGATAGTTTCATTATCCGTTGCAACGCACGGGCATTTTTGCTAGTTTATACTAACATATATACATGCGGTCATTAAATTTTTTTTGAAACAGAGGCAAAAGATTTGCCTCATCGATTAATTAAGAAGAAGAGAATTGCCCAGTTAATTAACAGAAAACCGGGCGAAAACCGATATGCGGTCATTAATTTCAGGGTGCGTGTAGAATACATATGGTAGTTATCAATTGGACAGGGATACTGCAACATTTTGAAATACAAATTCATATAAAAAATTCACACGCAAGATTCAATAATACACATGCACATGTAAATTAAGGTTCAGAAGAGACAAAGTGGATCGTGTATCACGCACGGTCACGTCGATGTTTCACGACATGCAGCACATCACACACCATGATCTGGAAAAAGCAACGAAAGTTGGGCCATAATCTCCGAGACGTAAAGTAGGAGTCTATACACACAGGAGTCTGTACATGTCAGTGGGCCGGCACTGTTTATTTGTTTGTGACTGGCAGAGAATTGCGGGCCACTTACTCAGCGTGTGTGCGCCGGTAAGAATAGCAACGCGCGCGCATTTGAATTAGCAGCAACGGGTGTGCATCTGGAGAGCACGCATGGACTTTATAGCCCAGTTCTCCCGTCTAAGGCCTATTTAGCTTCTGTAGTCCAGTTTTTTCCTGTCTAGATTCTAGGTCTATGCGCCAATTTGGATTCTCCGAGCTATTTTTTCTCTTTCGGGATAGCGGGTTTGTGGGAGAAGAATAGGGCGGGGACATGGTTTGACATCCATATGAATGTAAAAGTACTATCTTCGAAATTCATATATTTATGTTCCATAATACTTTATACGGGATTAATAATTGAATCGATAGTGAAAACATGGTTAAAAATACTAGGGAAAGGACTACATATTATTTGTCGAGATATATATGTATTTGCAAATAAATTTAGTACTGCAAGAGTCAGAACTTTACACTCAGAATTTATAAACTTTGAATGATGACACTACAAACTTTCTACTGCTAGGTTCAAAAACTCTGAACTATTACATTATAAACTTTGTACCACCAGATTCAAAACTTTACACTTAAAATTTATGTACTTTAAACTATCACATTACAAACTTTGTACTACGAGGTTCAAAAAATTTGAACTATTACATTATAAACTTTGTACCACCATATTCAAAACTTTACACTTAAAATTTATGTACATTAAACTATCACATTACAAACTTTGTACTATGAGGTTCAAAACTTTGAACTAACACATTATAAACTTCTTAATGGTAAGTTCAAAACTTAACACTTAGAATTTATAAACTTTGAACTCCCACATTTTAAACTTTGCATTGATAGATTCAAAAATTGACACACAAAATTTATAAATATTGAACTATCACATTACTAATTTTGTAATACTAGGTTAGAAACTTTGAACTATCACATTATGAATTTTATAATAATATGCTATGAACTTTGTACACCTAGAACTGTAATTTCGAAGTTTGTGGACCTAAATAACATCCATTGACAAGCGCTACACCACAGCTTTAAAGCAATAGCTGCATTGAGTGGCTAAAACTCACTATAGTGATGGACAGTCGGTCAGTATAAATGGTATTCCGACTAATGCCTTTGTTCGCTATAAAAAACGTCATTTAGAGAGGCTGCATTTAACTTCGAGGTTTTTAAGGCACTTAACAGTTTGTTCTGGGTTCAACAATAAGCTGGCAATCCCAACGGATCCATTTGTTTTTATGAAATTAGGGCAAATTAAAGGATCTTTAGTACCCGTGACGCTAACAAACCAAGTCATCGATCCATCCATCATTAGGCCGGTCTTAATGGAAGTTTCATGTCTTTATTTCGAAGACGGTTAGAAACAATGTAAACAAGTTCATCACAACAAAACTCGTTTCTCATCCCATGGAGCTAGCACATTAGAACAGGTTACTATCATGTACTCGCTCCATCCGGAAATACTTGTCATCAAAATGGATGAAAAGAGATGTATCTAGAACTAAAATACGTCTAGATACATCCCCTTTTATCCATTTTGATGACAAGTATTTCGGATGGAGGGAGTAATTTACAGTAGTTATTAAGTTCTGGGAGTGCCCTTTTTAAGATTCCCAGATCAGTCATTAAATATCTAGGGACTCCAAACCTCGGGAAAATAACTTATTTGAGCATCTTCATAGAGGTGTTATGATCAGCAGTACTAGTTGGAATAGCTTCTACCCACCTAGTAACGTAATCAACAGCAACTAAAATATGTGTATACCCATTGGAGGAAGGAAACGGTCTCATATAATCAAAGCCCCAAAAATCAAATGGTTCAGTAACAAGTGAATAGTTCATTGGCATTTCTTGACGTCTACTAATATTACCAATTCTTTGACATTCATCACAAGACAAGACAAACTTACGAGTATCCTTGAAGAGAGTAGGCCAATAAAAATCGGATTGCAATACCTTATGTGCAGTTCTATCTCCAGCATGGTGTCCTCCATAAACTTCGGAGTGACACTTGCATAGGATATGTTCCTGTTTATGCTTAGGTACACAACGTCTAATAACACAATCTACTCCTTCTTTATAAAGGTGTGGGTCATCCCATAAGTAATGTCTTAAATCATAGAAAAACTTTTTCTTTTGCTGGTATGTAAAACTAGGTGGTATAAATTTAGCAATAATGTAATTAGCATAATCAGCATACCATGGAGCAGTGTGAGAAGCATTTATGATAGCTAATTGTTCATCAGGAAAGCTATCATCAATAGGTAGTGGGTCATCAAGAACATTCTCTAACCTAGACAAGTTGTCTGCAACGGGGTTCTTAGCTCCCTTTTTATCAATAATATGCAAATCAAATTCTTGTAGTTGGAGAACCCATCTAATAAGTCTAGGTTTAGCATCTTTCTTTTCCATAAGATATTTAATAGCAGCATGATCAGTGTGAACAGTTACTTTAAAATCAACAATATAAGGTCTGAACTTATCACAAGCAAATACAACCGCTAAAAATTCTTTTTCAGTAGTAGCATAATTTATCTCGGCATTGTCTAGAGTTTTACTAGCATATTGGATAACATTTAATTTCTTATCAACTCTTTGTCCTAGAACAACACCTACAGCATAATCAGTGGCATCACACATAATTTCAAAAGGTAAATACCAATCAAGTGGATGAACAATAGGTGCAGAAATCAAGGCTTTCTTAAGTATTTCAAATGCTTCTACATAATCATCATCAAAGACAAAAGGAATATCTTTTTGTAAGAGATTAGTTAGAGGCCTAGAAATTTTAGAGAAGTCCTTAATGAACCTTCTATAAAAACCGGCATGATGAAGGAAACTTCTTATACCTTTGATGTCCTTAGGACACGACATCTTTTCAATAGCATCAACTTTAGCTTTATCAATTTCAATACCTCTTTCAGAAATTTTATGCCCCAAGACGACACCTTCATTAACCATAAAGTGGCACTTCTCCCAATTCAAGACAAGATTAGTTTGTTCACATCTCTGCAAAACTCGATCAAAGTTGCTTAAGCAATCATCAAAAGAAGTTCCATATACGGAGAAATCATCCATGAAAACCTCAACAATCTTTTAAAAAAAATCAGAGAATATAGCCATCATACATCTTTGAAAGGTAGCAGGTGCATTGCATAAACCAAAAGGCATCCGTCTATAAGCAAAGGTACCGAAATGGCAGGTAAAAGTGTGAAGGAAATATGCCCTAGAGGCAATAATAAAGTTGTTATTTATATTTCCTTATATCATGATAAATGTTTATTATTCATGCTCGAATTGTATTAACCGAAAACTTAGTACATGTGTCAATACATAGACAAACAGTGTGTCACTAGTATGCCTCTACTTGACTAGCTCGTTGAATCAAAGATGGTTAAGTTTCCTAGCCATAGACATGAGTTGTCATTTGATTAACGGGATCACATCATTAGAGAATGATGTGATTGACTTGACCCATTCCGTTAGCTTAGCATTTGATCGGTTAGTATATTGCTATTGCTTTCTTCATGACTTATACATGTTCCTATGAATAAGAGATTATGCAACTCCCGAATACCGGAGGAACACTTTGTGTGCTACCAAATGTCACAATGTAACTGGGTGATTATAAAGGTGCTCTACAGGTGTATCCGATGGTACTCGTTGAGTTGGCATAGATCGAGATTAGGATTTGTCACTCCGATTGTCGGAGAGGTATCTTTGGGCCCTCTCGGTAATGCACATCACTATAATCCTTGCAAGCAATGTAACTAATGAGTTAGTTGCGGGATGATACATTATGGAACGAGTAAAGAGACTTGCCGGTAACAAGATTGAACTTGGTATTGAGATACCGACGATCGAATCTCGGGCAAGTAACATATCGTTGAGAAAGGGAACAACGTATGTTGTTATGCAGTTTGACCGATAAAAATCTTCATAGAATATGTAGGAACCAATATGAGCATCCAGGTTCCGCTATTGGTTATTGACCAGAGATGAGTCTCAGTCATGTCTACATAGTTCTCGAACCCGTAGGGTCCGCACGCTTAACGTTCGGTGACGATCGGTATTACGAGTTTATGTGTTTTGATGTACCGAAGGTAGTTCGGAGTCCCGGATATGATCACGGACATGAAGAGGAGTCTCAAAATGGTCGAGACATAAAGATCGATATATTGGACGACTATATTTGGACATCGGAATGGTTCCGGGTGAGATCGGGAATATACCGGAGTACCGGGAGGTTACCGGAACCCCCCGGGAGGTATATTGGCCTTATTGGGCCATAGTGGGAGAGAGGAGAAGGGAGCAAAGGAGGGGGCGCGCCCCGCCAAGCACAATCCAAATTGGGAGGAGGGCTGGGGCCCCCTTTCCTTCCTCCTTCCCCTCTACCTTCTCTCCTAATCCAACTAGGGAAGGGGGGGGGAATCCTACTCCCGGTGGGAGTAGGACTCCCCTTGGGGCGCGCCTAGGAGGCCGGCCTCCTGCCCCTTCTCCACTCCTTTATATACGGGGGAGGGGGCAACCCCATAGACACACAAGTTGATCATTGATCTCTTAGCCGTGTGCGGTGCCCCCCTCCACCATAATCCACCTCGGTCATATCGTAGCAGTGCTTAGGCGAAGCCCTGCGCCGGTAGTTTCATCATCACTGTCATCATGCTGTCGTGCTCACGAAGCTCTCCCTCGAAGCTCTACTGGATCGTGAGTTCGTGGGACGTCACCGAGCTGAACGTGTGCAGATCGCGGAGGTGCCGTACGTTCGGTACTAGGATCGGTCGATCGTGAAGACGTACGGCTACATCAACCGTGTTGTCATAACGCTCCCGCTTACGGTCTACGAGGGTACGTGGACAGCACTCTCCCCTCTTGTTGCTATGCATCACCATGATCTTGCGTGTGCGTAGGATTTTTTTTGAAATTACTAAGTTCCCCAACAGTGGCATTCGAGCCAGGTTTATGCGTAGATGTTATATGCACGAGTAGAACACAAGTGAGTTGTGGGTGGCGGTCTTGTTGGAAGAAGCGGCCCGGACCGACATTACGCGTACGCTTACACGAGACTGGTTCTACCAACATGCTTCGCACACAGGTGGCTAACGGTGTCAGTTTCTCCAACTTTAGTTGAATCAAGTGTGGCTACGCCCCGGTCCTTGTGAAGTTTAAAACAACACATACTTGACGAAATATCGTTGTTGTTTTGATGCGTAGGTAAGAACGGTTCTTGCTCAGCCCGTAGCAGCCACGTAAAACATGCAACAACAAAGTAGAGGACGTCTACTTGTTTTTGCAGGGCATGTTGTGATGTGATATGGTCAAGACGTGATGCTAATTTTTATTGTATGAGATGATCATGTTTTGCAACGGAGTTATCGGCAACTGGTAGGAGCCATATGGTTGTCGCTTTATTGTATGAAATGCAATCGCCATGTAATTGCTTTACTTTATCACTAAGCGGTAGCGATAGTCATAGAAGAAATAGTTGGCGAGAGGACAACGATGCTATGATGGAGATCAAAGTGTTGCGCCGGTGATGATGGTGATCATGATGGTGCTTTGGAGATGGAGATCAAAGGCACAAGATGATGATGGCCATATCATATCACTTATATTGATTGCATGTGATGTTTATCTTTTATGCATCTTATTTTGCTTAGTTCGGCGGTAGCATTACAAAATGATCTCTCACTAAATTTCAAGGTACAAGTGTTCTCCCTGAGTATGCACCATTGCGAAAGTTCATCATCCAACTCTACGTTCACATACAACGGGTGCAAGCCAGTTTTGAACATGCAGAATACTCGGGTTAAACTTGATGAGCCTAGCATATGCAGATATGGCCTCGGAACACTGAGACCGAAAGGTTGAGCGTGAATCATATAGTAGATATGATCAACATAGTGATGTTCACCATTGAAAACTACTCCATCTCACGTGATGATCAGACATGGTTTAGTTGATTTGGATCACGTGATCACTTAGATGATTAGAGGGATGTCTATCTAAGTGGGAGTTCTTAAGTAATTTGATTAATTGAACTTTAATATGTCATGAACTTAGTACTTGATAGTATTTTGCATGCCTATGTTGTTGTAGATAGATGGCCCGTGTTGTTGTTCCATTGAATTTTAATGTGTTCCTTGAGAAAGCTAAGTTGAAAGATAATGGTAGCAATTACAAGGACCGCGTCCGTAACTTGAGGATTATCCTCATTGCTGCACAGAAGAATTATGTCCTGGAAGCACCGCTAGGTGCCAAACCCGCTGCAGGAGCAACACTAGATGTTATGAACGTCTGGCAGAGCAAACCTGATGACTACTCGATAGTTCAGTGTGCAATGCTTTACGGCTTAGAACCGGGACTTCAACGACATTTTGAACGTCATGGAGCATATGAGATGTTCCAGGAGTTGAAGTTAATATTTCAAGCAAATGCCCGGATTGAGAGATATGAAGTCTCCAATAAGTTCTACAGCTGCAAGATGGAGGAGAATAGTTTTGTCAGTGAACATATACTTAAAATGTCTGGGTATAATAATCACTTGATTCAACTGGGAGTTAATCTTCCTGATGATAGTGTCATTAACAGAATTCTTCAATCACTGCCACCAAGCTACAAGAGCTTCGTGATGAAATAAAACATGCAAGGGATGGATAAGACAATGCCCGAGCTCTTCGCGATGCTAAAGGCTGCGGAGGTAGAAATCAAGAAGGAGCATCAAGTGTTTATGGTCAACAAGACCACCAGTTTCAAAAAAAAGGGTAAAGGGAAGAAGGGGAACTTCAAGAAGAACGGCAAGCAAGTTGCTGCTCAAGTGAAGAAGCCCAAGTTTGGACCTAAGCCCGAGACTGAGTGCTTCTACTGCGAAGGAACTGGTCACTGGAAGCGGAACTGCCCCAAGTATTTGGCGGATAAGAAGGATGGCAAGGTGAACAAAGGTATATGTGATATACATGTTATTGATGTGTACCTTACTAATGCTCGCAGTAGCACCTGGGTATTTGATACTGGTTCTGTTGCTAATATTTGCAACTCGAAACAGGGACTACGGATTAAGCGAAGATTGGCTAAGGACGAGGTGATGATGCGTGTGGGAAATGGTTCCAAAGTCCATGTGATCGCGGTCAGCACGCTACCTCTACATCTACCTTCGGTATTAGTTTTAGACCTGAATAATTGTTATTTGGTGCCAGCGTTAAGCATGAACATTATATTTGTATCTTGTTTGATGCGAGACGGTTATTCATTTAAATCTGAGAATAATGGTTGTTCTATTTATATGAGTAATATCTTTTATGGCCATGCACCCTTGAAGAGTGGTCTATTTATATTGAATCTCGATAGTAGTGATACACATATTCAAAATATTGAAGCCAAAAGATGCAGAGTTGATAATGATGGTGCAACTTATTTGTGGCACTGCCGTTTAGGTCATATTGGTGTAAAGCACATGAAGAAACTCCATTCTGATGGACTTTTGGAATCACTTCATTATGAATCACTTGGTACTTGCGACCATGCCCATGGGAAAGATGACTAAAACGCCGTTCTCGGGAACAATGGAGCGAGCAACAGATTTGTTGGAATCATACATACTGATGTATGTGGTCCGATGAATGTTGAGGCTCGCGGCGGGTATCGTTATTTTCTCACCTTCATAGATGATTTGAGCAGATATGGGTATATCTACTTGATGAAACATAAGTATGAAACATTTGAAAAGTTCAAAGAATTTCAGAGTGATGTGGAAAATCATCGTAACAAGAAAATAAAGTTTCTACGATCTGATCGTGGAAGGAATATTTGAGTTACACGTTTGGTCTTCATTTTAAACAATGCGGAATAGTTTCGCAACTCACGCCACCCGGAACACCATAGCGTAATGTTGTGTCCGAACATTGTAATCGTACTTTACTAGATATGGTGTGATCTATGATGTCTCTTACTGATTTACCGCTATCGTTTTGGGGTTATGCTTTAGAGATGGCTGCATTCACGTTAAATAGGGCACCATCTAAATCCGTTGAGACGACACCTTATGAACTATGGTTTGGCAAGAAACCAAAGTTGTCGTTTCTTAAAGTTTGGGGTTGCAATGCTTATGTGAAAAAGCTTCAACCTGATAAGCTCGAACCCAAATCGGAGAAATGTGTCTTCATAGGATACCCAAAGGAGATAGTTGGGTATAACTTCTATCACAGATCTGAAGGCAAGACATTCGTTACTAAGAATGAATCCTTTCTAGAGAAGGAGTTTCTCTCGAAAGAAGTGAGTGAGAGGAAAGTAGAACTTTATAAGGTAACTGTACCTGCTCCTTTATTGGAAAGTAGTTTATCACAGAAATCTGTTCCTGTGACTCCTACACCAATTAGTGAGGAAGCTAATGATGATGATCATGTAACTTCAGATCAAGTCACTACCGAACCTCGTAGGTCAACCAGAGTAAGATCCGCACCAGAGTGGTATGGTAATCCTGTGCTTGAGGTCATGTTACTTGACCATGACGAACCAACGAACTATGAGGAAGCGATGATGAGCCCAGATTCCGCAAAATGGCTTGAGGCCATGAAATCTGAGATGGGATCCATGTATGAGAACAAAGTGTGGACTTTGGTTGACTTGCCCGATAATCGGCAAGCAATCGAGAATAAATGGATCTTCAAGAAGAAGACAGACGCTGACGGTAATGTTACTATCTACAAAGCTCGACTTGTTGCAAGAGGTTTTCGACAAGTTCAAGGAGTTGACTACGATGAGACCTTCTCACCAGTAGTGATGCTTAAGTCCGTCTGAATCATGTTAGCAATTGCCGCATTTTAGATTATAAAATTTTGCAAATGGATGTAAAGACTGCATTCCTGAATTGATTTCTAGAAGAAGAGTTGTATATGATGCAACCTGAACATTTTATCGATCCAAAGGATGCTAACAAAGTGTGCAAGCTCCAGCGATCCATTTACGAACTGGTGCAAGCATCTCGGAGTTGGAATAAACGTTTTGATAGTGTGATCAAAGCATATGGTTTTATACAGACTTTTGGAGAAGCCTGTATTTACAAGAAAGTGAGTGGGAGCTCTGTAGCATTTCTAATATTATATGTAGATGACATATTGTTGATTGGAAATGATATAGAATTTCTGGATAGCCTAAAAGGATACTTGAATAAGAGTTTTTCAATGAAAGACCTCGGTGAAGCTGCTTATATATTGGGCATCAAGATCTATAGAGATAGATCAAGATGCTTAATTGGATTTTCACAAAGAACATACCTTGATAAAGTTTTGAAGAAGTTCAAAATGGATCAAGCAAAGAAAGGATTCTTGCCTGTGTTACAAGGTGTGAAGTTTAGTCAGACTCAATGCCCGACCACTTTAGAAGATAGAGAGAAAATGAAAGGTGTTCCCTATGCTTCAGCCATAGGCTCTATCATGTATGCAATACTGTGTACCAGACCTGATGTGTGCCTTGCTATTAGTTTAGCATGGAGGTACCAAAGTAATTCAGGAGTGGATCACTGGACAGCAGTCAAGTACATCCAGAATTACCTGAAAAGGACTAAGGATATGTTTCGCGTTTATGGAGGTGATAAAGAGCTCGTCGTAAATGGTTACGTCAATGCAAGTGATACGTCTCCGTCGTATCTATAATTTTTGATTGTTCCATGCCAATATTATTCAACTTTCCTATACTTTTTGCTAACTTTTTATACTCCTTCGTTCCTAGATATAGGGTGTATAGTTTTTGGCACGGAAATTAAAGAACGCACGTGGAGGAAAAATTTCACAAGTTTTGAGTGAGATTACACATGACTAATTGACATGAGAAAATAGAGGAGCTTACATGATATGAGGAAATGTAATCAAATCCCTAAAAAAATTATCCAAACGAGTGGTGCAACGCAATACACCTTATATTTCAGACTTTTTCTCAAAAATCTATACACCTTATATCAAGGAACGGAGGGAGTACTATTTTTGGGACTAACATATTGATCCAGTGCCCAGTGCCAGTTCCTGTTTGTTGCATGTTTTTGGTTTCGCAGAATATCCATATCAAACAGAGTCCAAACGGGATAAAAACGGATGGAGATACTTTCTGGAATATTTGAAAAATCTCGAGGAAAAATCAACGCGAACCAGTGTCCGAGGTGGGCACGAGGTAGGCCCCCCCTAGGGCGTGCCCCTAACCCTCGTGACCCACCTGTAAGGCAGTTTACGCTCTTCATATATACACGAAACGGTGAAGGTTTCAGGCCAATCGGAGTTATGGATCTCCATATATACACGAAACAGTGAAACAGAGCTAGAACAGAACACAGAAACAGAGAGATAGATCCAATCTCGGAGGGGCTCTCACCCCTCCCAAGCCATGGGAGCCAAGGACCAGAGGGGAAACCCTTCTCCCATCTAGGGAGGAGGTCAAGGAAGAAGAAGACGAAGGGGCCCCCTCTCCCCTTCTCTTCCGGTGACGCCGGAACGCTGCCGTGGCCATCATCATCATCACCGCGATCTTCGCCAACACCTCTGCCATCTTCACCAACATCTCCATCACCTTCCCTCCTTTATCTACAGCGGTCCACTCTCCCGCAACCCGCTGTACCCTCTACTTGAACATGGTGCTTTATGCTTCATATTATTATCCAATGATGTGTTGCCATCCTATGATGTCTGAGTAGACTTTCATTGTCCTATTGGTGATTGATGAATTGCTATGATTAGTTTGAGTTGCATGTTTTATTATTGGTGCTGTCCTATTGTGCCCTCTGTGTCGCGCAAGCGTGAGGGATTCCCGCTGTAGGGTTTGCAATATGTTTATGATTTGCTTATGGTGGGTGGCGTGAGTGACAGAAGCACAGACCCGAGTAAGTAGGTTGTTTGCGTATGGGATAAAGGGGACTTGATACTTTAATGCTATGGTTGGGTTTTACCTTAATGAATCTTTAGTAGTTGTGGATGCTTGCCAGAGTTCCAATCATAAGTGCATATGATCCAAGTAGAGAAAGTATGTTAGCTTATGCCTCTCCCTCAAATAGAATTGCAATAGTGATTACCGGTCTATTAAAGTAGTCAATTGCTTAGGGGCAATTTCGCAACTCCTACCACCACTTTTCCACACACGCTATATTTACTTTATTGCTTCTTTACTTTCAACAGCCCCTTGCTTTTATTTTTGCTCTCTCTATTTTCTTGCTAGCCTATCCAAAAACACCTACAAAGTACTTCTAGTTCCATACTTGTTCTAGATAAAGTGAACGTCAAGCGTGCGTAGAGTTGTATCGTTGGTTGATAGAACTTTAGGGAATATTTGTTCTACCTTTAACTCCTCGTTGGGTTCGACACTCTTACTTATCGAAAACAGTTGCGATCCCCTATACTTATGGGTTATCAAGACCTTTTTCTTGCGCCGTTGCTGGGGAGTTATAGCGTGGGGTGAATATTCTCGTGTGTGCTTGTTTGCTTTATCACTAAGCAATTTTTATTTGTTGTTCTTAGTTGTTTTCTATCTTTAGTTATGGGTAGGAATCTCAAAATCGCAAAAAAAATTAGTTGTACCTACTGCTCCAATGGTTGAAGAACCACTCAAAACCTATCACACTACTGAAGCTTTTTTACTTGGATCATCTTCGATCCCTTTGTGCTCGTGCTGAAACCCCAACTAGCTTAGTTGAGGGCAAATCTTTAGATGAGCATGCTTGTTATGTGCGACACCGTATATCTAAAAAAGGGAAACTATTATGGGATCAAATTCAACGTTTGCAATGCTATGCTTGGAATTTATGTGAATTATATGATGTTACTTGTTGTTCTGAAAACCCTAAGAAACACCTTCCCTACCAATGCTTGTTTAGTGATAATGGAATCGTATCTTCATATGCCAAGGGTGTTTATAATTACTATGATGTTCAACAAATTGAAGAATTTGTTGCTTTTAAGGGTGCTTATGAAATTGCTTCTTTGATTGAAAAGTATGATGCTACTTTCCACAAATCTAAAAAATTTGCCGTACTTGAATATTGTTATGATAAGTATGCTTATAATGCCTATGTTAAACTATATATTGAGGCCTACCCCGCTGTCCAAGAAGAGACTAATATTTTGCAGGAAGCTATGGAAGAAGAAATTGATGAAACTGTGAGCTCATTGGATGAAAAAGATGATGAGGAGAGCGAAGAACAAAAGGAGGAAGAGCGGATTGATCACCCGTGCCCACTTTCTAATGAGAGTAACTCTTCAACTCATACATTCTTTAATTCCCCTTCGTGCTTACCGAAGGATGACTGCTATGATGATTGCTATGATCCCGTTGATTCTCTTGAAATATCCCTTTTTGATGATGCTTGTTGTGCTTGTGGCCAAGATGCCAATATGAATTATGCTTATGGAGATGAACTTTCTATAGTTCCTTATGTTAAACATGAAATTGTTGCTATTGCACCCACGCATGATAGTCCTATTATCTTTTTGAATTCTCCCGATTATACTATATCGGAGAAGTTTGCACTTATTAAGGATTATATTGATGGGTTGCCTTTTACCGTTGCACATGATGATTTTGATAGATATAATATGCATGTGCTTGCTGCTCCTACTTGCAATTATTATGAGAGAGGAACCTTATCTCCACCTCTCTATGTTTCCCACATGACAAAATTGCAAGAAACTGTTTATACTATGCATTGGCCTTTACTATGTGTGCATGAATTGTTCTTTTATGACATGCCGATGCATAGGAAGAGATTTAGACTTCGTCATTACATGATATATGTTGCTTTGTGCTCACTACTAAATTACAAATCATTGCTAATTAAAATTGGCTTTGATATACCTTGGGATCCGGGTGGATTCACTACTTGAGCACTATATGCCTAGCTTAATGGCTTTAAAGTAAGCGCTGCCTGGGAGACAACCCGGAAGTTTTAGAGAGTCATTTATTTCTGTTGAGTGCTTTCATATAGTTTAAAAACAACAAAAATAAAGAGGGGAACCCAAAACTTTTCAAAAGAAAAGCGAAAGTGAGAAAGACAAACATTGTTGAAGTGGGAGCTAGCCTTGAACTTTGTTCATGCTCACAGAAACTTTGTGAATCTTGATTACAGAAACTTTTCAACAAAAATAATTATCCCCTTGTGCAATTCCACTGTACTATAAAAATAATGTGCCAAGGTTTCCCTTTAGGATGTTTACAATACTTGTTGGTTTGTACGGTGCAGGACAGAAACTTTGGATGTAGTGCGCGAATTTTAATTTTTTACTGGGACATCAAATGGTTCTGATTCGTTTTGCACTATGTTTCTGTGCAAAGTTTTTATTGTTCCTAATTTTGGCAGAATTTTTCAAGTATCATAAGTATGGTGAATGTTCAGATTGCTACAGACTATTCTGTTTTAGACAGATTCTGTTTTCGATGCATAGTTTGCTTGTTTTGATGAAAACTATCAATTTATATCAGTGGATTAAGCCATGAAAAAGTTATGTTACTGTAGACACAATGCAAAAACAAGATATTAATTGGTTTGCAACAGTACTTAGAGTAGTGATTTGCTTTATTATACTAACGGATCTTACCGAGTTTTCTGTTGAAGTTTTGTGTGGATGAAGTGTTCGATGATTGAGAAGGTTTCGATGTGAGAAGAAGGAAGAGAGGCAAGAGCTCAAGCTTGGGGATGCCCGAGCCACCCCAAGTAAATATTCATGGAGACTCAAGCGTCTAAGCTTGGGGATGCTGGGAAGGCATCCCCTCTTTCTTCAACAAATATCGGTATGTTTTCGGATTCGTTTCATTCATGTGATATGTGCAAATCTTGGAGCGTCTTTGCTTTAGTTTTCATTTTTATTTTATGCACCATGCTGGTATGAGATGGTCCTTGGTTGATTTATAGAATGCTCTATCCACTTCACTTATATCTTTTGTGTATGGCTTTATAGAATGCTTCATGTGCTTCACTTATATCATTTGAAGTTTGGATTGCCTGTTTCTCTTCACTTAGACAACCGCCATTTGTAGAATGCTCTTTTGCTTAACTTATATTTGTTAGAGCGTGGGCATATCTTTTGTAGAAAGAATTAAACTCTCTTGCTTCACTTATATCTATTTAGAGAGATGACAGGAACTGGTCATTCACATGGTTAGTCATAAAATCCTACATAAAACTTGTAGATCACTAAATATGATATGTTTGATTCCTTGTAATAGTTTTGCGATATAAAGGTGGTGATATTAGAGTCATGCTAGTTGAGTAATTGTGAAATTGAGAAATACTCGTGTTGAGGTTTGCAAGTCCCGTAGCATGCACGTATGGTGAACCGTTATGTAACGAAGTCAGGGCATGAGGTGTTTATTGATTGTCTTCCTTATGAGTGGCGGTCAGGGACGAGCGATGGTCTTTTCCTACCAATCTATCCCCCTAGGAGCATGCGCGTAGTACTTTGTTTCGATGACTAATAGATTTTTGCAATAAGTATGTGAGTTCTTTATGACTATTGTTGAGTCCATGGATTATACGCACTCTCACCCTTCCATCATTGCTAGCCTCTTCGGTACCGTGCATTGCCCTTTCTCACCTAGAGAGTTGGTGCAAACTTCGCCAGTGCATCCAAACCCCGTGATACGATACGCTCTATCACACATAAACCTCCTTATATCTTCCTCAAAACAGCCACCATACCTACCTATCATGGCATTTCCATAGCCATTCCGAGATATATTGCCATGCAACTTCCATCATCATCATATACATGACATGAGCATTTATTGTCATATTTCTTTGCATGATTGTAAGATAGCTAGCATGATGTTTTCATGGCTTGTCCGTTTTTTGATGTCATTGCTATGCTAGATTATTGCACATCCCGGTACACTGCCGAAGGCATTCATATAGAGTCATATCTTTGTTCTAGTATCGAGTTGTAATATCGAGTTGTAAGTAAATAAAAGTGTGATGATCATCATTATTAGAGCACTGCCCCTTCCAAAAAAAAAGAGGCCAAAGAAGCCTAAATAAAAAAATGGGGCCAAAGAAGCCCGCAAAAAAGGGGCAATGTTACTATCCTTTTACCACACTTGTGCTTCAAAGTAGCATCATGTTCTTCATATAGAGAGTCTCTTGAGTTATCACTTTCATATACTAGTGGGAATTTTCATTATAGAACTTGGCTTGTATATTCCAACGATGGGCTTCCTCAAATGCCCTAGGTCTTCATGAGAAAGCAAGTTGGATGCACACCCACTTAGTTTCAGTTTGAGCTTTCATATACTTATAGCTCTAGTGCATCCGTTGCATGGCAATCCCTACTCCTCACATTGATATCTATTAATGGGCATCTTCATAGCCCGTTGATACGCCTAGTTGATGTGAGACTTTCTCCTTTTTTGTCTTCTCCACATAACCCCCACCATCATATTCTATTCCACCTATAGTGCTATGTCCATGGCTCACGCTCATGTATTGCGTGAAAGTTCAAAAGGTTTGAGAACGTCAAAAGTATGAAACAATTGCTTGGCTTGTAATCGGGGTTGTGCATGATGTGAATGCTTTCGGTGGTGAAGATGGAGCATAGCCAGACTATATGATTTTGTAGGGATGAGCTTTCTTTGGCTATGTTATTTCAATAAGACATAATTGCTTGGTTGGTATGCTTGAAGTATTATTGTTTTTATGTCAAAGGATAGATTATTGCTTTGAATCACTCGTGTCTTAATATTCATGCCATGATTAGATATATTATCAAGATTATGCTAGGTAGCATTCCACATCAAATTTTATTTATCATTTACCTACTCGAGGACGAGCAGGAATTAAGCTTGGGGATGTTGATAAGTCTCCGTCGTATCTATAATTTTTGATTGTTCCATGCCAATATTATTCAACTTTCCTATACTCTTTGGCAACTTTTTATACTATTTTTGGGACTAACATATTGATCCAGTGCCCGGTGCCAGTTCCTGTCTGTTGCATGTTTTTGGTTTCGCAAAATATCCATATAAAACGGAGTCCAAACGGGATAAAAACGGACGGAGATACTTTTTGGAATATTTGGAAAATATGGAGGGAAAATCAACGCGAACCAGTGTCCGAGGTGGGCACGAGGTAGGGGGCGCCCCCCCTAGGGCGCGCCCCTGACCCTCGTGACTCACCTGTAAGGCGGTTGACGCTCTTCTTTTGCCGCAAGAAAGCTAATTTTCGGAAAAAATCACGGCGATGGTTTCAGGCCAATCGGAGTTACGGATCTCCATATATACACGAAACGGTGAAACAGAGCCAGAACAGAACGCAGAAACAAAGAGATAGATCCAATCTCGGAGGGGCTCTCGCCCCTCCCAAGCCATGGGAGCCAAGGAACCAGAGGGGAAACCCTTCTCCCATCTAGGGAGGAGGTCAAGGAAGAAGAAGACAAAGAGGCCCCCTCTCCCCTTCTCTTCCGGTGGCGCCGGAACGCTGCCGTGGCCATCATCATCATCACCGCGATCTTCACCAACACCTCCGCCATCTCCACCAACATCTCCATCACCTTCGTCCCTCTATCTACATCGGTCCACTCTCCCGCAACCCGATGTACCCTCTACTTGAACATGGTGCTTTATGCTTCATATTATTATCCAATGATGTGTTGCCATCCTATGATGTCTGAGTAGATTTTCGTTGTCCTATCGATGATTGATGAATTGCTATGATTGGTTTGAGTTGCATGTTTTATTATCGGTGCTGTCCTATTGTGCCCTCCGTGTCGCGCAAGCGTGAGGGATTCCCGCTGTAGGGTTTGCAATATGTCTATGATTTCCTTATGGTGGGTGGCGTGAGTGACAGAAGCACAGACCCGAGTAAGTAGGTTGTTTGCGTATGGGATAAAGGGGACTTGATACTTTACTGCTATGGTTGGGTTTTACCTTAATGAATCTTTAGTAGTTGCGGATGCTTGCTAGAGTTCCAATCGTAAGTGCATATGATCCAAGTAGAGAAAGTATGTTAGCTTATGCCTCTCCCTCAAATAGAATTGCAATAGTGATTACCGGTCTAGTAAAGTAGTCAATTGCTTAGGGGCAATTTCGCAACTCCTACCACCACTTTTCCACACTCGCTATATTTACTTTATTGCTTCTTTACTTTCAACAGCCCCTAGCTTTTATTTACGCTCTCTTTATTTTCTTGCTAGCCTATTGAGGGAGTCCTGGACTAGGGGGTGTCCGGATAGCCGAACTATCATCTTTGGCCAGACTCCTGGACTATGAAGATACAAGATTGAAGACTTCGTACCATGTCCAGATGGGACTTTCCTTGGCGTGGAAGGCAAGCTTGGCGATACGGATATGTAGATCTCCTACCGATGTAACCGACTCTGTGTAACCCTAACCCTATTCGGTGTCTATATAAACCGAAGGGTTTTAGTCCGTAGGACGAACGACAATCATACCATTGGCTAGCTTCTAGGGCTTAGCCTCTCTGATCTCGTGGTAGATCTACTCTTGTACTACCCATATCATCAATATTAATCAAGCAGGAGTAGGGTATTACCTCCATCGAGAGGGCCCGAACCTGGGTAAAAACATCGTGTCCCTTGTCTCCTGTTACCATCCGCCTAGACGCCCAGTTCGGGACCCCCTACCCGAGATCCGCCGGTTTTGACACCGACATTGGTGCTTTCATTGAGAGTTCCTCTGTGTCGTCACCTATAGGCCCGATGGCTCCTTCGATCATCAGCAACGACGCAGTCCAGGGTGAGATTTTTCTCCCCGGACAGATCTTCGTATTCGGCGGCTTTGCACTGCGGGCCAATTCGCTAGGCCATCTGGAGCAGATTGAAAGCTACGCCCCTGGCCATCAGGTCAGATTTGGAAGCTTGAACTATACGGCCGGTATCCGCGGAGACTTGATCTTTGACGGATTCTAGCCACGGCCGAGCGTGGCGCACTGTCTCGATGGGTATGATCTAGCTCTGCCGCCGAACAGTGCTCTGGAGGCCGCACCAGTGCCCGCTCCGACCCTTAATCCGGAGCCAGTTTCGCCGATCGAGGACGATTGGTTGGACACCGCCTCGGGGGCTGAAATCTCTATGGCGATTGAGCCGAACACCATCCCTGTCCTCTGCGAAGCTCGTGACTCCCAGGTGCCGGACTCCTTTCCGGACTCCGAACCTCCTGCGTCCCTGCCAGTCGAATCTGACTGGGTGCCGGTTATGGAGTTCACCACCGCGGACGTCTTTCGGCACTCGCCCTTTGGCGATATCTTGAACTCATTAAAGTCTCTCTCTTTGTCAGGGGAGCCCTGGCTGAACTACGGTCAGGAAGGTTGGGATTCGGATGATGAAGAAATTCGACGCCCACCCACCACCCACTTTGTAGCCACTGTCGATGATTTAACCGACATGCTCGACTTCGACTCTGAAGACATCGACGGTATGGACGATGGTGCTGGAGACGATCAAGAGCTAGCGCCCACGGGGCACTGGAAGGCCACCTCGTCATATGACATATACATGGTGGACATCCTAAAAGATGGGAATGGCGATGGAACAGCGGAGGATGATCCCTCCAAGAAACAACCCAAGCGCCGACGTCAGCGGCGCCGCTCTAAATCCCGCCACAGCAAAAACGGTGATTCCGGCACGGGAGACAGTAACACCCCGGACAGTGCCGAAGACAACCCCCTCCAGCAGGATTCAGCACAGGAGGAGGGAGAAGCCAGCCCTCATGATAGAGCGGCAGACAGAGAGATAGAGGACGATAATTATATGCCTCCCTCCGAAGATGAGGCAAGCCTCGACGACGACGAATTTGTCGTGCCTGAGGATCCCGCCGAACAGGAGCGTTTCAAACGCAGGCTTATGGCCACGGCAAGCAGCCTCAAGAAAAAGCAGCAGCAGCTTAGAGCTGACCAAGACTTGCTAGTTGACAGATGGACTGAAGTCCTTGCAGCCGAAGACTCCAAAAGCTACCCCAAACACAGGCCGTTGCCTCGATCAGAGGAGGAAGCACCCGCGTCACCAGCGCATGACATGGCAGACCGGCCACCCCGTGGCCGCGACAGAGAAGCCTCTCGGCCCTCCGCTCAAGCCACGCCCCGACGCCGCTCAAAAAGTACCAAGGCACGGGAGAACGCGCCGGACTTGCGAGATATACTGGAGGATAAGGCAAAGCAAACAAGACTGATCTACAGATCGCGTGGGCGCCCAACGACTCGGGATGATTACCGTCACGCCGGATACAGCAACCCGGGCCGGGCCGAACACAGTAGACAAAGCTCATATGAGCTACGTCGTGATATAGCCCAATACAGAGGCGCCGCACACCCACTATGCTTCACAGATGAAGTAATGGATCATCAAATCCCTTAGGGCTTCAAACCCGTAAACATCGAATCATATGATGGTACCACAGATCCTGCGGTCTGGATCGAGGACTATCTCCTCCATATACACATGGCCCGCGGTGATGATCTACATGCCATCAAATACCTCCCACTCAAGCTTAAAGGACCAGCTCGGCATTGGCTCAACAGCTTGCCAGCAGAGTCAATCGGTTGTTGGGAGGACCTGGAAGCCGCATTCCTCGATAACTTCCAGGGCACATATGTGCGACCACCAGACGCCGATGACCTTAGCCATATAATTCAGCAGCCAGAAGAATCGGCCAGACAATTCTGGACGCGGTTCCTAACAAAGAAAAATCAGATCGTCGACTGTCCGGATGCAGAGGCGCTAGCATCCTTCAAACACAACATCCGCGACGAGTGGCTAGCCCGGCACCTAGGACAGGAAAAGCCGAAATCCATGGCAGCCCTCACCACACTCATGACCCGCTTTTGCGCGGGAGAGGACAGCTGGCTAGCTCGAAGCAACAACTTGGCCAAACACCCTGGTAGTTCGGATACCAAGGACAGCAATGGCAGGTCGCGTCGCAACAAGCATAAACGCCGCATTAACGTGACAATGCTGAAGATACGATAGTAAATGCCGGATTCAGAGGCTCTAAACCCAGTCAGCGGAAGAAGCCATTCAAAAGAAATACCCAGGGCCCGTCCAACTTGGACCGAATACTCGATCGCTTGTGCCAGATACATGGCACCCCCGAAAAACCAGCCAACCACACCAACAGGGATTGTTGGGTGTTCAAGCAAGCAGGCAAGCTAAATGCCGAAAACAATGACAAGGGGCTGCATAGCGATGACGAGGAAGATCCCCGGCCGCCGAACAATAGAGGACAGAAGGGATTTCCCACACAAGTGCGGACAGTGAACATGATATACGCAACCCACATACCCAAAAGGGAGCGGAAGCATGCAATAAGGGACGTATATGTGATGGAGCCAGTCGCCCCGAAGTTCAACCCATGGTCTTCCTGCCCGATCACCTTTGATCGAAGGGACCACCCCACTAGCATCCGTCACGGCGGTTTCGCCGCATTGGTTCTTGACCCAATTATCGACGGATTTCACCTCACCAGAGTCCTGATGGACGGCGGCAGCAGCCTGAACCTGATTTATCAGGATACAGTGCGCAAAATGGGCATAGACCCGTCAAGAATCAAACCCACAAAGACGGCCTTTAAAGGCGTCATTCCAGGTGTAGAGGCCAACTGTACAGGCTTCGTTACACTTGAAGTGGTCTTCGGATCCCCGAATAACTTCCGGAGTGAGGAGTTAATCTTCGACATAGTCCCGTTCCGCAGCGGCTATCATGCACTGCTCGGACGAACCGCATTTGCAAAGTTCAATGTGGTGCCGCACTATGCATATCTCAAGCTCAAGATGCTAGGCCCTCGAGGAGTGATTACGGTCAATGGAAACACCGAACGCTCTCTCCGAACGGAGGAGCATACGGCGGCCCTAGCGGCGGAAGTACAAAGCAGCCTCTTGAGGCAATTCTCGAGTCCGGTTACTAAACGTCCGGACACCGTCAAGCGCGCCCTGAGTAACCTATAGCAAGACCGCCTGGCACATCCTGAACACGCGTAGCAATGCAGCCCCAACCCCAGCCATCGCGAAATTGCGAAGCCAGTACTACGCGTACATAACTACGCTCTGAAGCACCATGGGCATAGGGGACGGGCCACGACCACGGCATGCCCATAATGCGGCTAGACCGCACTAGGGCTCCCGTTTGTGTCATTCCTTTTTTTCTTTTCTTTTTTTCTTTTTCTTTTTACTTTCAGGACTCCGTTTTCCAGAAGCCCTGTCCGGCACTAGCATTGCCGAACTCACGATGCAACAGCCAGGGAAGCAGAAAGCTACGTTGAATGTCCAGGTGGTCTCTACTACGAGTATTATGCCTGTTTTACATACCATTCCGCAGCTTACCCCTGGAGGGGGACATGTGAAATAGTCCCATCCCTTGCTTATCGCACCATTTGTATCGTCCTGCCTTCATTGCAGTTTCTTTTGAATAAACAATATATAGCTCTTGCCTAATATTGCATTCTTTCCCATTGTATATGTTCATCTATGACATTGCGCAACCGTACAATTTGGTACGGCCACCACACCAGGGGCTTATGTACCCCAAAAACATGGTGTAACAAGTCCGAACACTTTCACAAGTGCGGCACCCTGAACTTATAGCATTATATGCATCGGCTCCGAATCATGTCTTGGGTCAATAGTTGCGTTTCCTGGCTCCCATGTTTTGGTACCTTACGTTCCGTTATATCGGCTAAGGTAGCGCTGGGAGAACCACTGCGATTGTGCCCCTCAGTGGAGAAAGAAAAAACTGACCATCATGATAAGGCGAGAGCCGGTCGCTGTTCGAGAGGTTTTTTCGGGTCCCTAAAGACTTATGCCGCTTAGAGCGAGGAGCCGGCATTGTCCGGCCAAGGCATGGATAGCGCCCCGAACTCGGTCTTTCGAATACTAGGGGCTTCGCCGAAATTTAAAATTATAGAATTCTATGGCTAAGTGAGAGTGTTCAAGCACTATAAGTCCGGTTGCCTGGTTCGTTGCGTTGAGCGCCTCCCTCGAAGGACCCAAGAATGGGAACAAGAGTGCTCAAGTTTATCCCGAACACCCCAGCACTCGTGGCATGGGGGCTGAAGCCAACGATTTGCCATCTCTCAGATTTGATAAACAGCCGCATAGAAGGTAATATTTTAAATTCACAAGCGTTGCTTAGCGCATATGAACAAGTTTTCAGCGTACAGGATAACAAATGCGAGTCTATTCAAAAATTACATCTTTGGAGCATTCACCCGCTATCAGACGGGCACCCTCCAGGACGCCCTCATAATACATTTCGGGCTTGTGATGCTCCTTGCCCGGTGGTGGTCCGTCCTTCACAAGCTTCTCACCGTCCAGCTTGCCCCAGTGCACCTTAGCACGGGCAAGGGCCCTACGGGCACCTTCAATGCAGACGGAGTGCTTGATGACTTCTATCCATGGACAGGCGTCCACCAGCCGCCGCACTAGCCCGAAGTAGCTCCCAGGCATGGCCTACGTAGGCCACAGCCGAACTATCAGGCCCTTCATGGCCTGTTCGGCGACCTTGTGGAGCTTGACCAGCTGCTTCAGCTGGTCGCTCAGGGGCACCGGATGTTCGGCCTCAGAATACTGAGACCAGAACACCTTCTCCTTCGAGCTTCCCTCCTCGGCTCGGTAGAAAGCGGCAACATCAGACACACTGCGAGGCAGATCTGCGAACGCTCCTGGAGAACTCCGGATTCGGGTAAGTAATAGATAATTCACTTTCACATTCTTGCTTTACATAAAGAATGCCTTACCCGCCGTTATCTTCTTTAATGATTCAATTTCCTGGAGGGCTTTTTGGGCTTTGGCCTTAGCGGCTTTGGCACTCTCAAGAGCCGAGGCGAGCTCGGACTCTCGAGTCTTCGAGTCACGCTCCAAACTCTCGTGTTTTTCCACGAGAGCCTGGACCTCCGCCACCCGCGCCTCCTGCTTCTCTCACTTGGTGCGCTCCACGGCCGCTTTGCTTTCGGCCTTGAACACCGCTTCCTTTAGGGTCGCCACCTCGTTTGTGGCCCCTACAATACCCATGTTATTCCTGTCTTTTTTGCAACCAACTCCTTTCTATAAGGTATTACTTTAATAAGGTATTACTTACCTTCCTTGTCCACGAGCTGCTTCTTGGCAAGGCCGAGCTCGATCTTGGACCGCTCGAGGTTCTGCTTCAATGCATTGACCTCCGCAGTCAATGCGACAAAGGTCAGCAGCGCAGCCTGCATTCCCATATTGACATATTTATGTTAGACTCCTGCGTATATCTTTATAGATCCTTAGTCCGGCTTTTCTTTCCGAACACCGAACTAAGCATCAGGGGCTACTGTCTATGCGGTAATATTTTTACATATTCTAAACTTACCTCAAAGCATGTTAGAAGGCTGGTACGGGCTTCGGTCAGCCCGCTCTTGGCGGATTGAACTTTCTGGACCACCGCACTCATGATAGTGCGATGCTCCTCGTCGATGGAGGCGCCGTTAAGCGCCTCCAGCAAGTTATCCGGTGCCTCCGGATGGACGGAGGTCACTGGTGTCGCAGTGTTGCCCTTCTTATGAAGGGGCCGCTTGCTGGACTTCGGAACCACTGAAGGTTCTGGTAGGGAGTCCGGCGCAGGGCCGGACTTAGAGCCCTCTGGGGTTTTTCCCCCTTTGCGCCCCGGGTCCGGGAGGTCGCCTTGCGGCGCCTCCAGGACCTCCTCCTCCTGGTTGGGCCCCTTTTGGGACTCCACCGCGGTGTTGTCCGTGTCGCGAGGAGGGGAGGCGGCCGGAAGTGAAGTACTATTCATATCCGACGAATCCAGGGAGCCGCTCGACGAAGCGGCGAGCTCGTCCTTGGGCGGGCTACATGGTTATATTCGGCGTTAGAAGACACTGTGCGACAAGTAAAAATCATCAGTTATTCTGGAATCCGGACACTTACGATCTCGCCAGGGGCTTGGCCCTTGATGGCCACTCCTCCTCATCGTTGTCGACGTTGGTCGAGAAGTCCGGAGGAAGGGTACTTCCTTTCTTGGACCCTCCGGCCTCCCCAGTCGGGGCGACCTTCCTTTTCTTCTCTTCCCTCGCTGGGGGAGAGGCTTCTTTTTCCTCCTCCTCGTTCTCAGAAGAGGATTCTGCTTCAGAATCTGACAGCACCTGGTGCCGGGAGCTCCTTCGAGTTCCCGTGGCCTCCTTCTTGGCCTTCTTCTCAGTCACCACGTGAGGTGCCGGAACCAGCAGCCCCGTCAAGCGGGCGTCCGCTGGGTCTTCTGGCAAAGGAGTCGGACAGTTAATTTGTCCGGACGTCTTCAGCAAGTCCTGTCAAAGGTTAGGGAGTTTTAGATCCCGCATAGAGTCAAACTATGAAAAAAGAGTCCCATAAAGGGCAAAATAACTTACCTCGCTGGCTTGACGCTGCAAGCGGAATCCGCGATCTTCGGTAGTGGATGCGGGAGCTTCAGCGCCCTTGAACAACACCTTCCAGGCATCTTCGTACGTAGTGTCGAAGAGCCAGCTCGAGGTCCGGTGCTGTGCCGGATCAAACTCCCACAAATTGAAGGCCCGTTGCTGGCATGGGAGAATCCGGCGGATGAGCATAACATGGACTACGTTGACAAGCTTGAGCTTCTTGTCCACTAGGTTTCGGACACAGGTTTGGAGTCCGGTCAGCTCTTCCGAATCACCCCACGCCAGGCCCGTCTCTTTCCATGATGTGAGCCATGTGGGGGAGCCAGATCTGAATTCGGGGGCCGCCGCCCATTTGGAGTCGCGCGGCTCAGTGATGTAGAACCACCCCGATTGCCACCCCTTTATGGTCTCCACAAAGGAGCCCTCAAGCCATGTAACGTTGGGCATCCTGCCCGCCATGGCACCTCCGCACTCCGCCTGTCGGCCGCCCACTATATTCGGCTTGACGCTAAAGGTCTTCAACCATAAACCGAAGTGGGGCTGGATGCAAAGGAAAGCCTCGCACACGACGATAAACGTCGAGATATTGAGGATGAAGTTTGGGGCCAGATCGTGGAAATCCAGGCCGTAGTAGAACATGAGCCCCCAGACAAATGGGTGAAGTGGAAAACCTAGTCCGCGGAGGAAGTGGGTGAGGAACACCACCCTCTCATGGGGCCTGGGGGTGGGGATGAGCTGCCCCTTGTTGGGGACCCGACACGCGATGTCGCCGGACAAGTATCCGGCCTCCCGCAGCTTTGTGATGTGCCCCTTCCTGACGGAGGAGGCCATCCACTTGCCTCCCGCTCTGGACATAATTGGAGAAGGTTGGGGTGGGATGTGCGGACTTGGGCGCTGGAGCTCGAGTGCGCGGAAATGGATGAGCAAAGGAGGAGGAAGGCGTAGGTGGAAAGGTGGATCCTTATCCCCTTTTATGGACGGACGCAACTAAGCACCCCCACCAGCCTGGTAAAACTCGTTTGCCTCCCAAGCGCCGCAATCAATGGCGCGGTTGGGTTACCCACATCCGTATTGATGAGAATCCCGGAATAAGGGGGACATGATCTCTGCTTTGACAAGACGTGCCAAGGAAACTGCCTCGCTAAACGCGCTGAGGTGGTATAGTAAAAACGATTCGAACGAAGTCTTGGCCGTGTCGTGATGGCATGCTGCGGAATACGTGAGCAGATTGATTTTGTGTAAATATTATTCTCTCTACGGTGTTATGTGGAAATTATTTTGCAGAGCCGGACACTGTCCTTGTGTTCAAAATCTTCTATGAAGTATTCGGAGGAGGAACCCGCCTTGCAATGCCAAAGACAATGTGCGTGCCGGACTCGTCATCATTGAAGCCTGGTTCAGGGGCTACTGAGGGAGTCCTGGACTAGGGGGTGTCCAGATAGCCGAACTATCATCTTTGGCCAGACTCCTGGACTATGAACATACAAGATTGAATACTTCGACCCGTGTCCGGATGGGACTTTCCTTGGCGTGGAAGGCAAGCTTGGCGATACGAATATGTAGATCTCCTACCGATGTAACCGACTCTGTGTAACCCTAACCCTATTCGGTGTCTATATAAACCGAAGGGTTTTAGTCCGTAGGACGAACGACAATCATACCATAGGCTAGCTTCTAGGGTTTAGCCTCTCTGATCTCGTGGTAGATCTACTCTTGTACTACCCATATCATCAATATTAATCAAGCAGGAGTAGGGTATTACCTCCATCGAGAGGGCCCGAACCTGGGTAAAAACATCGTGTCCCTTGTCTCCTGTTACCATCCGCCTAGATGCCCAGTTCGGGAGCCCCTACCCGAGATCCGCCGGTTTTGACACCGACACCTATCCAAAAACACCTACAAAGTACTTGTAGTTTCATACTTGTTCTAGGTAAAGTGAACGTCAAGCGTGCGTAGAGTTGTATCGGTGGTCCATAGAACTTTAGGGAATATTTGTTCTACCTTTAGCTCCTTGTTGGGTTCGACACTCTTACTTATCGAAAACTATTGCGATCCCCTATACTTGTGGGTTATCAGCAAGCTTTGACACTGATCCGGATGACTCTAAGTCACATACCGGATACGTGTTTATATTGAACGGTGCAGCTGTCAGTTGGTGCAGTTCTAAGCAAAGCGTCGTGGCGGGATCTACGTGTGAAGCGGAGTACATAGCTGCTTCGAAATCAACAAATAAAGGAGTCTGGATGAAGGAGTTCATATGCGATCTAGGTGTCATACCTAGTGCATCGGGTCCAATGAAAATCTTTTGTGACAATACTAGTGCAATTGCCTTGGCAAAGGAATCCAAATTTCACAAGAGAACCAAGCACATCAAGCGACGCTTCAATTCCATCTGCGATCAAGTCAAGGAGGGAGACATAGAGATTTGCAAGATACGTACGGATCTGAATATTGCAGACCCGTTGACTAAGCTTCTCTCACGAGCAAAAGATGATTAGCACCAAGACTCCATGGGTGTTAGAATCATTACTGTGTAATCTAGATTATTGACTGGTGCAAGTGGGAGACTGAAGGAAATACGCCCTAGAGGCAATAATAAAGTTGTTATTTATATTTCCTTATATCATGATAAATATTTATTATTCATGCTAGAATTGTATTAACCGGAAACTTAGTACCTGTGTGAATACATAGACAAACAGAGTGTCACTAGTATGCCTCTACTTGACTAGCTCGTTGAATCAAAGATGGTTAAGTTTCCTAGCCATAGACATGAGTTGTCATTTGATTAACGGGATCACAACATTAGAGAATGATGTGATTGACTTGACCCATTCCGTTAGCTTAGCATTTGATCGTTTAGTATATTGCTATTGCTTTCTTCATGACTTATACATGTTCCTATGACTATGAGATTATGCAACTACCGAATACTGGAGGAACACTTTGTGTGCTACCAAACGTCACAACTTGACTGGGTGATTATAAAGGTGCTTTATAGGTGTCACCGATGGTACTTGTTGAGTTGGCATAGATTGAGATTAGGATTTGTCACTTCGATTGTCGGAGAGGTATCTGTGGGCCCTCTCGGTAATGCAAATCACTATAAGCCTTGCAAGCAATGTAACTAATGAGTTAGTTGCAGGATTATACATTACGGAACGTGTAAAGAGACTTGCCGGTAACGACATTGAACTAGGTATTGAGATACCGACGATCCAATCTCGGGCAAGTAACATACCGTTGACAAAGGGAACAATGAATGTTGTTATGCGGTTTGACCGACAAAGATCTTCGAAGAATATGTAGGAACCAATATGAGCGTCCAGGTTCCGCTATTGGTTATTGAGCGGAGATGAGTCTCGGTCATGTGTACATAGTTCTCGAACCCGTAGGGTCCGCACGCTTAACGTTCGGTGACGATCGGTATTATGAGTTTATGTGTTTTGATGTACCGAAGGTAGTTCGGAGTCCCGGATATGATGACGGACATGACGAGGAGTCTCGAAATGGCCGAGACATAAAGATCGATATATTGGATGACTATATTTGGACATCGGAATGGTTCCGGGTGAGATCGGGAATATATCGGAGTACTGGGAGGTTACCGGAACCCCCCCGGGAGGTATATGGGCCTTATTGGGCCATAGTGGGAGAGAGGAAAAGGGAGCAAAGGAGGGGGCGCCCCCCCAAGCCCAATCCGAATTGGGAGGGGGGCCGCCTGATACGTCTCCAACGTATCTATAATTTTTGATTGCTCCATGCTATATTATCTACTGTTTTGGGTAATATTGGGCTTTATTATCCACTTTTATATTATTTTTGGGACTAACCTATTAACCGGAGGCCCAGCCCAGATTTGATGTTTTATGCCTATTTTAGTATATCGAGGAAAAGGAATATCAAAGGAGTCAAAACGGAACGAAATCAACTGGAGAAGTTATTTTTGGAAGGAAACCCACCGGATAGACTTGGACTCTACGTCAGAAGATACGGGAGCTGGCCACGAGGGTGGGGGCGCGCCCCCCTGCCTCGTGGGGCCCCCGAAGCTCCACTAATGTACCCCTTGCACCCATATATACCTACGTATCGAAAAACTTCCAGAAAAGAAGATAGATCGGGAGTTCTGCCGCCGCAAGCCTCTGTAGCCACCAAATACCAATCGGGACCCTGTTCCGGCACCCTGCCGGAGGGGGGGAACCCTCACCTGTGGCCATCTTCATCATCCCGACGCTCTCCATGACGAGGAGGGAGTAGTTCACCCTCGGGGCTGAGGGTATGTACCAGTAGCTATGTGTTTGATCTCTCTCTCTCGTGTTCTCTCTCATGTTCCCTCTATGGCACGATCTTGATGTATCCCGAGCTTTGCTATTGTAGTTGGATCTTATGATGTTTCTCCCCCTCTATTCTCTAGTGATGAATTGAGTTTCCCCTTTGAACTTATCCTATCGGATTGAGTCTTTAAAGATTTGAGAACACTTGACGTATGTCTTACGTGGGATAACCATGGTGACAATGGGTTATTCTATTGATCCACTTGATGTATGTTTTGGTGATCAACTTGCGGGTTTCGTGACATCGGGAACCTATGCATAGGGGTTGGGACACGTTTTCATCGTGATTCTCCGGTAGAAACTTTGGGGCACTCTTTGAAGTACTTTTTTGTTGGTTGGATGAATCTGAGATTGTGTGATCCATATCGTATAATCATGCCCACGGATACTTGAGGTGACATTGGAGTATCTAGGTGACATTAGGGTTTTGGTTGATTTGTGACTTAAGGTTTTATTCTAGTACGAACTCTTTTATAGATTGATCCGAAAGAATAACTTTGAGGTGGTTTCGTACCCTACCATAATCTCTACGCTTGTTCTCCGCTATTAGTAGCTTCGGAGTGACTCTTTGTTGCATGTTGAGGGCTTGTTATATGATCTATCTATGTTATTATTGTTGAGAGAACTTGCAATAGTGAAAGTATGAACCCTAGGCCTTGTTTCCTATCATTGCAATACCATTTACGCTCACTTTTATCCTTAGTTACCTTGCTGTTTTTATTATTTCAGATTACAAAAACCAATATCTACCATCCATATTGCACTTGTATCACCATCTCTTCGCCGAACTAGTGCACCTATACAATTTACCATTGTATTGGGTGTGTTGGGGACACAAGAGACTCTTTGTTATTCGGTTGCAGGGTTGTTTGAGAGAGACCATCTTCATCCTACGCCTCCCACGGATTAATAAACCTTAGGTCATCCACTTGAGGGAAATTTGCTACTGTCCTACAAATCTGTGCACTTGCAGGCCCAACAACGTCTACAAGAAGAAGGTTGTGTAGTAGACATCAAGCTCTTTTCTAGCGCCGTTGCTGGGGAGGTGAGTGCTTGAAAGTATATCTTTAGATCTTGCAATCGAATCTTTTTATTTCTTGTTTTATCACTAGTTTAGTCTATAAAAGAAAACTACAAAAAATGGAGTTAAGTTTGTCTCTTACGCTTCATCTTTTTAATATCTTTCGTGAGTATGATGGAAAGGAAAATTGTGCCAAAGTGTTAGAAGAAGAATGCATTAAAATATTTGGCACTAAATATTTGAATGATGAGCATGATTGCAATGTTGTTAGTATGAATTCCTTGAATATCCATGACGCTAATGATATGCAAAGCCACAAGCTTGGGGAAGCTATGTTTGATGAAGATGATATTTTTTGTCCCCCAAGCTTTGATGAGCAAATTTACTATGATGAAAGTATGCCTCCTATCTATGATAATTATTGTGATGACACGTATGCTTTAAAGAATAATGATAACCATGAAACTTGTCATCTTGATCTTAATTTTCAATGACATGATAGTTATTTTGTTGAGTTTGCTCCCACTACTATTGATGAGAATAATTTGCTTACGTGGAGAGTAGGAAAATCTCTATGCTAGTAGATCATGAAAAGAATGCTTTAGGTGCTGGTTATATTGTTGAATTCATTCATGATGCTACTGAAAATTATTATGAGGGAGGAATATATGATTGTAGGAATTGCAATAATATCAAGTTTCCTCTCTCTATGTGCTTAAAGTTTTGAAGTTATGCTTTTTTACCTTCCTATGCAAGTTGATTATTGTTCCCATAAGTTGCTTGCTCACAAAATCCCTATGCATAGGAAGTGGGTTAGACTTAAATGTGCTAGTCATATTCTTCATGATGCTCTCTTTATGTTTCAATTCTTATCTTTTATGTGAGCATCATTGAAATCATAATGCCTAGCTAGGGGCGTTACACGTTAGCGCTTGTTGGGAGGCAACCCAATTTTATTTTATTTTCTTGCTTTTTTGCTTCTGTTTAGTAATAAATAATCCATCTAGCTTCTGTTTAGATGTGGTTTTATGTTTTAATTAGTGTTTGTGCCAAGTAGAACCTTCGGGAAGACTTGGGTGAAGTCTTTATGATCATGCTGTAAAAAACTGAAACTTTAGCGCTCACGAGATTAGCTAGAACTTTTTACTGGAGAGTTCTATTTAGTTGATTCTGTTTGCAGATGATTACTACACAAATTCCTCAGGTCCAAAGATTTATTTCAGAATTTTTCGAGTTCCAGAAGTTTGCGTTAGTTACAGATTACTACAGACTGTTCTGTTTTTGACAGATTCTGTTTTCTATGTGTTGTTTGCTTATTTTGATGAATCTATGGCTAGTAAAATAGTTTATAATCCATAGAGAAGTTGGAATACAGTAGGTTTAACACCAACATAAATAAAGAATGATTTCATTACAGTACCTTGAAGTGGTGTTTTGTTTTCTTTCGCTAACGGAGCTCACGAGTTTTTTGTTAAGTTTTGTGTTGTGAAGTTTTCAAGTTTTGGGTAAAGATTCCATGGACTATGGAATAAGGAGTGGCAAGAGCCTAAGCTTGGGGATGCCCAAGGCACCCCAAGGTAATATTCAAGGATAAATAAGAGCCTAAGCTTGGGGATGCCCCGGAAGGCATCCCCTCTTTCGTCTTCGTTCATCAGTAACTTTACTTGGAGCTATATTTTTATTCACCACATGATATGTGTTTTGCTTGGAGCATCATTTTATCTTGTTAGTATTTGCTTGATGTTATTTAGAATAATGTTTTGCATCTTTAGTTTCAATAAAAAAGTCGAGGATAGCCTTTGCCATGCTTATTTTGCTAGTATACATGTTGCTGTTTGAAAACAGAAAGTTTACCGCTGTTGAAAACATTCCTCAGAAAAGTCAGAGCATGATATAATGTTGAAACTTTTTGCATATAAAGCTCTGATAAATTTATTACAGTGGGAATTTTAGTTCATAATTTTTGGAGTTAGGGAAGTATGATGAATCTTGCATTCTTTACAGAACTGTACTATTTTGGCAGATTACTGTTATGTTTGCATTGTTTGCATATGTTTGCTTGTTTAATGATTCTATTTAAGGATAGGAGTATTAAATATGCAGAGGCATTTAGTATGCAATGTTTAATAATAATTTTAGTGATTTGTTACAGTATAAAATGATAAGGTTTTGCATTGGTTTATACTAACCTATCTCACGAGTTCTTGTTGAGTTTGTTGTGAATGAAGCTTTTGATAAAAAGAGAAACCATGATATGAGAGGAATTAAGAAGACACAAAAGTTCAAGCTTGGGGATTCCCAAGGCACCCAAAGGTAATATTTCAAGAAGTCTCAAGCATCTAAGCTTGGGGATGCCCCGGTAGGCATCCCACCTTTCTTCTTCAACAACTATCGGTTAGTATCGGTTGAGCCTAAGGTTTTGCTTCTTCACATGAGTTGTGCTATCCTTGCAATGTAGTTTTCTTTAGCTTTGCTTGATGTTTGAATAAAGTATCAAGATCTGAAATTATTAAATGGGAGAGTCTTCACATAGTTGTATAATTATTCGACTACTCATTGATCTTCACTTATATCTTTCGGAGTAGTTTGTCATTTGCTCTAGTACTTCACTTATATCTCTTAGAGCATGGTGGTAGTTTTATTTTGGAGAAATATATGAACTCTCATGCTTCACTTAGATTATTTTGAGAGTCTTAAATAGCATGGTAATGTGCTTAATTCTAATATGCTAAGCATACAAGATTTGTAAGAATTCTTATGGGTGTGTTGAATACTAAGAGAAGTTTGATACTTGATAATTGTTTTGAGATATGGAGGTAGTGATATTAAAGTTGTGCTAGTTGAGTAGTTGTGAATTTGACAAATACTTGTGTTAAAGTTTGCGAGTCCCGTAGCATGCACGTATGGTTAAAGTTGTGTAACAAATTTGAAACATGAAGTGTACCTGGCTTGTGCATCCTTATGAGTGGCGGTCGGGGACGAGCGATGGTCTTTTCCTACCAATTTATCCCCCTAGGAGCATGCACGTAGTACTTGATTTTTTATGACTTCTAAATTTTTGCAATAAGTATATGAGTTCTTTTGACTAATGTTGAGTCCATGGATTATACGCACTTTTATCTTTCCGCCTTTGCTAGCCTCTTCGGTACCGTGCATTGCCCTTTCTCACCTTGAGAGTTGGTGCAAACTTTGCTGGTGCATCCAAACCCCGTGATATGATACGCTCTATCACACATAAATCTCCTTATATCTTCCTCAAAACAGGCACCATACCTACCTATTATGGCATTTCCATAGCCATTCCGATTTATATTGCCATGCAACTTTCCACCGTTCCATCATCATTATGACATACATCTCTTTTGTCATATTGCCATTGCATCATCATGTAGTTGACATAGTATTTGTGGCAAAGCCACCATGCATTATTTTTCATACATGTCACTCTTGATTCATTGCACCATCCCGGTACACCGCCAAAGGCATTCATATAGAGTCATATCTTGTTCTAGTTTCGAGTTGTAATCCTTATGTTGTAATCAATAGAAGTGTGATGATCATCATTATTAGAGCATTGCCCAAAAAAAGAAAAAAAAGAAAGGCCAAAAAGAAAAAAAAGAAAGGCCAAAAAAATAAAAAGGGCAATGTTACTATCTCTTTTTCCACACTTGTGCTTCAAAGTAGCACCTTGTTCTTCATGTAGTGAGTCTCATACATTGTGCTTCAAAGTAGCACCAAGTTTTTAATATAGTGAGTCTCATAAGTTGTCTTTTCATACTAGTGGGAATTTTTCATTATAGAACTTGGCTTGTATATTCCTACGATGGGCTTCCTCAAATGCCCTAGGTCTTCATAAGCAAGCAAGTTGGATGCACACCCACTAGTTTTCTTTTGTTGAGCATTCATAGCTCTAGTGCATCCGTTCCATGGCAATCCCTACTCCTCATGTTGACATCAATTGATGGGCATCTCCATAGCCCGTTGATTATCCTCGTCAATATGAGACTTTCTTCTTTTTTTTGTCTTCTCCACACAATCCCCATCATCATATACTATTCCACCCATAGTGTTATATCCATGGCTCACGCTCATGTATTGCGTGAAGGTTGAAAAAGTTTGAGATTATTTAAGTATGAAACAATTGATTGGCTTGTCATCGGGGGTATAGAAGTTGGGAACATCTTTGTGTGACGAAAATGAAGCATAGCCTAACTATATGATTTTGTAGGGATGAACTTTCTTTTGCCATGCTATTTTGAGAAGACATGATTACTTTGATTAGTATGCTTGAAGTATTATTATTTTTATGTCAATATGAACTTTTGTCTTGAATCTTTCGGATCTGAATATCCATGTCACAAGTAAGAATAATTACATTGAAATTATGCCAAGCAGCATTCCACATCAATTTTTTTTTATCATTTACCTACTCGAGGACGAGCAGGAATTAAGCTTGGGGATGCTTGATACGTCTCCAACGTATCTATAATTTTTGATTGCTCCATGCTATATTATCTACTGTTTTGGGCAATATTGGGCTTTATTATCCACTTTTATATTATTTTTGGGACTAACCTATTAACTGGAGGCCCAGCCCAGATTTGCTGTTTTATGCCTATTTCAGTATTTCGAGGAAAAGGAATATCAAACGGAGTCAAAACGGAATGAAATCAACTGGAGAAGTTATTTTTGGAAGGAAACCCACCGGATAGACTTGGACTCTACGTCAGAAGATACGGGAGCTGGCCACGAGCGTGGGGGGCGCGCCGACCCCCTAGGGCGCGCCCCCTGCCTCGTGGGGCCCCCGAAGCTCCACCGACGTACCCCTTGCACCCATCTATACCTACGTATCGAAAAACTTCCAGAACAGAAGATAGATCGGGAGTTCTGCCGCCGCAAGCCTCTGTAGCCACCAAAAACCAATCGGGACCCTGTTCCGGCACCCTACCGGAAGGGGGGAACCCTCACCAGTGGCCATCTTCATCATCCCGGCGCTCTCCATGACGAGGAGGGAGTAGTTCACCCTCGGGGCTGAGGGTATGTACCAGTAGCTATGTTCTTGATCTCTCTCTCTCTCGTGTTCTCTCTCATTTTCCCTCTATGGCACGATCTTGATGTATCCCGAGCTTTGCTATTGTAGTTGGATCTTATGATGTTTCTCCCCCTCTATTCTCTTGTGATGAATTGAGTTTCCCCTTTGAAGTTATCTTATCGGATTGAGTCTTTAAAGATTTGAGAACACTTGATGTATGTATTGCGTGGCATAACCATGGTGACAATGGGTTATTCTATTGATCCACTTGATGTATGTTTTGGTGATCAACTTGCGGGTTTCGTGACATTGGGAACCTATGCATAGGGGTTGGCACACGTTTTCGTCGTGATTCTCCGGTAGAAACTTTGGGGCACTCTTTGAAGTACTTTTATGTTGGTTGGATGAATCTGAGATTGTGTGATGCATATCGTATAATCATGCCCACGGATACTTGAGGTTACATTGGAGTATCTAGGTGACATTAGGGTTTTGGTGGATTTGTGTCTTAAGGTGTTATTTTAGTACGAACTCTTTTATAGATTGATCCGAAAGAATAACTTTGAGGTGGTTTCGTACCCTACCATAATCTCTATGTTTGTTCTCCGCTATTAGTGGCTTCGGAGTGACTCTTTGTTGCATGTTGAGGGCTTGTTATTGTTGGGTAACGTAGCAGAAATTCAAAAATTTTCCTACGTAACACCAAGATCTATATATGGAGAGACCAGAAACGAGTAGAAAGAGGAGAGTGCATCTACATACCCTTGTAGATCGCTAAGCGGAAGCGTTCAAGTGAACGGGGTTGATGGAGTCGTACTCGTCGTGATTCAGATCACCGATGATCAAGTGCCGAACGGACGGCACCTCCGCGTTCAACACACGTACAGCCCGATGACGTCTCCCACGCCTTGATCCAGCAAGGAGAGAGGGAGAGGTTGAGGAAGACTCCATCCAGCAGCAGCACAACGGCGTGGTGGTGGTGGAGGAGCGTGGCAATCCCGCAGGGCTTCGCCAAGCACCATGGGAGAGGAGGAGGAGGAGGAGAGACAGGGCTGCACCAAGAGAGATCAAAATCATATCTTATGGGCAGCCCCTAGGCCTCATATATATAGGGGAAAGGGAGGGCTGCGCCCCCTTTAGGTTTTCCCACCCCCAAGGGTGCGGCCATCCCTAGATGGCAAAGGGGGCGGCGGCCAGGAGGGGGAGAGAGGGGAGGCGCCCACTAGGTGGGCCTTAAGGCCCATCTGGACTAGGGTTTGCCCCCTCCCACTCTCCCTTGCGCCTTGGCACCTTGTGGGGGCGCACCAGCCCACCTAGGGGCTGGTCCCCTCCCACACATGGCCCATGCAGCCTTCTGGGGCAGGTGGCCCCACTTGGTGGACCCCCGGGACCCTCCCGGTGGTCCCGGTACAATACTGATATCGCCCGAAACTTTTCCGGTGACCAAAACAGGACTTCCTATATATAAATCTTTACCTCCGGACCATTCCGGAACTCCTCGTGACGTCCGGGATCTCATCCGGGACTCCGAACAACATTCGGTTACCACATACAAGCTTCCTTTATAACCCTAGCGTCATCGAACCTTAAGTGTGTAGACCCTACGGGTTCGGGAGACATGCAGACATGACCGAGACGTTCTCCGGTCAATAACCAACAGCGGGATCTGGATACCCATGTTGGCTCCCACATGTTCCACGATGATCTCATCGGATGAACCACGATGTCAAGGACTCAATCGATCCCGTATACAATTCCCTTTGTCAGGCGGTATTTTACTTGCCCGAGATTCGATCGTCGGTATACCGATACCTTGTTCAATCTCGTTACCGGCAAGTCACTTTACTCGTTCCGTAACACATCATCCCGTGATCAACTCCTTGGTCACATTGCGCATATGATGATGTCCTACCGAGTGGGCCCAGAGATACCTCTCCGTTTACACGGAGTGACAAATCCCAGTCTCGATCCGCATAAAACAATAGATACTTTTGGAGATACCCGTAGTGCACCTTTATAGTCACCCAGTTACGTTGTGACGTTTGATACACCCAAAGCACTCCTACGGTATCCAGGAGTTACACGATCTCATGGTCAAAGGAAGAGATACTTGACATTGGCAAAGCTCTAGCAAATGAACTACACGATCTTTTGTGCTAGTCTTAGGATTGGGTCTTGTCCATCACATCATTCTCCTAATGATGTGATCCCATTATCAACGACATCCAATGTCCATAGCCAGGAAACCATGACTATCTGTTGATCACAACGAGCTAGTCAACTAGAGGCTCACTAGGGACATATTGTGGTCTATGTATTCACACGTGTATTACGATTTCCGGATAATACAGTTATAGCATGAATAAAAGACAATTATCATGAACAAGGAAATATAATAATAATACTTTTATTATTGCCTCTAGGGCATATTTCCAACAGTCTCCCACTTGCACTAGAGTCAATAATCTAGTTCACATCTCCATGTGATTAACACTCACATGTCACATCGCCATGTGACTAATACCCAAGAGTTTACTAGAGTCAGTAGTCTAGTTCACATCACTATGTGATTAACACTCAATGAGTTTTATGTTTGATCATGTTGCTTGTGAGAGAGGTTTTAGTCAACGGGTCTGAACCTTTCAGATCCGTGTGCGCTTTACAAATCTCTATGTCATCTCCTAGATGCAGCTACCATGCTCTATTTGGAGCTATTCCAAACAACTGTTCTACTTGGAGCTATTCTAAATTATTGCTCCATTATATGTATCCGGTCAATCTTGCATCGTCGTAACCTTTTACGACGAACTCTTTTACCACCTCCATAATCGAGAAAATTCCTTAGTCCACTAGTTACTAAGGATAACTTTGACCGCTGTCCTTTGAGCCATTCTTGGATCACTCTTGTACCCCTTGACTGTCTCATGGCAAGGCACACTTCAGGTGCGGTACACAGCATAGCATACTGAAGAGCCTACGTCTAAAGCATAGGGGACGACCTTCGTCCTTTCTCTCTATTCTGCCATGGTCGAGCTTTAAGTCTTAACTTCATACCTTACAACTCAGGAAATAACTTCTTCTTTGACTGGTCCATCTTGAACACCTTCAAGATCATGTCAAGGTATGTGCTCATTTGAAAGTATTATTAAGCATTTTGATCTATCTTATTGATCTTGATGCTCAATGTTCAAGTAGCTTAATCCAGGCTTTCCATTGAAAAACACTTTCAAATAACCCTATATGCTTTCTAGAAATTCTACATCATCTCTGATCATCAATATGTCAACAACATATACTCATCAGAAATTCTATAGTGCTCCCACTCACTTCTTTGGAAATACAAGTTTCTCATAAACTTTGTACAAACCCAAAATCTTTGATCATCATCAAAGCATACATTCCAACTCCGAGATGCTCACTCCAGTCCTTAGAAGGATCGCTGGAGCTAGCATACCTTTTAGCATCCTTAGGATCGACAAAAAACTTTCTGATTGTATTACATACAACCTTTCCTCACGAAAACTGGTAAGGAAACTCGTTTTGATATCCATCTGCCAGATTTCATAAATACAACTAATGCTAACATGAATCCGACGGACTTAAGCATCGCTACGGATGAGAAAATCTCATCGTAGTCAACTCCTTGAACTTGTGAAAAACTTTTTGCCACAAGTCGAGCTTCATGGATGGTGACATTACCATCCACGTCCGTCTTCTTCTTAAAGATCCATTTATCTTAATGGCTTGCCGATCATCGGGCAAGTCCACCAAAGTCCATGGATCCGTTCTCGGATTTTATGGCCTCGAGCCATTTATCGGAATCCGGGCCCACCATCGCTTCTTCATAGCTCGTAGGTTCATTGTTGTCTAGCAACATGACTTCCAAGACAGGATTACCGTACCACTCTGAAGTAGTACGTATCCTTGTCACCCTACGAGGTACGGCAGTGATTTGATCCGAAACTCCATGATCAATATCATAAGCTTCCACTTCAATTGGTGTAGGTGCCACGGGAACAACTTCCTGTGCCTTGCTACACACTGGTTGAAGTGATGGTTCAATAACCATATCAAGTCTCCACCATCCTCCCACTCAACTCTTTCGAGAGAAACCTTTCCTCGAGAAAGGACCCGATTCAAGAAACAATCCATATTGCTTTCGGATCTGAATTAGGAGGTATACCCAACTGTTTTGGGTTTCCTATGAAGATGCATTTTATCCGCTTTGGGTTCGAGCTTAATCCTGAAACTTTTTCACATAAGCGTCGCAGCCCCAAACCTTTAAGAAACGACAACTTAGGTTTCTCTAAACCACAATTCATACGGTGTCATCTCAACGGAATTACGTGGTACCCTATTTAAAGTGAATGTGGTTGTCTCTAATGCCTAACCCATGAACAATAGTGGTAATTCGATAAGAGACATCATGGTACGCACCATATCCAATAGGGTGTAACTATGATGTTCGGACACACCATCATTAAGGTGTTCCAGGCGGTATTAATTGTGAAACAATTTCCACAATGTCTTAATTGTGTGCCAAAACTCGTAACTCAGATATTCATCTCTATGATCATATCATAGACATTTTATCCTCTTGTCACAATGATCTTCTACTTCACTCTGAAATTACTTGAACCATTCAATAATTCAGACTTGTGTTTCATCAAGTAAATATACTCAACATCTACTCGAATCATCTGTGAAGTAAGAACATAACGATATTCACTGCATGCCTCAGCACTCATTGGACTGCACACATCAAAATGTGTTACTTCCTACAAGTTGCTATCTTGTTCCATCTTACTGAAAATGAGGCTTTTCAGTCATCTTGCCCATGCGGTATGATTTGCATATCTCAAGTGATTCAAAATCAAGTGAGTCCAAACGATCCATTTGCATGGAGTTTCTTCATGCATATACACCAATAGACATGGTTCACATGTCTCAAACTTTTCAAAAACGAGTGAGTCCAAAGATCCATCAACATGGAGCTTCTTCATGCGTTTTATACCATTATGACTTACATGACAGTGCCACAAGTAAGTGGTACTATCATTATTATCTTATATCTTTTGGCATGAAAATATGTATCACTACGATCGAGATTCAATAAACCATTCAGGTTTAATACTAATCTTGATGGTAGAGGGAGCGTGCGATGTTTGATTATATCAAACTTGGAAACACTTCCAACACATATCGTCAGCTCTCCTTTAGCTAGTCTCCGTTTATTCCGTAGCCTTTTATTTTGAGTTACTAACACTTAGCAACCGAACCGGTATCTAATACCCTGGTGCTACTAGGAGTACTAGTAAAGTACACATTAACATAATGTATATCCAATATACTTCTATCGACCTTGCCAGCCTTCTCATCTACCAAGTATCTAGGGTAATCTTGCTCCAGTGGTTGTTCCCCTTATTACAGAAGCACTTAGTCTCGGGTTTGGGTTCAACCTCGGGTTTCTTCATTGGTGCAGCAGCTGATTTGCCGTTTCATGAAGTATCCCTTCTTTCCCTTGCCCTTCTTGAAACTAGTGGTTTCATCAACCATCAACAATTGATGCTCCTTCTTGATTTCTACTTTCACGGTGTCAAACAACGCGAATATTTCAAGGATCATCATATCTATCCCTGATATGTTATAGTTCATCACGAAGCTCTAGCAGCTTGGTGGTAATGACTTCAGAGAAACTATCACTATTTCATCTGGAAGATCAACTCCCACTTGATTCAAGTGATTGTTGTACTCAGACAATCTGAGCACAAGCTCAACGATTGAACTTTTCTCCCTTAGTTTGCAGGCTAAGAAAATTGTCGGAGGTCTTATACCTCTTGACATGGGCACGAGCCTGAAATCCCAATTTCAGCTCTCGAAACATCTCATATGTTCCGCGATGTTTCGAAAAACGTCTTTGGTGCCTCTACTTAAACCATTTAATTGAACTATCACGTAGTTATCAAAACGTGTATGTCCGATGTTCGCAACATCGACAAACGACGTTGGGGTTCAGCATACTGAGCGGTGCATTAAGGACATAAGCTTTCTACTGATCGCATAATCGCTACTATCAACTTTCAACTATAATTTTCTCTAGGAACATATCTAAACAGTAGAACTATAGCGCGAGCTACGACATAATTTGCAAAGGGTCTTTTGACTATGTTCAGGATAATTAAGTTCATCTTATGAACTCCCACTCAGATAGACATCCCTCTAGTCATCTAAGTGATTACATGATCCGAGTCAACTAGGCCGTGTCCGATCATCACGTGAGACGGACTAGTTAACGTCGGTGAACATCTTCATGTTGATCGTATCTACTATACGACTCATGCTCGACCTTTCGGTCTCCGTGTTCCGAGGCCATGTCTGCACATGCTAGGCTCGTCAAGTTAACCCTAAGTGTTTTCGCTGTGTAAAACTGTCTTACACCCGTTGTATGTGAACGTAAGAATCCATCACACCCGATCATCACGTGGTGCTTAGAAGCGACGAACTGTAGCAACGGTGCACAGTTAGGGGAGAACACTTCTTGAAATTTTGTAAGGGATCATCTTATTTACTACCGTCGTCCTAAGTAAACAAGATGCATAAACATGATAAACATCACATGCAATCAAATAGAGTAGTGACATGATATGGCCAATATCATATAGCTCCTTTGATCTTCATCTTCGGGGCTCCATGATCATCTTATCACCGGCATGACACCATGATCTCCATCATCATGATCTCCATCATCGTGTCTTCATGAAGTTGTCACGCCAACGACTACTTCTACTTCTATGGCTAACGCGTTTAGCAATAAAGTAAAGTAAGTTACATGGCGTTCTTCAATGACACGCAGGTCATACAAAAAATAAAGACAACTCCTATGGCTCCTGCCGGTTGTCATACTCATCGACATGCAAGTCGTGAATCCTATTACAAGAACATGATCAATCTCATACATCACATATTATTCATCACATTCTTCTGGCCATATCACATCACAAAGCATACCCTGCAAAAACAAGTTAGACGTCCTCTAATTGTTGTTTGCATGTTTTACGTGGCTGCTATGGGTTTCTAGCAAGAACGTTTCTTACCTACGCAATACCACAACGTGATATGCCAATTGCTATTTACCCTTCATAAGGACCCTTTTCATCGAATCCGTTCCGACTAAAGTGGGAGAGACTGGCACCCGCTAGCCACCTTATGCACAAGTGCATGTCAATCGGTGGAACCTGTCTCACGTAAGAGTACGTGTAAGGTCGGTCCGGGCCGCTTCATCCCACAATACCGTCGAAACAAGATTGGACTAGTAACGGTAAGCATATTGAACAACATCAACGCCCACAACTACTTTGTGTTCTACTCGTGCAAAGAATCTACGCAATAGACCTAGCTCATGATGCCACTGTTGGGTAACGTAGCAGAAATTCAAAAAATTTCCTACGTAACACCAAGATCTATCTATGGAGAGACCAGCAACGAGTAGAAAGAGGAGAGTGCATCTACATACCCTTGTAGATCGCTAAGCGGAAGCGTTCAAGTGAACGGGGTTGATGGAGTCGTACTCGTCGTGATTCAGATCACCGATGATCAAGTGCCGAACGGACGGCACCTCCGCGTTCAACACACGTACAGCCCGGTGACGTCTCCCACGCCTTGATCCAGCAAGGAGAGAGGGAGAGGTTGAGGAAGACTCCATCCAGCAGCAGCACAACGGCGTGGTGGTGGTGGAGGAGCGTGGCAATCCCGCAGGGCTTCGCCAAGCACCATGGGAGAGGAGGAGGAGGAGGAGAGACAGGGCTGCACCAAGAGAGATCAAAATCATATCTTATGGGCAGCCCCTAGGCCTCATATATATAGGGGAAAGGGAGGGCTGCGCCCCCTTTAGGGTTTCCCACCCCCAAGGGTGCGGCCAGCCCTAGATGGCAAAGGGGGCGGCGGCCAGGAGGGGGAGAGAGGGGAGGCGCCCACTAGGTGGGCCTTAAGGCCCATCTGGACTAGGGTTTGCCCCCTCCCACTCTCCCTTGCGCCTTGGCACCTTGTGGGGGCGCACCAGCCCACCTAGGGGCTGGTCCCCTCCCACACATGGCCCACGCAGCCTTCTGGGGCAGGTGGCCCCACTTGGTGGACCCCCGGGACCCTCCCGGTGGTCCCGGTACAATACCGATATCGCCCGAAACTTTTCCGGTGACCAAAACAGGACTTCCTATATATAAATCTTTACCTCCGGACCATTCCGGAACTCCTCGTGACGTCCGGGATCTCATCCGGGACTCCGAACAACATTCGGTTACCACATACAAGCTTCCTTTATAACCCTAGCGTCATCGAACCTTAAGTGTGTAGACCCTACGGGTTCGGGAGACATGCAGACATGACCGAGACGTTCTCCGGTCAATAACCAACAGCAGGATCTGGATACCCATGTTGGCTCCCACATGTTCCACGATGATCTCATCGGATGAACCACGATGTCAAGGACTCAATCGATCCCGTATACAATTCCCTTTGTCAGGCGGTATTTTACTTGCCCGAGATTCGATCGTCGGTATACCGATACCTTGTTCAATCTCGTTACCGGCAAGTCACTTTACTCGTTCCGTAACACATCATCCCGTGATCAACTCCTTGGTCACATTGCGCATATGATGATGTCCTACCGAGTGGGCCCAGAGATACCTCTCCGTTTACACGGAGTGACAAATCCCAGTCTCGATCCGCATAAAACAATAGATACTTTCGGAGATACCCGTAGTGCACCTTTATAGTCACCCAGTTACGTTGTGACGTTTGATACACCCAAAGCACTCCTACGGTATCCAGGAGTTACACGATCTCATGGTCAAAGGAAGAGATACTTGACATTGGCAAAGCTCTAGCAAATGAACTACACGATCTTTTGTGCTAGTCTTAGGATTGGGTCTTGTCCATCACATCATTCTCCTAATGATGTGATCCCGTTATCAACGACATCCAATGTCCATAGCCAGGAAACCATGACTATCTGTTGATCACAACGAGCTAGTCAACTAGAGGCTCACTAGGGACATATTGTGGTCTATGTATTCACACGTGTATTACGATTTCCGGATAATACAGTTATAGCATGAATAAAAGACAATTATCATGAACAAGGAAATATAATAATAATACTTTTATTATTGCCTCTAGGGCATATTTCCAACAGTTATATGATATATCTATGTTATTATTGTTGAGAGAACTTGCACTAGTGAAAGTATGAACCCTGGGCCTTGTTTTCTATCATTGCAATACCGTTTACGCTCACTTTTATCCTTAGTTACCTTGCTGTTTTTATTATTTCAGATTACAAAAACCTATATCTACCATCCATATTGTACTTGTATCACCATCTCTTCGTGGAACTAGTGCACCTATACAATTTACCATTGTATTGGGTGTGTTGGGGACACAAGAGACTCTTTGTTATTTGGTTGCAGGGTTGTTTGAGAGAGACCATCTTCATCCTACGCCTCCCACGGATTGATAAACCTTAGGTCATCCACTTGAGGGAAATTTGCTACTGTCCTACAAACCTGTGCACTTGCAGGCCCAACAACATCTACAAGAAGAAGGTTGTGTAGTAGACATCA
>NC_041386.1:704437655-704451514 GCF_002162155.2 Triticum dicoccoides | reverse complement strand
CTCCCCCTTCCTTCTCTCCTAATCCAACTAGGGAAGGGGGGAATCCTACTCCCAGTGGGAGTAGGACTCCCCTTGGGGAGCGCCTAGGAGGCCGGCCTCCTCCCCCTCCTCAACTCCTTTATATACGGGGGAGGGGGGCACCCCATAGACACACAAGTTCATCAATGATCTCTTAGCCGTGTGCGGTGCCCCCCTCCACCATAATCCACCTAGGTCATATCGTAGCAGTGCTTAGGCGAAGCCCTGCACCGGTAGTTTCATCATCATCGTCATCATGCCGTCGTGCTGACGAAGCTCCCCCTCGAAGCTCTACTGGATCGTGAGTTTGTGGGACGTCACCTACCTGAACGTGTGCAGATCGCGGAGGTGCCGTACGTTCGGTACTAGGATCGGTCGATCGTGAAGACGTACGACTACATCAACCGTGTTGTCATAACGCTTCCGCTTACGGTCTATGAGGGTACGTGGACAACACTCTCCCCTCTTGTTGCTATGCATCACCATGATCTTGCGTGTGCGTAGGAATTTTTTTGAAATTACTACGTTCCCCAACAAAGTGGTCTTTTCTTGATCCTCTTTGGACACAGGTATTTGAGAGAAACGAGAATAACCATGTGGAAAGCAAAAATGTGTATGTTGGGATAATCTTTCTAGCATTTGATCAATAAAAGGTAAAGGGTAATGATCCTTTTTAGTAGCTTTATTTAATTTGCGGAAATCAATTACCATTCTATAACCTGTAACAATTCTTTGTGGTATCAATTCATCTTTATCATTTGGAACAACAGTAATACCTCCCTTCTTAGGGACACACTGCACAGGACTTACCCACTGACTATCAGCAACGGGATAAATTATACCTGCCTCCAGAAGCTTTAATATTTATTTTCTTACCACTTCTTTCATCTTAGGATTTAACCTTCGTTGGTGATCAACAACCGGTTTAGCGTCTTTCTCCAATTTTATTTTGTGCTGGCATAAACTGGGACTAATGCCCTTAAGATCATCAAGAGTATATCCAATAGCAGCATGGTGCTTCTTCAGAGTTTTCAATAATTTCTTTTCTTCCTGCTCTGAAAGGTTAGCACTAATAATAACAGGATATATCTTTTTCTCATCAAGATAAGTGTATTTAAGAGTATCAGGTAATGGTTTAAGCTCAAACACAGGATCACCCTTGGGTGGAGGAGGATCCCCTAGAATTTCAACAGGCAAGTTGTGTTTCAAAATAGGCCCGTGTTTAAAGAATACTTCATCTATTTCCCTTCTTTCATTCATAAACTTATCATTTTCATGGTCTAGCAAATATTGTTCTAAAGGATCATTAGGAGGCATGACAATAGAAGCAAGACCAATAGTTTCATCTTTACTAGGAAATTCTTTATCGTGGGGTTGTCTATGAAATTTAGCAAAATTAAACTCATGAGACATAACCCCCAATCTAATAGTACCAACATCCTTTTTGCAATCTATCTTAGCATTAACAGTATTCAAGAAGGGTCTACCAAATATAATGGGACAAAAGTCATCTTGTGGGGAACCAAGAACAAGAAAATCAGCAGGATATTTAACTTTCCCACACAAGACTTCAACATCTCTAACAATCCTAACTGGTGAAATAGTGTCTCTATTGGCAAGTTTAATTGTAACATCAATTTCTTCTATCTCAGCAGGTGCAATATCATGCATAATTTCTTTGTATAAGGAATGAGGTATTGCACTTGCACTAGCCCCCATATTACACAAGCCGTGATAACAATGATCTCCTATTTTAACAGAAATAACAGGCATGCCTACAATAGGTCTGTGTTTATTTTTAGTATCAGGTCTAGCAATTCTAGCAGCTTCATCACAGAAGTGAATAACATGCCCATTAATATTATCGGCCAAGAGATCTTTAACCATAGCAATAGTGGGTTCAACTTTAATTTGTTCAGGGGGTGTAGGTGTTCTAGTATTACTCTTACGAACCAAAGTTGAAGCTTTAGCATGATCCTTTATTCTAACAGGGAAAGGTGGTTTCTCAATATAAGCAGTAGGAACAATAGGATTAACATTAAGTGATAGTCTTTTCTTCAACTTTAATAGGTGCAACTACTTTTACTTCAATGGGAGGATTATATTTAAACCACTTCTCCTTGGGGAGATCAACATGAGTAGCAAAGGATTCACAGAATGAAGCTACTATCTGAGATTCAAGTCCATATTTAGTGCTAAATTCAAGGAAACCATCGGTATCCACAAGAGATTTGACACAATCAAACTAAGGTGTTATACCTGACTCCTTACCTTCGTCGAGATCCCAATCTTCAGATTTGCGTTTAATTCTTTCCAATAAATCCCATTTGAATTCAATAGTCTTCATCATAAAAGAGCCAGTACAAGAAGTATCGAGCATGGAGCGATTATTGAGAGAAAGTCGAGCATAAATTTTTTGAATAATAATTTCTTTTGAGAGCTCATGATTGGGGCATGAATATAACATTGACTTAAGCCTCCCCCAAGGTTGAGCGATGCTTTCTCCATCCCGAGGCCAAAAATTATATATATATAATTACGATCACGATGAACAAGATGCATAGGATAAAACTTCTGATGAAATTCCAATTTCGATCGGTATTAGTTCCATGATCCCATATCATCACATAGCCTAAACCATGTCAATGCCTTTCCCTTCAAAGATAAAGGGAAGACCTTCTTCTTGATAACATCCTCGGGCATACATGCAAGCTTAAATAATCCACAAACTTCATCCACATAGGTTAGGTGTAAATCAGGATGTAATGTTCCATCACCTGTAAAAGGATTAGCTAGCAGTTCCTCTATCATACCCAAAGGAATTTCAAAGTAAACATTTTCAATAGGTTCAGTAGGTTGAGGAGCAACTCTTTGCGCTACTGGTCGGGATGAAGATACCCCGAACAAGCCCCTCAATGGATTACTTTCCATAGTAACAAGTGACAGTAAATTTCAGCACACTATATAAATTTTTCCTTACCAAATTCCACTTACCAAAGGCGCTTCACTCCCCGGCAACATCGCCAGAAAAGAGTCTTGATGACCCACAAGTATAGGGGATCTATCATAGTCCTTTCGATAAGTAAGAGTGTCGAACCCAACGAGGAGAAGAAGGAAATGACAAGCGGTTTTCTGTAAGGTATTCTCTGCAAGCACTGAAATTATCTGTAACAGATAGTTTTGTGATAAGGTAATTCGTAACGGGTAACAAGTAACAAAAGTAAACAAGGTGCAGCAAGGTGGCCCAATCCTTTTTGTAGCAAAGGACAAGCCTGGACAAACTCTTATATAAAGGAAAACACTCCCGAGGACACATGGGAATTATCGTCAAGCTAGTTTTCATCACGCTCATATGATTCGCGTTCATTACTTTGATAATTTGATATGCGGGTGGACCGGTGCTTGGGTACTGCCCTTCCTTGGCAAGCATCCCACTTACAATTAACCCTTATTGCAAGCATCTGCAACTACAAAAGAAGTATTAAGGTAAACCTAACCATAGCATGAAACATATGGATCCAAAACATCCCCTTACAAAGCAAAGCATAAACTACGGTTTAAGCTTCTGTCACTCTAGCAACCCATCATTTACTTATCACTTCCCAATGCCTTCCCCTAGGCCCAAATAATGGTGAAGTGTCATGTAGTCGACGTTCACATAACACCACTAGAGGAAAGACAACATACATCTCAACAAAATATCGAACGAATACCAAATTTACATGACTACTAATAGAAAGACTTCTCCCATGTCCTCATGAACGAACGTAACTACTCACAAATCATATTCATGTTCATAATCAGAGGGGTATTAATAGGCATAAAGGATCTGAACATATGAGCTTCCACCAAATAAACCCACTAGCATCAACTACAAGGAGTAATCAACACTACTAGCAACCTAAAGGTACCAATCTGAGGTTTTGAGACAAACATTGGATACAAGAGATGAACTAGGGTTTAAGATGAGATGGTGCTGGTGAAGATGTTGATGGAGATTGACCCCCTCCCGATGAGAGGATCGATGGTGATGATTTCCCCCTCCTGGAGGGATGTTTCCCCGGCAGAACAGCTTCGCCGGAGCCCTAGATTGGTTCCGCCCAGGTTCCGCCTCGAGAAGGCGGCGCTTCGTTCCAAAAGCTTCCTTTTGATTTTTTTCCAGGGCGAAAGACTTCATATAGCAAAAGATGGGCACCGGACGCCTGCCAGGGGGCCCACGACACAGGGGGCGCACCTAGGGGGTAGGGCGCGCCCCCCATACTCGTGGACAGGGTGTGGGCCCCTCTAGTTGATTCTTTCGCCAGTATTTTTTATTAATTCCAAAAAGTGCTCCCCTGAAGTTTCAGGACTTTTGGAGTTGTGCATAATAGATCCGTAATATTTGCTCCTTTTCCAGCCCAGAATTCCAGCTGCCGGCATTCTCCCTCTTCGTGTAAACCTTGTAAAATAAGAGAGAATAGGCATAGTATTGTGACATAATGTGTAGTAACAGCCCATAATGCAATAAATAATGATATAAAAGCATGATGCAAGATGGACATATCAATGTGCGATCCTGAGACATAACGGGCTTAGACTTGGCATGGCATCTCACGATGACCTGGCGTAACATGAAGAAGCATGTATTCACCATAGCCTACCCCCTCTCGGTGCCAGTCAATGCCCTAGACCGCCATGCCCGTCGGATGCGTGCTGGGCGGGAAAACCGCGCAAGGGCCATCTGATAAAGGAGAAAATAATAGTGTAACTATAATGTGGTAAGGTGGTTTGCCAACCATGTAAGAAAACAACAACAAAAGTATAAGACATATTACCTACATAGGGAGATGCAATTCTATGGTGAACATCATATTTAGCTAGTAATTTACAGAATGCACCATGAATAAAGTGTGAACCACCATCAGTCATTAAATATCTAGGAACTCCAAACCTCGAGAAAATAACTTCACTAAGCATTTTAATAGAAGTGTTGTGATCAACACTACTAGTTGGAATAGCTTCTACCCACTTAGTGACATAATCAACATGAACTAAAATATGTGTATACCCATTAGAGGAAGGAAAAGGTCACATATAATCAAATCCCCAAACATCAAATGGTTCAATAACAAGTGAATAATTCATAGGCATTTCCTGACGTCTACCAATATAACCAATTTTGGAAATTCATCACAAGATAAGACAAACTTACGAGCATGTTTGGAAAGAGTAGGCCAATAAAAACCAGATTGTAATATCTTGGAGTGACACTTTTGTAGGATTTGTTCCTATTCATGCTCAGGTATACAATGTCTGGTAATACCATCTACTCCTTCTTTATAAAGGTGTGGGTCATCCCAGAAGTAATGTCTCAAATCAAAGAAAACATTTTTCTTTAGTTGGTATGTGAAACTAGGTGGTATAAATTTAGCAACAATGTAATTAGCATAGTCTGCATACCAAGGAGTATTGCGAGAAGCATTTATCACAGCTAGTTGTTCATCAGGAAAACTATTATCAATAGTTACTGGGTCATCAAGGATATTTTCTAACCTAGAGAAATTATCAGTTACGGGGTTCTCAGCTCCCTTTCTATCAGTAATATGCAAGTCAAACTCTTGTAGCAGAAGAACCCATCTAATGAGTCTAGGTTCAACATCTTTCTTTTCCATAAGATATTTAATAGCCGCATGATCAGTGTGAACAATTACTTTATAATCGACTATGTAAGATCTAAATTTATTACAAGCAACTGCTTGAAATTCTTTGTCAGTAGTAGCAAAATTTCTTTGAGCACTGTCTAGAGTGTTATTAGCATAGTGGATGACATTCAATTTCTTATCAACACTTTGTCCTAGAACAACACCAACAGCATAATCACTAGTATCACACATAATTTCAATAGGCAAGTTCCAATCAGGTGGTTGAACAATAGGTGTAGATGTCAAGGCTTTCTTAAGTGTTTCAAAGGCTTCCACACAATCATCATCAAAAACAAAATGAACATCTTTTTCCAAGAGATTAGTAAGAGTCCTAGACATTTTAGAGAAGTCTTTGACAAACCTCCTATAGAAACCAACATGACCAAGGAAACTTCTTATACCTTTAATATCTTTAGGACATGGCATTTTCTCAATTGCATCAACTTTAGCTTTATCCACCTCAATAACACATTCAGAATTTTTATGTCCCAAGACAATAGCTTCATTCACCATAAAGTAGCACTTCTCCCAATTCAAGACAAGATTAGTTTGTTTACATCTCTGCAAAACTCGATCAAGGTTGCTTAAGAAATCATCAAAAGAAGATCTGTGAACGAAAAAATCATCCATGAAAACCTCAACAGTCTTTTCACAAAAATCTGAGAATATAACAGTCATACATCTTTGAAAGTTAGCAGGTGCATTGCATAAACCAAAAGGCATACGTCTATAACCATAAGTTCCAAAAGGACAAGTAAAGGTGGTTTTCTCTTGATCAGGTTGAGATAAAGGTATTTGAAAGAAACCTGAATATCCATCAAGGAAGAAAAAGTGTGTGCTCTTAGATAATATTTCTAGCATGTGAGTAATAAAAGGCAAGGGGTAATGATATTTTCTTATAGCTTTGTTATATTTTCTAAAATGAATCATCATTATATAGCCAGTCAGAATTCATTGTGGAATAAGTTCATTTTTATCATTAGGAACAACTATAATGCCTCCTTTCTTAGGGTCATAATGAACGGGACTTACCCATCTACTATCAGCTATGGGATAAATTATACATGCTTTTAGAAGCTTTCATATTTCAGTTCTTACCACTCCTTCATCTTAGGATTTAATCGTCGTTGATCATCAACAACTAGTTTAGCATCTGGCTCCATATTAATCTTGTGCCGACAGAGAGTGGGACTGATTCCCTTAAGATCATCAAGAGTATATCCAATAGCAGAACGATGCTTCCTCAGAGCTTTTAATAATCTCCTTTCTTCATGCTCAGAAAGGTTAGCACCGATAATAACATGATATATTTTCTTTTCATCAAGATAAGCATATTTCAATGTACCAGGCAATTGTTTTTATTCAAACACGGTGTCACCTTTAGGTGGGGGAGGACCTCCTAGAGTTTTAACAGGCAAATTTTGTTTGATAATAGGTGGTTGATCAAAGAACAACTTATATATTTCTTTTCTTTCATTCATGTGCATATTATTTCCATGGTCTAGAAAATATTGTTCTAGCTGATCGGTAGGTGGTACTGCAATAGGAGCAAGAACAATTATTTCATCTTTACCAGGCAATTCTTTGTCATGAGGTTGCTTATGAAACTTAGACAAATTAAACTCATGAGACACATCACCAAAGTTAACACCGACAGTTTCTTTGTTGCAGTCTATCTTAGCATTAACAGTGTTCAAGAAGGGTCTACCAAATATAATGGGAAAAAATCATCTTGTGGAGAACCAAGAAATAGAAAATCAGCACGGTATTTTATTTTTACACACAAGACTTCAACATCTCTAACAATCCCGAGTGGTGCAATTAATGCTATCTCTGTTTGCAAGTTTAATAGTAACATCAATATCTTCTATTTCAGAAGGTGCAATATCATTCATAATTTCTTGGTATAAAGTAAAAGGATAGCACTAAGACTAGCACCCAAATCTCATAAACCATGATAACAATGATCTCCTATTTTAACTAAGACAACAAGCATGCTAACAATGGTCTTATTCTTATCTTTAGTATAAGGTTTGGCAATTCTGGCAGCTTCATCACAAAAGTAAATAACATTGCCCCTCAATATTATCAACCAAGACATTGTTAAGCATAGAAATACTAGGTTCTACTTTAATTTGTTCAGAGGGTCTAGGTTCTCTAATATTACTTTTGTTAACCATAGTTGAAACCTTAGCATGTTCCTTTATCCTAAAGGGAACATGTGGTTTTTCAATATAAGTAGTAGGCACAACTGGATCAACATTGTCAATGATAGTTTCGTATTTAACTATAACAGGCTCCTCAATCCTTTCTTTAAAAGTGGATGATATGTAAACCATTTCTCCTTGGGGAGATCAACATGAGTAGCAAATGATTCACAAAAAGTGGCTACTATCTCATAGTCAAGTCCATATTTAGTACTAAACTTGCGGAAAGCATCGGTATCCATAAAAGACTTAAGACAATTGAACTTAAGTGTTATACCTGACTCATTACCTTTGTCGAGTTCCCAATCTTCAGAGTTGTGTTTAATCCTTTCAAGAAGGTCCCACCTGAATTCAATAGTTTTCTTCATAAAGGAGTCAATCGAATAAGAATCGAGCATGGTTTGATTTTCATGAGAAAGCCGAGCATAAAAATTATGTAAGATAATTTATTTTGAGAGCTCATGATTGCGGCATGTATACATCATATACTTAAGCCTCCCCCAAGCTTGAGCAATGCTTTCTCCTTCACGAGGCCAGATATTATATATATAATTCCAATCACGATGAACTAGATGCATAGGATAAAACTTTCAATGAAATTCCAATTTCAACTGATTCTAATCCCAAGCTCCAGTATCATCACATAGCCTATACCATGTCAATGCTTCCCCCTCCAAAGATAATGGTAAAACCTTCTTCTTAGCTTTATCCTCGGGCAAACCTGCAAGCTTAAATAATCCACAAACTTCATCCACATAGATTAGGTGCATATCAGGATGTAGTGTTCAATATCCTGCATAAGATTAGCTAGCAGTTTCTCTATAATACCCGAAGGGATCTCACAATAAATATTTTCAGTAGGTGAAGTAGGTTGAGGAGCAACTCGCTTCCAGTCGAGGTGAACATACCCCGAACAAACTCCACAAAGAAATTTTTTTTTGTAGTAGCAACAGTAAATTTCAGCACGTAATATAAATTTTTCCTTACCAAATTCCACTCAGCAAAAGTGCTTCACTCCCCGGCAACGGCACCAGAAAATAGCCTTGATGACCCACAAGTATAGGGGATTTCTACTTGTGAACCGCGTCAGTAAATTCCCCGAAGAGGAGGGGATGATGGAGCACAGCGGCGGTAAGTAATTCCCTCCGTTATGAAACCAAGGTATCAACCTAGTAGGAGAACCAAGCAAATTATGTAAGTGGCACCTGCACACAAACAACAAATCCTCGCAACCCTCTTCTAGTAAGGTCGTATGACAAAAAGATAGATTGATAGATGGAAATGAAATAAATGCAAATAAAATGCAGCAAGGTATTTTTGGGTTTTTGATAATATAGATCTGAAAATAAGAGAAAACGCAAATAGAAATATAGATCTGCAAGTATATGGTGAGAAATAGGCCTGGCAGCCATAGCTTTCACTAGCGGCTTCTCTCGAGAAAATAGCACACGGTGGGTAAACAAATTACTGTTGGGTAATTGATAAAAAAGCGAATAGTTATGATGATATCCAAGATAGGGATCATGTATATAGACATCACGTCCAAGATTTGTAGACCGACTCCTGCCTGCATCTACTACTATTACTCCACACATCAAACGCTATCCAGCATGCATCTAGTGTATTAATTTCCATAAACAAACGGAGTAACGCCTTAAGAACGATGACATGATGTAGGCAAGATCTATTCATGTAGGAATAGAGCCCATCGTTTTATCCTTAATGGCAACGTTACATGCGTGTCAGGTCACTTCTGTCACTAAGATTGAGCACCGCAATATCGAACCCATAACAAAGCACCTCTTCCCATTGCAAGATAAATCAATAAATTTGGCCAAACAAAACCGAAATATCGAAGTAGAAATATGAGGCTATAATAATCATGTATGGATATAATTGCAAATAGCTCTGATCATAAACTCACAATTCATCGGATCCCAACAAACACACCGCAAAAGAATTACATCACTTAGATCTCCGAAGAGAACATTGTATTGAAGATCAAAAATAGAGAAGCGGCCATCTAGCTACTGCCTACGGACCCGTAGGTCTGTGGTAAACTACTCACGCATCATCGGAGAGGCACCAATGGAGGTGATGAACCCCCCCTGGTGACCGTGTTCCTCTCCAGCGGAGTGCCAAAAAAGGGCTATAGATTGGATCTTGTGGTTCTGGAACTTGCGGTGGCTGGAACAATTTTTCTCTGACTCCTCTAGGGTTTTTGGAATATCTGAGTATTTATAGAGCTGTGAGGCGGTGGAAAGGACACCCGTGGGCCACATGAGCCACCTGGGCGCGCCTGGGCCTTTTGGCACGCCCTGGTGTCTCGTGGGCCGCATAGACCTCCCCTCATGCACTTCTTTGGCCCTTTGGATGTGTTCTGGTCCAAAAAATTCTCCAAAAAGTTTTGTTGCATCTGGACTCTATTTGATATTGATAACCTATGAAGTAAAAAACAAGTAGAAAACAGCAACTGGCACTTGGCACTATGTCAATAGGTTAGTCACAAAAAGTGATATAAAAGTGGTAGAAAATGATTGTAAAACATCCAAGAATGATAATACAACAACATGGGACAATAAAAAAATTGTTGATACTTTGAAGGCGTATCAACATCCCCAAGTTTAATTCCTAACATGTTGATGTGGAATTTTGATGTGGAATGTTGCCTAACATGTTCATCATATTCTTCTCTTTGTAGCACGTACATTTGGAATTTTATACGATTCAAAGAAATAGTCTATAATTTGACAGGAAGACTTTAATACTCAAGCAATATCAACAAGCAACCATATCTTTCAAAATATCAACACTAAAGAAAGATATCCCTAGCCCATTATGATCAATCATCAATCCATTCATGCAACACATCCAATGCTCAAGTGTGATAATAGTGTTTCGTAGCTTGTGCTTTATAAGAGAAGATGAGACTCGACAAAAATAAAAATTGCATAAAAGTAAATAGATAGGCACTTCGCAGAGGGAAGTAGGGATTTGTAGAGGTGCCAGAGCTCAAAGCTTAAATTGATAGATAAAATTATTTTGGGTAGCATGCTTTTCTCGTCAACGAAAACGACTAAGAGTTCCCAATTAATATCTTCCATGCTAAATAAATCATAGGCGGTTCCCAAACATAAAATTAAAGTTTATTTCCTTTCTACCATTCTTTTACAATCCATGGCTAGCCGTATCCACGGGTGCCTTCCATACCAACACATACCAAGGAATTTATTTGTAGTACTTTTTGCATTTTGGGACTGGGCATCCCTATTACCGCCACAATCTCGTGCAATGGCAAGTGAATAAACACTCATCTTGAGAATAACCTACTTAGCATGGAAAATATAGGCCACCCCTCGCCGCTTCATGAGTGGTACGGGCACACAAAAGAGAAGTTTATTTTGAAAATTAGAGTTCGCACATACAAATTTTCTTAGGACCGCATGGAAATACCGCATAGAGGCACTACAAGAAATATGTCAACTAGTGACCTTCTGTCAGTGACCCTGGAAGAATTGGTCATAGATCTAAGACCATTTCAACCCAATTGGTCAAAAGCTGTTCGGGGGGCTCCAAACCCTAAACTATAATGACCATTTTGGTCAGAAAGGTCATAATTTACTTACACGAAATGGTCATAAAGCAGATAGCACTGGTCCGCTGCCTTATTTCTAGCTGATCACGACCAATATAGATGGTCATAACCTTGTAAATTGTGGTGGGTTGCTATTACTAGGCGCCACCTCATCAGTTTTGCCTATGTGTCATGTCCATGTGGCGGTTTTTGCCCCAGGTTGTGAAGCAACCTATATATCTGTCATTCCCAAAATTCCCAAAAAATCTCATAAATTCTTTGGGTCATATCTTTGTCAAATAGGTAAAAAACCTTCCTTGCCTAGTTCAAAAATAATTCAACAATATTCATTTTCCTATTCTGTTCAGAACAACACTTTGTGAAGGAAGTACCACTTTGGCATGTCCAAATAGTATCCATTTTCTACGGTGCTTTCCTATGCCCAAATAACCATCCTCCACTAAATGCCAGCTCAATCCATTCATTATTTTGAGCCCAGTTTCAACATTCGTATTTATGTCCAGTGTGGTACTTTGCAAAGCAAGTACCACCTAGGCTCCTCCTTTTGAGCTGAAAATTTGTGAAGACGGTCTTCTTAGTAACTGATCATCCTCAGCCAAAACTCACGCCCATTAACCATGTACATTTCCGTACCGCTAATCAAACACTTGGCTGCTAATTCATGTGTGAGCATCGATCGGTCTCCTCGTGAGAATCTTATGTTGTAATTTTCTTCCTAGCACCTACCTGGCGAGTGCCCAACCCACTAGATATGCCAAGGCCGCCCAGAACACATAGAAACTCCACGGTCACGCGGTGACCACGCGACGGGCATGCGAGTTTACGCGCTCTAGAGTTGGGGCCCTCGGCCACCGCCCAAACCTCGACGTATCACCACCAAACCATGTATTTATGATTAAATAGGTACTTATGTAACTAGAAATGCTTTTTGGAAAAAATAAATAGCAAACTATGAGGCAGCTGCAGTTCAAATTTGACCCGCTTCCAACTGAATAGGCGGAAATTTGTCTTTTTCACGAGAGGTGGATCAAAACTTTTTACACCCAATCATTTTGTCAGTTGTGCATTAAATATGTCCTAGTATTTTATAAAATTGATTTGGTCCAATTTTGCAACATTTATTTGGGAGGTCCTTCACAAAAAAAACCTCCCTTTGGGCATTCGAAAAATGGAAAATGGTTTTTTCGTCCAAAGAAAATGAAAACTTCCTTAGGCAACATTGTTTGCCATTCCAATATGCACCCTTGTGCACAATATGAGATCATTTGAACAAACTATGCCATGAATGTGGCCATAAGATTGATCATTTGGCTTGAAAGCCATTGGTCTCCACACGTGATAGCTCGTTTCTGAGAAATCTTTTTTCAAATAATTGTCGTATTACAAGTTTGTTATTTTTCCTGGGAACTTGGCCACATATAATGACACAATGCGAAGGTTTCCCAATTTTTTGATTATTTTTTAATTTTTTATGCCCGTTTCAAAATGCGGTCAAAACGACGGGAATGACCGTTCCTAGCTAGTGGTTGAATCTTGGAATTTTTTTGGTGTTTCTCTGATTAAATAGGTACTCATGTAACTAGAAATGATTTTTGGAAAAAATAAATAGCAAACTACAAGGCAGCTACAGTTCAAATTTGACCCGCTTCCAGCTGAATCAACGGAAATTTGTCTTTTTCACAAGAGGTGGATCAAAACTTTTTACACCCAACCATTTTGTCAATTGTGCATTAAATATGGCCTAGTATTTTAGAAAAATTATTTGGTCCAATTTTGCAACAATTATTTGGGAGGTCTTTCAGAAGAAAACCTCCTTTTGGGCTCTCGAAAAATGGAAAATTGTTTTTTCGTCCAAAGAAAATGAAAACTTCCTTAGGCAACATTGTTTGCCATTAAAATATGCACCCTTGTGCACAATATGAGATCATTTGAACAAACTATGCCATGAATGTGGCCATAAGATTGATCATTTGGCTTGAAAGCCATGAATCTTCACGCATGATAGCTCGTTTCTGAGAACACTCACTACTAGGAAAAGGGCTATAGATAGGATGGACACTAATGGCGCACCATGTTCAGGTGCGCATTAGTGTGGAAGACACTAATGGCGCACGAGGGACATGGTGCGCCACTATTGTTTTTTTTTTTGCAAAACTACTAATGGCGCACCGTGACACAGTGCGCCATTACTAGTTTAAACTAGTAATGGCGCACTGTGCCACGGTGCACCATTAGAATATATACTTTTTTTATTTTTTTTGAAAAACTTCTAATGGCGCATTTGCATACGGTGCGCCATTAGTACCAGGGTTACTATTTTTTTTCTTAGTGCCAGGTTTCCCACTCGATCGAGCCCCC
>NC_041386.1:704417629-704437463 GCF_002162155.2 Triticum dicoccoides | reverse complement strand
CCTCCCTCTCCCCTTCCTCCCCCTCGAGCGCCGCCTCCCCCCGAGCCCCGCCTTCCCCGCGAGCGTCGCCTCCCTCGCCTCCCTCCCTAACCCTCGGAGCCGCCGGAGACTTGGAGCCTCGGTCGGCGGCGCGTCGAGGTGCTGCCCCTCTCCTCTCCCTCGCCCCCTTCCCCTTGGGGCTGCTCTGCCCCCTCTCTCTCGGGCGTCCCCATGGGTGGCTGACGGCAGCGGCGTTGGATGCCCTCTCTCCCTGCTCTGGTTCCCCTCACCCTGATCTGATTTTTCCTCTCCGATCTGTAGCGCGAAGGAGGTCAGGGACGAGCGGCAGGCCGGCGACCAGCAGCACCCCTCTCTTCTCCGTTGCTGATTCCTCCCCAGGTACTGTAACCCTAGCCCATGATACAAGCAAGTGGATAGTTAAAATCAATCAGTTAAGCTGCTGTGAATTGGGTACCCTATCTAGAGTAAGAAATGGGCTATCTAGGTTTGTGGAGAGGATAGCATACATATATAGGTGAAAAGAAATGAGAATGAAATGAAAATGATGATAGATAGGTGTAAAGTGTAGTTATCTGAATTGAATTCTAGAGCCTACATACAACTACAGGCCTAGAGATTGATCTTCGGGCAGTCAAAACTAAGTAAGCTGCTGCTGCTATTGCTACCCTACCTAGGAATGGAAGGTCCAAACTTACAAAACTTGTCCCCAACCCAATAAAATACTAGAAATCGAAATCAAAATCAATGGGGCAAGTATAGTAGTAGTGGTTTTATTTTTGTTGCAGTTTGAGTTGAGAGCGCTTTTTGTTGTGGTTCAGCGGCAAGTTTAGAGATTTTGTTCGAAGGGTTCTAGCTTAGCTAGGTTGGTGGCAACAAACAGATAGTATCGTTGCGTTGATGATGATGAGCTTTATGGTAGGTTGCAAGTCCAATTCTCTCAACTCATGCCCTGGGATTTGGTGAATGAGTAGGTATGGATTGGACTTGGGAGTTCAAGATCATCTCTTCTCTCTCTCTCATCAACCTTGCTAGCAGCTCCATCTATCGAAGCACCTTACATATTTATTTTTGGAGTTTCCAGCTATTGGCTTCTATAGAAAGTGACAGAGTAGTGGTGATGTGTATGACTGACTGGTGAGGAGTGGCCATTGAGTGAAACTTTAACTGAAACTTTAATTTAAACTTTAACTGAAACTTTAACTAAAGTTAACTTAAGTCTTTTCCTTTATAAAAATTGTATGGTGGACTTATATGCTTAGTTTCCTATAGGTTAGCTCCAAAATAACTTATGTTAGCACAAAATGATCAAGTTTACATAATAAGCTTATAGTCTTCTTCTTATTCTTCTTCTTTTCCAAAATGACATAGGTTAGCTTCATTTTACCTAAGTTGGCTCCAAAAAATTTCTTATTCTTCTTCTAGTGTTCTTCTTCTTCTAGTCTTCTTCTTCTTCTTCTTCTAACTTCTTGTTTATCATTTTGCAGATTTGATTTAATTCACGGAAGCTTGCATGGATGGAGTGCTTCTTTTCCATTTGTGTTTTTATTTTGTATCAATGTGAAACTTTTGTGAATTGATGGATAACGGTGTTGGATGAACAATGTGAAACTTTTGTAATATGTAACGATGGAACTATGTGTTGGCTACGTATGTATATATGATGGAACTTGTGTGTTGGCTATGATTGTTATATGGATGCTTGTTGTATATATATGTGTTGGATATCTCATATGTGAAATAGTGACCTGAGATTAAGAAAAAACAAAAAAAAAATTAAAAAATTGTTACTAATGACGCACTACCATGTGATGCGCCATTAGTATAGGAACCACTAGTGGCGCACTGTGGGCAAAACTAATGGCGCACTGCATGGCGCACCAGTGGTGCGCCATTAGTAAAAAATACTAGTGGCGTGATACTAATGGCGCACCACTAATGCGCCATTACTAGGCAAAACCGGTGCGCCATTAGTAGGCCTTTTCCTAGTAGTGACTTTTTAAAAATAATTATCGTAGTACAAGTTTATTATTTTTCCTCGCAACTTGGCCACATATAACAACACAATGCGAAGGTTTTCCAATTTTTTGATTTGTTTTGAATTTTTCATGCCTGTTTCAAAATGCGGTGAAAACGGCGGGCATGACCGTTCCTAGCTAGTGGTTGAATCTTGGAAAACTTTTTGTGTTTCTCTAATGAAATAGATACTTTTGTACCTAGAAATGATTTTTGGAAAAAATCATGAGCAAACTATGAGGCAGCTGCAGTTCAAATTTGACCCGCTTCCTACTGAATCGGCTGAAATTTGTCTTTTTCACGAGAGGTGGCTTGAATCTTTTGACACCCAACCATTTGATCAATTTTGCATTAAAAATGACCTAGTATTTTAGAAAAATGATTTGGTCCAATTTTGCAGCAAATATATGATAGGTCCTTCACAAAAACCCCGGTTATTGGCACTCAAAAAATTGAAAAATGATTTTCGTGCAAAGAAAATGAAAACCCCTCAAATCAACATTGTTTGTTGTCCCAAGATACACACTTGTGCAAAATATTGGGTCATTTGAAAAAACTATAAGCGGTAATATGTTGAATGTTTACCCAGAATAAGAGGGTACAAAATATAAAAAAACAGAAGAAAAAACAAAACTACGCAAGGTGAATTATGATTGGTGGAATCTGTTGTGGCATGGATCAGTGACGTGACAAACATCCATCCATGGATCAATTGATACAGCCCACCACCGCAGAAAGCATCCGTCCATCGATCCATTCATCCAGCCTCTCTCCCTCTTGCCTGAACCCTAGAGCTCCGCTCCTCCCTGCCGCCGCCACCTCCACCTCCCTCTCCCCGATCCAGACCCAGCCACCACCCATGGCGCCAGCCAGAGCAGCCACCGGCGATGGCGACAGCGAGGCTAGAGGCCGCCGGATCCGGGATCAGGGCGGCGCATAGCCCCTCCTCCCGTGAGATCCGGGACGCAGTCGCCCATCTGGATCGAGCAGCTCCTCTGGCCGCTGCACCGTCTCCACCGTCCGGATTTGGTGCTCCTCACGCGACCCACCCCCCAGCACGCGTCTCCACCTTCTCTTCCCCAACATCCTTGGTGAGGTTCGTCTTGTCCCCATCCCCTCCTCCTCCTCCTCCTCTGCATTTCCCTTCCCTCTCCGTCACCTTGCGGCCTCTCTATCTCACAGGGAATGAATAGGAGCTCCGGCCAAGGCCATGGACGCCACGACCGAATCCAGCAGGTCCCCGCCGCTGCACCAAGATCCTCCCCTCCCTCCCAGAGAGTCCCTCTCTCCCACACGCTCTGCATCCGCTATGGCCGTCGCAGCTTCCACCTCCAGAAGAGCACCTGCTCCTTGTGCGGTTACCCAGCCGCCCGCATCCGCAAGTGTAAGCTCCATTCCATGTTCTTGATGTGCAATGGTGAAGAAATAGAGAGCATCATCTATACTATTCTTCTTCAGAACTTATCATGTTGCTGTACTATCAAGAGTTCAGTTAGGATCTATCTGTGTTCAGTTTACTTCATATATCTTTGTAAAAAAGTGCTGTATTGGCAAAGGTTTAGTTATAATCTTTGTCTGTTCAGTTCATACATGCTTGTGCAAAATTACTGCTGTACTGGCCAGAATTCAGTGCTAAAGTTCACTTGTACTTTTCGTCACTGCTGCAGATTGAGATAGTTCAGTTGCTTGCTCACCAGTATGTATATAGTTAGCAGTTAGTTTTGCACTGAAGATTAAACCCCTGTTCGTTTACCTGAACAAAGGCCGGACGTAGGTAGCCTTGTGGTTTGTTCCCATATCCCACTTATAAGAAGTGTAAAGGAGATCGATGGCTAACCAGAATCATCTCATTTGGGTTCAGCTTTGATTACATCTTGATATACACAACACTCCATTTCATTCATCCATATGTTGCTTTCGTCCAGCCTGTTATATGTTGCCTGCTTCTCACGTTGCTTTGCTTTGGTTCCAATCAACCTGAAATATGCTGCATGCTGCTGCTGATGTAGCTCTTCTTTTGTTTCTGCAGAGAGATCGACGGTCGGCTGGGCAGTGTTAGCGCTAAACCTTCATGCGTACTCACTCTGCTGCAAGCTTTAATAATCTTGATTGATGCAGACGCCACTGTATGCATGCGAATTTTCTTTTGCAGATGCTTTCACTTCACCCTTTTCTTTTCATTTCTTTTCTCTCGAAACAAGGAAAGGATTTATTCTGACGGCCATCTCTATTTTAGCCTTTTAGGACTCTTATTAATTAACATGGCTACTCTTCTCTGTGGTTTAAGGCCAGTCGATTCACACTGCATACATGCATAGCTAGCTTCCTCATCTCCAGTCAATGAGTTTGCCTTGATTCAGGTCTTCTCTTCTCCTGGTGATCAAAATCAACACCGCACCCTTCCGTTCCTATCTTATTTACTAGTTCCCTTTCGTTTCTGTACCTGTCATAGTCAGTGTGGTAAACTGGTAATCAGCTAGCTCGGTGGTCACCAGAGTATGTACTATTTTATTTACTAGTACTTTGCTTTCGATTGTAATGTGGATCAGGAGATGAACTATATATTTTGTTTGTGTCATGCATGGCTGTGTCATACATGTATTGACTGAACTTGACTGAATGTGCAATTTGAATCTAGTACTTCTTCCATTTCTGCTTTCCCCCAACCGGCCATAAGACATATCTAGGGTTTAAGCTGCTTTGTTTAGTTTGCTTGCACTGCCTGAAATGATGCACCAATTCTGTATCTTATCCTTGTGCTGGATGGTGGACCTGTCAACGAGTATTATTGACTTGAGTGACGACAGATGCGGTATTGTGTAGATGGGTGGTTTGAATAGTTCGTCCAGAGAAAATTATTTATAGAATAGAGATTTGGCGAAATATGGTGCTTGTTTATTGCTGTGATGGATACATCCAAGACAATTATTGCGGCTTCATCAGTGGAGTGTATTTTTGTTTCATTCAATGTCTGATCTGATTATAAACATAACCACAGGACGTATTTAGATGGGTGTATTTAGTGGGGTGTATTTAGACGGGTGTATATAAAAATGATTTGATCTTCTCTTCCTTGGTTTCCTGATGCGCTCCTATTCCACAACCACAGGGACGGCACATCAATTGGGGACGAGCGGGATGGGGCCAACAAGCCTAGGAGGAGGAGCTCCATCCGCAGCAGCTCATGCTCATGGAGGCACAAGTCTGAATCGTTGCTGTTACTCTGCTGTCCTGGAGTCACCATCCACAGCAGCCGTGGTGTGGCTGAGCCTCTGCTACGGCTACAACCTCCCTCTGGTGAGCTCCTCCCTGTTCCTTCTTCTCTGATGTAGCTCCTGCATGGCCTTGGCCATGATTTGGGTTGGATGTGGGGCTCTACTAGTTGCTGCTAGATGCTGTAACCAAGCATCAACTCCTACTGGAGCTCTCTGGTGATAAATTCATGCGGTTCTAAGGTCTGTCAGTAGCTGCCCATGTGTACTTGCTTTATATATGTGATCCTATGATGCTCTGGTGATATGGGTGGCTATTATCAAGATCATATTGGTGTTGATCCTTATCTTGCGTGTCTCTGGTGGTGGTGGTGTTGACAGCAGTTACACACCTAGCTTGTAACTAATATCATTACTGCTAATTTACCTCAAGTTTATCTGAACATGGTTGAAATGAGCGCTGCAAATTTTGATGTCTAAAATCAATTTTTACCCCAAGTCCTTAAGTAATTACTAGCAAAAAGGCCCGTGCGTTGCAACGGGAGAAAAAATACCACACCCTCTTAATTTACAAAAAATGTTCTATAATCTGAGAATTTGTAACTATTTCTTAAATACATGAAAAGTTGTTACAAAAGTTGTTAAAAAGATATAGGATTTTTTAATCATAAGAAGAGATGTTTTTTGTCTGGAAAAGAACATTTTTTTGTGGTCTCCTATTGACGCAAGTACTTGCGCCCCTATTTTATCACTATTTCTTTCCATACATGTTATAGGTATTGGTCCCTGTTTCATTGCTATTTATATCTTATCAAACTTGTCTTTTATTATTTTTTTCATGCATGTCCTCTCTTTTTTCTTCTTATATAGGAGAATAGCGCAACATCTCATCTATATCGGATCTCCTTCGCATTTTCTCTTTTATTTATTTTATAGCGGACATTCCATTTTTATTGGGTCCTTCTTTTATGTCTTGTCATGCATGTCCTTATTTATTGGGTGTCTCTAGCAAATTTATATTGAATTTTATGACTAATCTTGATTTTGCTGAGGTGTTCATCCCCAATCTGAATCACTATCGGTATGAAAAAAAGACGAATAATGCATTGTTGATTAACATTGCAGCCTAGATAGTTTTTTTAAATTGTTAACAGGTAAAATAACATCATATTCAGATTTTACATATTTTTCTGATCAAATTCTATATATAAAATGTTAAATTTGGAGTTACGGTTTAAAAGATATGAGTATTTTAAAAAACATTTGATATTTACTACGGGTTTAATGTCAGAAACACTAGGGGGTTTTCTACAAAACAGCATAACAGACTAAGAATACCTATTTCTTTTATTAGTAGGTATAGATTTTCATTACATCACAGTTAGCTGAGAATAATGACTTGAATATTTTATGTATGCCCTGATGCATGTACACATACGGTTGAGCAAACACCGAGCTGCAGTGGAACAACCTGGAGTTAGAGAACTTTAAGGACAAGATCAACGAGGTGACCAGCGTTATGGCGGCTGTGTACGGTGGCGACCACAAGTTCTTTGGTGAGCTTGCAGTATCCATATTGTGTCATATACGATGCATCTCCGTTGTGCATCTTTCTTTTCTTGTGTGCTGCATCATTGTTGCTTGATAGAGTAAATGATTTCAGTTCTGGTTGTGTCAAATCTTTATTATGTACCCTTAGTGTTTACTAAACTGAGGCACTAGGCATTGGAATTCAGGCATTTATGTATAATTTAAGTTTTGGATGTGCCTGATACGTCTCCAACGTATCTATAATTTTTGATTACTTCATGCTATATTATTTACTGTTTTGGACAATTTTGGGCTTTATTATCCACTTTTATATTATTTTGGGGACTAACCTATTAACCAGAGGCCCCGCTCAGAATTGCTGTTTTTTGCCTATTTTAGTGTTTCGAAGAAAAGGAATATCAGACGGAGTCTAATTGACCTGAAACTTCACAAAACTTATTTTTGGACCAGAAGAAGCCCACGGAGTACCGGGTGTGCACGAGGGTGGGGGGCGCGCCCACCCCCCTAGGGCGCCCCCCTGCCTCGTGGACAGCTCGGAGGTCCACCGACGTATTTTTTTCATCCATATATACCCACGTACCCTAAAAACTTTGAAGATGATAATAGATCGGGAGTTCCGCCACCGCAAGCCTCTGTAGTCACCAAAAGTCAATCGGAACCCTGTTCCGGCACCCTGTCGGAGGAGGGGAACCCTTACCGGTGGCCATCTTCATCATCCCGGCGATCTCCATGACGAGGAGGGAGTAGTTCATCCTCGGGGCTGTGGGTATGTACCAGTAGCTATGTGTTTGATCTCTCTCTCGTGTTCTTCATTTGGCACAATCTTGATGTATCGCGAGCTTTGCTATTATAGTTGGATCTTATGTTTTTTCTTCCCCTCTATTCTCTTGTAATGGATTGAGTTTTCCCCTTTGAAGTAATCTTATCGGATTGAGTTTTAAAGATTTGAGAACACTTGATGTATGTCTTGCCGTGCGTATATGTGGTGACAATGGGATATCACGATTCACTTGATGTATGTCTTGGTGATCAACTTGCGGGTTCCGTCCATGAACTTATGCATAGGGGTTGGCACACGTTTTCGTCTTGATTCTCCGGTAGAAATTTTGGGGCACTCTTTGAGGTTCTATGTGCTGGTTGAATAGATGAATTTGAGACTGTGTGATGCATATCGTATAATCATTCCCACGGATACTTGAGGTGACATTGGAGTTTCTAGATGACATTATGGTTTGGTTGATTTGTGTATTAAGGTGTTATTTTAGTACGAACTCTAGGGCTATTAGTGGCACTTACAGGAATAGCCCAACGGATTGATTGGAAAGAATAACTTTGAGGTGGTTTTGTACCCTACCATAATCTCTTCGTTTGTTCTCCGCGAGCTTTACTAGGTGGAATCTTTCATTATAGAACTCGGCTTGCATATTCCAATGATGGGCTTCCTCAAAATGCCCTAGGTCTTTGTGAGCAAGCGAGTTGGATGCACACCCACTTAGTTTCTTTGTTGAGCTTTCATATACTTATAGCTCGTGCATCTGTTGCATGACAATCCCTACTCACTCACATTGATATCTATTGATGGGCATCTCCATAGCCCGTTGATACGCCTAGGTTATGTGAGACTATCTTCTCCCTTTTTGTCTTCTCCACAACCACCATTCTATTCCACATATAGTGCTATATCCATGGCTCACGCTCATGTATTGCGTGAAGATTGAAAAAGTTTTGAAAATATCAAAAGTATGAAACAATTGCTTGGCTTGTCATTGGGGTTGTGCATGATTTAAATACTTTGTGTGGTGAAGATAGAGCATAGTCAAACTATATGATTTTGTAGGGATAACTTTCTTTGGCCATGTTATTTTGAGAAGACATAATTGCTTAGTTAGTATGCTTGAAGTATTATTATTTTTATGTCAATATGAACTTTTGTCTTGAATCTTTCGAATCTGAATATTCATACCACAATTAAGAAGAATTACAATAAAATTATGCCAAGTAGCATTCCACATCAGAAATTATCTTTTTTATCATTTACCTACTCGAGGACGAGCAGGAATTAAGCTTGGGGATGCTTGATACGTCTCCAACGTATCTATAATTTTTTATTGTTCCATGCTATATTATTTACTGTTTGGACAATTTTGGGCTTTATTATCCACTTTTATATTATTTTTGGGACTAACCTATTAACCGGAGGCCCAACCCAGAATTGTTGTTTCTTGCCTATTTCAGTGTTTCGAAGAAAAGCAATATCAAACGGAGTCCAATTGATCTGAAACTCCATAGAACTTATTTTTGGACCAGAAGAAGCCCCCGGAGTACCGGGAGTGCATCAGGGGAGTCCCGGGCTGCCCACGAGGGTGGGGGGCGCGCACACCCCCCTAGGGCGCGCCCCCTGCCTCCTGGACAGCCCGGAGGTCCACCGACGTACTTCTTTCATCCATATATACCCATGTACCATAAAAACTTTGAAGACGAGAATAGATCGGGAGTTCCACCGCCGCAAGCCTCTATAGCCACCAAAAGTCAATCGAGACCCTGTTCCGGCACCCTGCCGGAGGGGGGGAACCCTCACCGATGGCCATCTTCATCATCCCGGCGATCTCCATGACGAGGAGGGAGTAGTTCACCCTCGGGGCTGAGGGTATGTACCAGTAGCTATGTGTTTGATCTCTCTCTCTCTCTCTCTCTCGTGTTCTTGATTTGGCACGATTTTGATGTATCGCGAGCTTTGCTATTATAGTTGGATCTTATGTTTCTTCTCCCCCTCTACTCTCTTGTAATGGATTGAGTTTTCCCCTTTGAAGTAATCTTATCGGATTGAGTCTTTAAAGATTTGAGAACACTTGATGTATGTCTTGCCGTGCGTATCTGTGGTGACAATGGGATATCACGTGATTCACTTGATGTATGTCTTGGTGATCAACTTGCGGGTTCCGCCCATGAACTTATGCATAGGGGTTGGCACACGTTTTCGTCTCGATTCTCCGGTAGAAACTTTGGGGCACTCTTTGAGGTTCTATGTGTTGGTTGAATAGATGAATTTGAGATTGTGTGATGCATATCGTATAATCATACCCACGGATACTTGAGGTGACATTGGAGTATCTAGGTGACATTAGGGTTTTGGTTGATTTGTGTCTTAAGGTGTTATTCTAGTACGAACTCTAGGGCTGTTTGTGGCACTTACAAGAATAGCCCAACGGATTGATTGGAAAGAATAACTTTGAGGTGGTTCCGTACCCTACCATAATCTCTATGTTTGTTCTCCGCTATTAGTGACTTTGGAGTGACTCTTTGTTGCATGTTGAGGGATAGTTATATGATCAAATTATGTTATTATTGTTGAGAGAACTTGCACTAGTGAAAGTATAAACCCTAGGCCTTGTTTCCTATCATTGCAATACCATTTACGCTCACTTTTATCATTAGTTACCTTGCTGTTTTTATATTTTCAGATTACAAAAACCTATATCTACCATCCATATTGCACTTGTATCACCATCTCTTCGCCGAACTAGCGCACCTATACAATTTACCATTGTATTGGGTGTGTTGGGGACACAAGAGACTCTTTGTTATTTGGTTGCAGGGTTGCTTGAGAGAGACCATCTTCATCCTACGCCTCCCACGGATTGATAAACCTTAGGTCATCCACTTGAGGGAAATTTGCTACTGTCCTACAAACCTCTGCACTTGGAGGCCCAACAACGTCTACAAGAAGAAGGTTGTATAGTAGACATCAGTGCCCAATGCAAACATTATTGTCAACTGTCAAGTTGATTCTAATATGTCTCATTAACTTCATTATTCTGTTATTTGTTGTTAAATATGCTGTTAGATTTACTTCTATTTTGTTCCTAAACATTTTGTTCCATGTTATATTATCTACTGTTTTGGACAATATTGGGCTTTATTATCCACTTTTATATTATTTTTGGGACTAACCTATTAACCGGAGGCCCAGCCCAGAATTGCTATTTTTTGCCTATTTCAGTGTTTCGAAGAAAAGCAATATCAAACGGAGTCCAATTGACCTGAAACTCCACGGAACTTATTTTTGAACCAGAAGAAGCCCACGGAGTACCGGAAGCTCACCAGGGGAGTCCCGGGCTGCCCATGAGGGTGGGGGGCGCGCCCACCCCCCTAGGGCGCACCTCCCTGCCTCGTGGACAGCCCGGAGGTCCACCGACTTACTTCTTTCATCCATATATACCCATGTACCATAAAAACTTTGAAGACGAGAATAGATCGGGAGTTCCGCCGCCGCAATTCTCTGTAGCCACCAAAAACCAATCGGGACCCTGTTCCGGCACCCTGCCGGAGGGGGGATCCCTCACGGTGGCCATCTTCATCATCCCGGCGCTCTCCATGACATGGAGGGAGTAGTTCACCCTCGGGGCTGAGGGTGTGTACCAGTAGCTACGTGTTTGATCTCTCTCTCTCTCTCTCTCTCTCTATCTCTCTCTCGCTCTCGTGTTCTTGATTTGGCACGATCTTGATGTATCGCGAGCTTTGCTATTATAGTCGGATCTCATGTTGCTTCTCCCCCTCTACTCTCTTGTAATGGATTGAGTTTTCCCTTTGAAGTAATCTTATCGGATTGAATCTTTAATGATTTGAGAACACTTGATGTATGTCTTGCCGTGTGTATCTATGGTGACAATGGGATATCATGTGACTCACTTGATGTATGTTTTGGTGATCAACTTGCAGGTTCCGCCCATGAACCTATGCATAGGGGTTGGCACAGGTTTTCGTCTTGATTCTCCGGTAGAAACTTTGGGGCACTCTTTGAGGTTCTTTGTGTTGGTTGAATAGATGAATCTGAGATTGTGTGATGCATATCGTATAATCATACCCACAGATACTTGAGGTGACATTGGAGTATCTAGGAGACATTAGGGTCGTGGTTGATTTGTGTCTTAAGGTGTTATTCTAGTACGAACTCTAGGGTTGTTTGTGACACTTATAGGAATAGCCCAACGGATTGATTGGAAAGAATAACTTTGAGGTGGTTCCGTACCCTACCATAATCTCTTCGTTTGTTCTCCGCTATTAGTGACTTTGGAGTGACTCTTTGTTGCATGTTGAGGGATAGTTATATGATCAAATTATGTTATTATTGTTGAGAAAACTTGCACTAGTGAAAGTATGAACCCTAGGCCTTGTTTCCTATCATTGCAATACCGTTTACGCTCACTTTTATCATTAGTTACCTTGCTGTTTTTATATTTTCAGATTACAAAAACCTATATCTACCATCCATATTGCACTTGTATCACCATCTCTTCGCTGAACTAGTGCACCTATACAATTTACCATTGTATTAGGTGTGTTGGGGACACAAGAGACTCTTTGTTATTTGGTTGCAGGGTTGCTTGAGAGAGACCATCTTCATCACACGCCTCCCACGGATTGATAAACCTTAGGTCATCCACTTGAGGGAAATTTGCTACTGTCCTACAAACCTCTGCACTTGGAGGCCCAACAACGTCTACAAGAAGAAGGTTGTATAGTAGACATCAGTGCCCAATGCAAACATTATTGTCAACTGTCAAGTTGATTCTAATATGTCTCATTAACTTCATTATTCTGTTATTTATTGTTAAATATGCTGTTAGATTTACTTCTATTTTGTTCCTAAACATTTTGTTCTGTAACATGCAGATGCTGGGCTTTCATGTTCCTTCGTGAGCATCATGACAAAGAAGTCGGAGGAAGAATAGTTCTAGCTCATTGGAGCTCATTTTGAGAGTTATGAAGCCCTTTCTGCTGCTCCTATTTGTATGTGTGTTATATGATGTAGTAGAATCTGGCTCATGTGATTGTACACTTGTGGACCTTGTTATCTGATTGTAAACTTTATGCTGATCACATTTGTATGTGTGTTATATGATGTAACGCTTTGATGGTTGATAATATTTGAAGTATTTCGTGTGTTCTGTGTGCCAATTTAAATACTAGGTATTTATTTGCGTTAAATTAAAAAATTGAAGAATATTTCCTTGATGGCTAGGACCCAGTACTAGAACCTGACAATGGGGACCCACCTAACTAGTGAACCCACTTTATAAAAAAGGAAAAAAATGAAACTGTTGAGATAAAAAGGCCATGGCCCAAAAATAGAAAGGCTGCAATGTTGGGCTTGGTCCATGAAGCTGACAAAAATTTAATAGGAAAGAAATATATAAATGGGCCGAATTAATGGGCTCGGCCCAAATAAACACCGAATTGAACCGGGTTGATTCTGGTGCCACATCAGCTTGCCACGCTGGATGCCTACGTGGTCTAGGGAGGCAGCTAGTGACCAAAATTTTGGTCGAAGAACCAACGACCTTTTACAGAAGGTTGTTAATTTCAGTTTACGACCTCCAGCTTTTGACCTTCTGTTTTTGGTCAAAAAAAGGTCGCAAATGAAAAACTGTGACCTTTCAGCGGCCAATAGTGAGGGTCACAAGTTGACATATTTCTTGTAGTGAGGTAGGTATGGTGGACTCATTTTGCACAACTTGGTTTTTAGGATTTGGATGCACAAGCAGGATTCCCGCTTAGTACAAGTGAAGGCTAGTAAATAGATTGAGAAGCAACCAACCAAGGAAGGAAAACCATCATAAAAGAACATTAAAGATAACTAACACCGAATAATGCAACACAAGTAGGATGTAAGTTCATTGCATAACTATTGACTTGATGTGCTTGCATAGGGAATCACAACCTTTAACACCAATATTCTTACTAAAGCGTAATTTATCACCAACATAACTCACATATCACTATCATCATATCGCAAAACTATTGCAAGGAATCAAGTTTAATGTCCAATGATCTTCATGAAAGTTTTTATTATATCTTCCCTTGATATCTATCACTTTGGGACCAATTTCTTTCAAAGCATACTGCCATTGCAAATAACAAGCTCTCAAACAAATTTAAGTGAAGAACGAGAGCACAAGTTTCTTTAAAGTTTCATCTCTAAAAATAATATAAGTGAACCATGAGAGAATTTCTTCAAAATTTCTACTAACTCTCAAAATAATCTAAGTGAAGCATGAGAGAAAATTTCTTGAAAATAACAGCACCACCGTGCTCAAAAAGATATAAGTGAACTACTAGAGCAATTCTATAGCTCTAAAAAATTTAATTGAAGCATAAAGAGCGATTCTAATAAATCATAGCATAGTTTGGCTCCCTCAAATATGTGTGTCCAGCAAGTATGATTGTGACAAACTAAAAATCAAAACAAGCAAAGACACATATAATACAAGACGCTCCAAGCAAAACTCATGATATGTGATGAATAAGAATATAGCGCCAAGTAAAATATCGATAGTCGTTTGAAGAAAGGAGGGGATACCTACCGGGGCATCCCCAAGCTTAGTGGCTTGATACTTGCTGAATATTTCCTTGGGGTGCCATGCGAGTCCCCAAGCTTAGCCTCTTTTCACTCCTTATTCCTTCATCCATCGTGATCTCACTCAAAACTTGAAAACTTTAATCATATAAAACTTAACAAAACCTCATGAGATCCGTTAGTATAATAAAAAATATCTTTACTATAAGTACTATAGAATACTCATTCAAGTTTTGTTATTACATTATAACTAATGTATTCTAACTTTACCATGGCTTATACCCCCGATACAAACCATAAATTCATCAAAATAAGCACATAATGCAACAAAAACAGAATCTGTCAAAAACAGAACAGTCTATAAAGACGTATTTTTTAGTCATACTTCTGTCACTCTAAAAATTATGAAACTTTAGGACAACGTGAGAAATTTGTACATCAATTCTGTGTAAAACTTTCAGCGATTGTTCAGCCTCCAGCAAAGGAAAACAATTATGCCACTGGATGCAAAATTTTCTGTTAACGCACCGAATCAAATCAACTCTCACCCAAATCAATCCCAAGGGCTTTGCTTGGCACAAACACTAATTAGAACACCAAAAACACAATCATTACATAAGTAATAATGTGTATTTGTTGAAAAATAGGGGGAAAAGCAAAAAACAAAAGATAACTATTCCGTTGCCTCCCAACAAGCGCCATTGTTTAATGCCCCTAGCTAGGCATAATGCATAAATTCTATGTGCTGTCATCTTTGTGGGTGGATCGATAGATTGCCCACATGATAGATTCATATGGTAATTTAATCTTAGTTCTAGGGAAGTGTTTGATACGTCTCCAACATATCTATAATTTTTTATTCTTCCATGCTATTATATTATCTACTTCGGATATTTTATATGCATTATTATTCTATTTTATATCATTTTTGGGACTAACCTATTAACCTAGTACATAGTGCTAGTTTTAGTTTTTTCCTTGTTTTTGGCTTTTACAGAAAAGGAATATCAAACTGAATCCAAACAGAATAAAACTTTAAGATGATTTTTCTTGGACCAGAAGACACCTACGAGTCTTGGAGAGGAGGACGAAAGACCCACGAGACGACCACAGGCCTCTATGGCGCGCCCTAGGGGGGGCATGCTACTAGGGCTTGTGTGCTCACCGTGGCTCCTGCAACCCTAATCTTCGCTTTGTAAATACCCAAATATTCCCCCTACGTCAGAAGAGTGGCAAAAAAATCTTTTTCACCGCCGCAAGTTTCTATTCTCGAGAGATCCCATCTTGGGGCCTCCTCTGGTACTCCGCTGGAGGGGGATTCGATCACAAAGGGCATCTACATCAACCTTGTTGCCCTTCCTATCATGTCTGAGTAGTTTACCCCAGACCTACGGGTCCATAGCTAGTAGCTAGATGGCTTCTTCTCTCTCTTTGAGCTTCAATACAATGTTCTCCGCGATGTTCTTGGGGATCTATTCGATGTAATCTTATTTTGCGGTGTGTTTGCACTACAAAAAAATTCACTTCCGTGATGATATGTGTTTGTCACAGTAGGTCACGTTTTGTGTCATGCATGTACATCCATGATGATCTTATGACAGAATCAAGATAGTCATACCTGTGTTGTCATAGAAGTGTTTCAGGACAATATCAAAATTATCATCATTGAAGTGTTTTCGTTAAGGTTAACCGACACGTGGCATCCACCATAACAGGTCGCCGTTGAGCTATCGGGTTCCGATTTGGATTTGATAACCTGTTAAGAGCCCGGACTAGAGGGGATTTTCCACGTGCAAAATTCTCATTCGTCGGAGTATCCACGTGTCAGCTCAGTGCTGGGACAGATGTCATCCAGTGAATGGACAGGACGCGCCTATGATACGTCGACATGTTGCATGGCCCAATAGTGGCCCATTCAGGTCAAAATGCCGGCCCGTTTGACTTAGTCAAAATGTAGAGGCCCAGCCCACCAAAGGCCTGTTAACGGCCTATTCGAATATAGCCCATTTACAGCCCGCTAACTCACGACCCATTATAGCCTATCCGAATGAGGCCCAGTAGCGCCATATGGGCCGTCCAATATGATTCCAGCCCGTTGTAACTTCCGGGCCCATGTATAGCCCATAACGTCTTTTGGCCCATATGAGGCCCTTTGTAAATCTTGACCCATAAACGACCTGTGGTGAAACTGGCCCATAATGAACAGTATATAGCTTTATACCCATTAACGGCTCATTATTCCATTGGGCCTTTTCAACCGATGTTATCTTTCGGCCTTCTAAGGGCCCATTTATTATCGAGCTCATTTCCGGCATTCGATTACTTATGGTCCATTACTAGCATGTTCCGCTTGTGGGCCAAATTCAGCCCGTGATTAAAGTCGGCCCGTCTGTGGCCCTTTAATCCCTTGGGCCGTTTTCATGGTGTCATCAAATATGGCCCATTAATGATCTGTTATGCCTGCCACTGGAATTAAGCCCATTGTACACAAGGGCCTGTAAACGGCCCATAAACAGACGATTCCCATTATAGCCCGTTTACAGCCCATATTGCGGTCCGTTAATTGTCCATGAAAGTACAGCCCATGTTTGGCCAATCGATCATACGTCCCGTAAAAGTCCCATTGAATCTACGGCCCATAGAAGGCCTATGGATCATATGGACCTTTGGAGGCCCACTACAGGAGGCAGCACAAGTAAAGCAAACAACTAACTTAATTCTCTAGTCGATGAGCTATGTTGTTACCGAATCATGCTCCCCCTGCTGTTAGTTCAGCACCTTGGCCCCTCGTCATTGGAGCATTATCCGATCCCAAATCTCCTACCTAGTAGCTAATTCTGGTCAACAAATAGTAGCATGGAATACTTCTACAACTAAGTTAAAATCAGACAAGCAGACATGCTTACTGCCATGTTGGCGTATATGACACTGGAACTACTCATGCGAGCAATGTCTAGATGTATCTCTTTGGGTTTAAAACTGTGAATTTCAGAGATGCGCTTCTCTGAAAGCATAAAGATGCCATATCAGACTCAACACTTGGCTCAACAAATCATACAGTTCGGTGCAAGTATCTATACTGCTTTCATGTGCAAATCCAAGTGAGAGTGGTATATTGGTAACCCATATTTGAGATGGAAACGGGGAAACAAAGTGTGATTTGAGATGTGAATACCTTATCCTCCAGCTCATGGTCAGATGCGTGCTAGGCGGCAGCCTCCTGCTCCGAGGTCGTGGCTCCTCTTCCACCTTCCTCTGCGGCCCGTTGATCTAAATGGAACAGGGAGTGCCGCGTCCGTCGTGCGATAGATCGATTGACCCGACTCCCGCCTCTTCCTCTATCTCTTTACTGCGTGGGCAGCAAGACGACGACGTGCAAGAGAGAAGGAGTTGGGGAAGAAAGAAAGAAGGAGCGGCAGAGGAGGCATGCGGCGCCCGAGCGCAGCACCGCCTCCCCGCTATGGCCGTCAACCCCCCTGCAAGCTTGCGCCGCTGTGGTCCGTGCCCCAGGAAACTCTCCATTTTCTCCTTCATCTACGCGTGCGCCTCCTGCCTCGACGCCTCGCTGCTGCATCCCCGGAGAGCAGTGCCGCCTCCCCGCTGCCGCCTGATGCGGCGCCCGAGCACAGCGCCGCCTCCCCGAGCGCTGTCTCCCACGAGCCCACCGCCGCCCCACCGCGCCGGAAAGGGGATAAGATAGATTCCTATAAACATTGAGGTCTTTATATAAAAATGTATCGGTTTTCCAAATCCACTTAAATAGGGATGGCGGGTTGAGTTCTTACAAATAGATGGGCTTTTTAGCAAAATTGCTGACAACGTGCGGCCAGAAACAATAACTGCTTTATTATTATTAGGGATAGGGATTAGGGCTTAGGGAAGATTTTGAGAAATAGATGGGTTGGAGATAAATGACTCAAATGCAATTTCCCTAGGCTATACTCCTTCCGGTCTTTTTTTACTCCGCATATAAGATCTTTTTGAAGTCAAATTTTATAAAGTTTTGCCAACTTTATGGAAAAAATATCAACATTCACAATAGCAAGTCAATATCATTAGATGCATCATGAATTTAACTTTCATATTGTATAATTTTAGTATTGTAGATGTTCATAGTTTTCATATAATAAATAAGATCAAATTTAACAAGTTTGACTTCAAACATCTTATACGCGGAGTAAAAATGACCGAAGAAAGTATGATATATGTTTTCATAAAACTTTTGGAACCGGATATCTCGGGAACGTTCCCAGATCAAACAAAACATTCCCTGGAGCAATCGCCTGGGAACGAAACAACGAATAGGTTGCGCCCTAATACTGTTGGCCCATCAGGTCGAAAAAAAATGTCACGCAGTTTGTGTTGTGCTGCATTATAAATAACTAGCAGGGTGACCCGCGCATTTGCGCGGCTAGACTTCCTATCTTGGTGGTGTTTTCTACCTTGGTCTTTCCATTGCATGAGTATTTATATAAAGGAATTTGTTGTTGAAAATTTGGATATCTACAACAAAAGCTTATAAGAGGCAGGGCCTATATATGTGCAGCAATGCCAAGCGATAGGCTTTGGTACTAATCTATAGTTTTCAGTGTTCAACCTTTTTTCATCCATTTTCATTTATCTTTCCACCTAATATATTTTGGGTATTTTCACCAAGAAAAATATGAAGATTCAGGATTTGTAACCATACCTTTTTATTTGTTCCATCACGTGCCTCAACACCCGCCATATAGCGTTTGTATGTTTTGTTAGTAGACTGTTATATATCCACTTATCAATATATGTTCTTCCACGTGTTCTCATCATAGCTTGAATATCTATACGGCTTCTCACTCTAAACGGATGTAGTCAGTGAATGGGGAAAAAAATTCTAAAACATTCTCTCACTTGGGCTCGCCGGAGCTTCTCACCTCGGATGGTGCCCATTTATTTTGAATGTAAGTGTATTTTTAAGGAAATTGAAATGATTTATTTCATATTTGACATGCATGAGTCTTTTAATATAAAATTCTCGATGATTCAATCAATAGCAGATATATTAGGTATTGTTTTCTCTACTGATATTTATTGCTGTTAAAGTCACTGGTGTGTGTTCGCAGATGACTAATGGCACTAAAGTTTGTGTCGTACAACATGTATCCATTTCGTGAGTAATTAAATGCCTAAATTTCATGTCCTCTTCCCCTATCTGTCTCACCACTATGTTTCTTGCAATTACGATTCTAGATATAGCACAATATCATGTGCATCCATCTTCTATGCATGCTTCTAGATGCTTGTGACAATGTCCTCTCACCCTAACTATTTATGCTGTAGTCCAAGTGACTGTTGTTGTGTATATTCATTAAAAAACAGTATTAAATTATGTCTTGTCGAAGTTTGTCATAGATTCTTTTCTTCATTCTTGTTGTTTTGCGCAAACTTATATCATTTTAGACTGTATTCGGACTATAATTTATTTGAGTTTTACTTTCATGTTCGAATGTACGGGTTAACTTAAGCCCTATAGTTCAATTTTATATAACAGAACTATACTTAGTAATTAGATAATAATTTATTTAATTTCATGTTCAACTTTGTGGGCTACATTTTATATTTAAGCCATATAGCTGAATTTTTCTATTTGTTAAAAATATATTTAATATTTTAGTTACTATTTATTATATGCAATTCACATATAAATCCAGTTGTTCTCCTTGTG
>NC_041386.1:704393930-704417004 GCF_002162155.2 Triticum dicoccoides | reverse complement strand
ATCTGTTTGTTTGGATTTTTTCGCAGTACAATTTTTATTTGTCTTTTTAGGGGTAACTATTTTCCTATATTGGATGCCCGTTTGCATGGGAACATACTGGGCAAATTCTGCTCGTGTATGTACGTGTATTATGTGTATGGGGGCTAGGCTTTGTAGTATATAGTTTCTTGCAGATAAAAAGATTTACATGTCTAGTATATAGTTTCTTGCAGGTAAGAAGATTTACATGTCTACTCCCTCTGTTTCAGTTTATAAGGCGTGCGCGTACCCCTAGGTTGTCAATTTTATCAGCGTAATATAAACTATATAACACAAAAATTATACAGTTTGAAAATAGAACACCTAAAATTTAATATGATATGTTTTTTTTAATATATGACTTCTATTAGGTTGGTCAAATTGTCGATTTAGAGGTACGCGCACGTCTTGTAAACTGAGAGAGAGGGAGTATGTTTTTTCCTTCCAGAAACCTTCTTGCTAATGTATTTTCTATAAGTGCGCTGCATGGTCTAGTTTTGTAACGTGTCCAAACTGAACTCTGCTTGTATGTGTCATCTGTGATTGTTTATTTATTCCGTATAGGCTTTTCCGTGTTTTTTTTGGAAGGGTTTGTGTATGTATCCATGCATGTCAGACGTATCAATAGTGGCCGTGTACATGGTTTTATTTTTTGAACGCTACATCCTCTTTATCTCTTTTTTCTGTTGCCCGTACGTTTTACTCTTGTCTTATCCAATCTGATGCAGCGTGACAGACTGGGCTGATTGATTCGAGTGAGTTCGTGCCGGCTGGCATATGTAGCCTGGCGTATGGGAATTGGACCGTCACCAATCGTTTTGTTTTTTTTAAATCAACTCATGGCTCTGCTTGGGAGGCAGGAAACGTATGGGATATGGAGATGTGCATACGTGATTACTTATTTCTAGCAAATCAGAACCGTTCTTTTGAGCCTTTTTTCTGTTGTTATATCTAAACCGTTCGTTTTCTATCGTTTTGATAATCTTTCCCTAATAATAAAGGGAAACGTTTGGGGCCGGGGCACTGGCGGAACATTGGGCGGTCTCCTTCTTCCTCGCGTCTCCTTCATCGCAGCTCCCCCACATCTCGCGCAGCTCGCCGGGGCGCGCGCCGCCCTCTTCTTCTGCCCCCTCCTCCCCACCCCTTCCCCATCCCCTCCCCCTGCCCCCTCCCCCGGTCGCAGCACCACGCCTCCCCTCCCCGCTCGAAGCTCGCCACGGCTCTGCGCGGTGCCAATCCCATCTCGCCGGCGACCGACGGGCGGTGACAACGGGAGATGCTACAACTGGGACTACGGGGTGCTACCACGGCGACACCTACCTCGCATGCATCGGAGCTCTGCCTACCTCGCCGGACCCGGCCACGCCGGAGCTGCAACCAGCCATGACAGACTACACCCCACGGCGAATTTTTGCTGGAACCGGTTGTAGCAAATTCAATCGCCGGTGGTAGCAAAAATCTACTACGGTTGCAGCAAAGCGGCGTCATCGTCATCGCGGGGTCGCAGCTGAGATAAGAATGAAGCTTTTTTCAATGCGGTTGTAACTTTTATAACTGCCGGTTGCAACTTTTTCGTTTTTCGTCCATGGCTTTGTTTCCACGGTTGAAACTTTTTTATAGTCGGATGAAGCTTTTTTCATCGCTAGATGAAGCTTTTTCTGTCACTGGTTGTAACTTTTCTTGGTCATCCATAGCTCCAGTGGTATACTGGTTGAAGCTTTTCCGTAGCCGGTTGAAGCTTTTCCTATTGCTAGTTGTAGCTTTTTTCGTCGTAGGTTGCAGCACTGGGCATCTCCTTGGGCGCTCGATTTTTTTTGTTGCAAGCGGGGGATGGGCGCCAGCGAGCACACCGGTGAGCACGCCGGTGAGCTCCGGTCGTCGCCATTGGAGCTACAATGGTTTGCCACGGAAGCTATAACCACATGGGTGGGTTGTTGCATGGACGAAGCCGGTGACGAGAACGGCCGCCGAGGGCTGGGACCGGCGACCAGGGCGGCCGGCAAAGACGGGCGGCGAGGGCGGCGATCAGAGACGGGGAGGGCAGGCGAGGGGGCGGCAACGAGGGGAAAACGCGTGCGGCCGGCGAGACGGGGTTCCTTTTCCCGTCCGCGCTCACGAGAGCAAGAGGACGATCTGATTGAATAAAGATCTAACGGATCGGGACGGGCCGATCTGATGGCTAGGGTTGGACCGGCCGAAGCGTTCGGCCGTTGCGCCGGCGCCTAGCATCGCCCAATAATAAAGCACGGATTCAGTCTCTTGGGTTCACCGTCGCGGCTTTTTTATGAAAAGGTCCCTGCAGTTTTCGGAATTCAACCCGCGGTCTTTGTCATAAATCAACCCGAATCGGTACAAAGGAAAATGACCCAGCCCGCCTCTGCATCGTCGCGCTCCGCCCCGCCTCCTGCCCCTCCCCGCCTCACCGCGCGCCGCCGGCCGCTTCATGCCCCGCCCCACCTCATCGAGCGCCGCCGGCCGCCGCCTGCCTCCCGCCCCAGAGAACGGCGACAGGCGGCTGCCAACAGGCGGATCCAGGCGGAGGAGGGTTAGAGAGGCGCGCGGAAGGCCTACGAGGTTTGGGGGCGCCGGATCCAGAGTTCGCGGTTTAGCGGCGTCAAAGCTCGGGCCGGATCGAGAGGACAAGGTTGTTTCTTGCGGGGAGGCTGGTGGCCGTGCATGCTCTGCTTGTGCCTGCCTGCACCCAGCCGTGCTTGTGGTGGTCGTCCTGTGGGCTGCAATTTGCACCGTGAGTCACTGAGCTCGACCTGTACCGTCGCTCCTAGCGCCAGCTGCACCGTGGCATGTAAATTCAGCACCATCGCATCAGCCCTCACACGGAATTGCTGCTGTAATGCTCTAATTTTCTTGGATGCTTAAGCAAACTAATGAGCAGAGAGAGAGAGAGATAGAGAGAGTATCGGTGGTTACAGCATAAGAATTAGAGGATAGAACTGCTGCTCTTGTGTTCCTCTTGCAGCACGGCGCTGGAGCGCCGCGGCGCGACGCTGGAGACGGGCTCAGGACTGGGAGACAGATGAACCATGGCTTGGAAGCTGCCGCAGGGTGTGCGAGTATCTATTTTCTTTTCAGTTGTATATGAATTTGGAACTGAATTCTAATGGGAGAGATTTTTTTAAAGCCCTGGGCATGACGTGCTTTCATTATTCTAAAAATTGTTCATTCCAATACACAAATCAGAGTTACAGATTGATTATATAGCAACAACCAGGAAGTACCATATAACTTCATATCACACATTCCACCTATGAGTAAGATCGGCGACAAGGCACATGTTTAGCTGTTGCTTTCTGTGATCGTACTTGATCAAGTACTTTATAAATCTCTGACGCCAAATGAGGTGTTATATTTTTGCTAATATTATGCCTCACTTAGGCAAGAGCAATCATCACTAAGGTCGTATATGCTTAGCTGTCTCATCCATTGATGATCTTTTTCAAGAAACAGAAGAAGGATTTCTTTGTTCATTTACAGAGGTAACAATCACATTCAGCATTTGTTCAAAAAAAATTAACATTTTTTTAGAACATAGACGTCAGGGACGTTCGGCTTTAAATTAATAAAGCCCACAACATAGGCAGCGTGCATGACATAACAAACCAACACTCGGAACCACGGATCAAGTCTCGCAGGGTCTAAGATCACAGCAACTTAAGAAAACGGCCGCGAGATAAAGTGCAATACAAGGCACACCCGGCTAGCAAACGAGCACGTAGGCTCGGAGGAAACACGACCAAAAGGGGCTGCACATCCCTATGTTGCAACAGACGCGGACGACGTAGCTCGATACGCCGAGTAGACGGAGCGAAGGCGAAGAAGAGCTTGGTGATGGAGATCGGAGTCCTGTTGTCTTCCCAGCGGGGCCCATTACTGCAAGAACACGATGCATTTGAAGATAACGTCAGCAGGATGGGAGGGAAACACTCCCTCAATAGTAAACTTGTTACGAGTATGCCATAGAGCCCATAACATGGCCGCCGCACATGTCCACATGACCCAGCGCGAAGGGCCATGGACCAAGGACAGAGAGGACACCAACTCGGAGCAGGAGCGTGGATCCCAATCCACGCCTGCGGCCTCACGAACCGCGCTCCAGGCAAAACGCGCCAAAGAGCACCGAAAGAAAGCGTGGTCCGCATCTTTCGGGACACCACACAAAGCACAAGGACCGGAGGCAGGGCCATTGCGTTTCAGCGGATCAATCTTTTTGTTCTGCAAATTTTGATATATTATATGTATTTTCTGAATTAGGATGATTTAGTTATGATTTTTCCAAGTTTGGAAATTGCCCTATAGTCCCGGTTTGTGTCTCCAACCGGGACTATAGGTTAGACCCCTTTAGTGCCGGTTCGTGGCACGAACCAGTACTAAAGGTTGGCCCTTTAGTACCGGTTTGTGCCACAAACCCTGACTAAAGGGGCTCGTGGGGCCCCGGCCTGACGCCAGCCTGCCACCACCCCTTTAGTACCGGTTCGTGGCACGAACCGGTACTAAAGGTTCAACACGAACCGGCACTAATGCATAGTCATTCGAACCGGTACTAATGATACCATTAGTACCGCGCTAAAATTGAACCGGGACTAATGTGTCTCACATAAGGTCCTTTTTCTACTAGTGCATGGCCACGCCTACCTCGCATGCATCGGAGCTCTGCCTACCTCCCCGGACCTGGCCAAGCCGGAGCTGCAACCAGCCATGGCAGACTACACCCCACAGCGAATTTTTGCTGGAACCGGTTGTAGCAAATTCAATCGCCGGTGGTAGCAAAAATCTACTACAGTTGCAGCAAAACGGCGTCATCGTCATCGCGGGGTCGCAGCTGAGATAAGAAGTTTGAAGCTTTTTTCAATGCGGTTGTAACTTTTATAACTGCCGGTTGCAACTTTTTCGTTTTTGGACCATGGCTTTGTTTCCACGGTTGAAACTTTTTTATAGTCGGATGAAGCTTTTTTCATCGCTGGATGAAGCTTTTTCTTTCACCGGTTGTAACTTTTCTTGGTCATCCATAGATCCAGTGGTGTACTGGTTGAAGCTTTTTTCGTAGCCGGTTGAAGCTTTTCCTATTGCTAGTTGTAGCTTTTTCATCGTAGGTTGCAGCACTGGGCATCTCCCTGGGCGCTCGATTTTTTTGTTGCAAGCGGGGGATGGGCGCCGGCGAGCACACCGGTGAGCTCCGGTCGTCGCCATTGGAGCTACAACGGTTTGCCACGGAAGCTACAACCACATGGGTGGGTTGTTGCATGGACGAAGCCGGTGACGAGAACGGCCGCCGAGGGCTGGGACGGCGACCAGGGCGGCCGGCGAAGACGGGCGGCGAGGGCGGCGATCAGAGACGGGGAGGGCAGGCAAGGGGGGCAGCGATGAGGGGAAAACGCATGCGGCCGGCGAGACGCGGTTCCTTTTCTTGTCCGCGCTCACGAGAGGAAGAGGACGATCTGATTGGATAAAGATCTAACGGATCGGGATGGGCCGATCTGATGGCTAGGGTTGGACCGGCCGAAGCGTTCGGCCGGTGCGCCGCCGCCTAGCATCGCCCAATAATAAAGCACGGATTCAGTCTCTTGGGTTCACCATCGTGGCTTTTTTTATGAAAAGGTCCCTACGGTTTTTGGAATTCAACCCGCGGTCCTCGTCATAAATCAACCCGAATCGGTACAAAGGAAAATAACCCAGCCCGCCTCTGCATCATCGCGCTCCGCCCCGCTTCCTGCCCCTCCCCGCCTCACCGTGCGCCGCCGGCCGCTTCATGCCACGCCCCGCCCCGCCCCACCTCATCGAGCGTCGTTGGCCGCCGCCTGCCTCCCGCCCCGAAGAACGGTGGCAGGCGGCTGCCAACGGGCGGATCCAGGCGGAGGTGGGTTAGAGAGGCGCGCGGAAGGCCTACGAGGTTTGGGGTGCCGGATCCAGAGTTCGCGGTTTAGCGGCGTCAAAGCACGGGCCAGATCAAGAGGACAAGGTTGTTTCTTGCGGGGAGGCCGGTGGCCGTGCATGCTCTGCTTGTGCTTGTGGTGGTCGTCCTGTGGGCTGCAATTTGCACCGTGAGTCACTGAGCTCGACCTGTACCATCGCTCCTAGCGCCAGCTGCACCGTGGCATGTGAAAGCACAAGTGCTCCCTAGGTGGTTTTGGTAATTAATGTCAACATATCTCTTGTTGGACTAACACTTTTATCTAGTATGTTTCAGATTAGTTCAACAATGGAGTGGCATTGGCTAAAGGATGTGGGAACTCCTTCAAGATGCTAAGGACAAAGGATTGGCTCAAGCTTCAAGCTCAAGACTCTTCATTTTATATTTTAGTGATCCAAGATCACATTGAGTCTATAGGAAAAGCCAATAGTATCAAGGAGGGATGAGGTGTTGCTTAATGAGTTTCTTGATCCACAGTGCTTAGTGATATGCTCCAAAACCCTCAACTACTTTCCCACTTCCACACATATGATGTAAACCTAAAAGTCAAACTCGGCCCCACCGATTCTTTCTATCCGGCGCCACCGAGTTCAGATGTCATAGCCACTGCCACAAACCCTAGGCAAAAATCGGTCTCACCGATAGGCAAATCGGTCTCACCGAGATGGGATTGTAATCTCTCTGTGTATGTCCATTATCAAATCGGTCTCACCGAGTTTGAGCAATCGGTACTACCGAGATTACAATGCAAACTCTCTGGTTAACTTATTACCAAAATCGGTCCCACCGAGTTTGAGTAATCGGTCCCACCGAGTTTGCCTGACCAACTCTCTGGTTAGCTAATTACCAAAATCGGTCTCACCGAGTTTGTGTAATCGGTCTCACCGAGATTACGTTATGCCCTAACCCTAACCATATCGGTCCTACCGAGTTGCATGTCGGTCCCACCAAAACCCCTAACGGTCACTAGGTTTACTAAATCGGTCCGACCGAGTTTGTTGATTCGGTCCCACCGAGTTTGGTAAATTGTGTGTAATGGTTAGATTTTGTGTGGAGGCTATATATACCCCTCCACCTCCTCTTCATTCGTGGAGAGAGCCATCAGAACAAACCTACACTTCCAACTTACCAGTTCTAAGAGAGAACCACCTACTCATGTGTTGAGACCAAGATATTCCATTCCTACCATATGAATCTTGATCTCTAGCCTTTCCCAAGTTGCTTTCCACTCAAAACTTCTTTCCACCAAATCCAAATCCTGTGAGAGAGAGTTGAGTGTTGGGGAGACTATCATTTGAAGCACAAGAGCAAGGAGTTCATCATCAACACACCATTTGTTACTTCTTGGAGAGTGGTGTCTCCTAGATTGGCTAGGTGTCACTTGGGAGCCTCCGACAAGATTGTGGAGTTGAACCAAGGAGTTTGTAAGGGCAAGGAGATCGCCTACTTCGTGAAGATCTACCGCTAGTGAGGCATGTCCTTCATGGGCGACGGCCATGGTGGGATAGACAAGGTTGCTTCTTCGTGGACCCTTCATGGGTGGAGCCCTCTGTGGACTCGCGCAACCGTTATCCTTCGTGGGTTGAAGTCTCCATCAACGTGGATGTACGATAGAACCACCTATCGGAACCACGCCAAAAACATCCGTGTCTCCAATTGTGTTTGAATCCTCCAAAACCCTTCCCTTTACATTCTTGCAAGTTGCATGCTTTACATTCTGCTTCTCGTATACTCTTTGCATGCTTTCTTGTTATGTGTTATGAATGTTAAACTTGTGCCTAAACTCCACTTAAACCTAAAGAAGTTAAAAACTGCAACTTTGGTACTTAGTGTCTAATCACCCCCCCCTCTAGACACCTCTTCTTAAGGTCCTACAAGTGGTATCAGAGCATTGGTCTCCATTGCCTTGGTTTAATCACCATTGGAGGAAGATGGATGAGTCTACTTTGGGGAGTCTTAGACATAGAGTGCCTATTCTTGATTGAGAGTATTTTCATGAGTGGAAAATGAGATGCTTGTAATTTTCAATAAATATCATTTGAACAAGTACAGTGCTAGCCCTTGTGCACCTTGTGTTGATCCTATACATCCTACCCTTGATGAATCAATTGACATGACTAGGAATCTTAAAACTGTTAATCTCATCACTAGAGGCTTGCCTAGAAACTTAATTGGAATCTTGCCTACTCTTGAGTGTGCCTACACTATATGGAAATTTCTTGAGGAACGCTTTCCAAATTATTCCTTGAAAAATCTAGATGAAATTGTCCATAAGTCTATTGCCTTGAGTAAGATGAATACTAGTGATTCTATGTTTGGTGATCGTCTATTTGAGCTTACAAATCTTATGCGTGCCAAAGGAGATGTTGGAATTATTAGTGATATTATTTCCAAAGCTATAAGAATTCATAAGCAAGATTATTGTCAAAATCACTCTAACGAATTACCCTCTCTACGACTTGATCCACCACATGACGATGTTGAACATGGATACTATGATGAGGATGATGATAGTGACTTCGATCTTGACGATGCAATGAGACATTTTAGTCTTATCGCAAATCTTCGGGGATATGTGTCAGGAGGAAAGGAATGAGTTCTTGACTGTGGATGTACCGATCACATGACCGGAGATAAAGACATGTTTCGTGAGCTTGCTAAAAATGATAGTCCTCGAAAGTACGTCACTTTCGGTGACAACTCAAAGGGTAAGGTGGTTGGCCTCGGTAAGGTGGCCATCTCACATGATAGCTCCATTCAGAATGTTATGCTTGTTGAATCTCTTGGTTACAACTTACTTTCAGTATCTAGACTTGCTGATTTTGGTCTCGATGTTCTATTTACTGAAGTAGATTACCAAGTGTTCCGTCGAGACAATCATAAAATGGTCTTTACCGGTATACGTAGAGGTGATCTTTACATTGTTGATTTCTCTAAAAAGGCACAACCTAAAACTTGCTTCATTGCTAAATCCTCAAAAGGTTGGTTATGGCATAGACGACTAGGTCACGTTGGCATGAGAAACCTTGACAAGCTTATTAAAGGGAATCATATCCTTGGTGTTAATGATGTCATATTTGATAAGGATAGACTTTGCAGTGCTTGTCAAGCAGGCAAACAGGTTGGAGGAAGGCATCCCGTGAAGAACATCATGACCACAAGGAGGCCACTCGAGCTAATTCACATGGATCTATTTGGTCCCAACGCCTACAAGAGTCTCGGTGGAAATTCTTTTGGTCTAGTTATAGTTGATGATTTTTCAAGATTTACGTGGGTATTCTTTCTCGACGATAAATCGCAGGTCCAAAAGATCTTCAAAAACTTCGCCAGGAAGGCCCAAAATCAATTTGAAGTGAAGATCAAGAAGGTTCGCAGTGACAACGGAACGGAGTTCAAGAACGCAAATGTGTACACCTTTCTTGATGAAGAAGGAATTTCACACGATTTCTCGGTTACGTACACACCTCAACAAAATGGAGTTGTTGAGAGAAAGAACCGAACGCTCATCGAAATGGCGAGAACGATGCTTGATGAGTACAAGACGCCGAAGCATTTTTGGGCAGAAGCGGTTGAGACAGCTTGTCATGCAACAAATCGCTTGTATCTTCACAAGCTACTCGGCAAGACGGCATACGAGCTCCTCACTGGTAACAAACCCCATGTTGGATACTTTCGAGTATTCGGCTCAAAGTGCTACATTCTTGATAAGCATCGTCGTTTAAAATTTGCTCCTAAGTCTCATGAAGGTTTCCTACTAGGTTATGGCTCAAACTCTCACACATACCGAGTCTACAACAATTTCACCGGAAGGTTGAAGAGACGGTAGATGTGAAGTTTGATGAATCTAACGACTCGCAAGTAGAGCAACTGCCAATTGATGTAGGAGACAAAGATCCTTCGGAAGCAATCCAAGTCTTGTCTATTGGCAAGGTCCGTCCAACGGAGGTGAAGGAGAGTACCTCGTCCGTCCAAGTGGAAGCTTCTACTTCACGACAAGGTGAACCAAGAGTTGATATGGAAGCATCCACGAGTGGGACACACCAAGATGAAGAAAACGAGGAAGTGCATCTAGATGAACGCCAACAACCTCCTTCTCCACCACGACAAGAGAACGACAACGCCAACAATGAAGAAGGCTAAGAAGAAGAACAAGATGAAGAAGAACTTCAACGAACAACCAAGAAAAAGCTTTCACGAGTTCGAGCAAGAATTGCTAAAGACCATCCCGTCGAGCAAATCTACAAATATATTCAAACCGGGAGAATCACTCGCTCTAAAACTCGTTTAGCTAACTTTTGTGAAAACTATTCTTTCATCTCTAGCATTGAACCTATGAAGGTCGAAGAAGCATTGGAAGATCCGGATTGGATAAATGCTATTCATGAAAATCTACACAACTTTGAAAGAAACCAAGTTTGGACATTGGTTGAGAAGCCCGACAACAACCACAACATCATCGGTACCAAATGGGAGTTTCGCAACAAGCAAGATGAAGATGGACAAGTAGTTCGCAACAAAGCACGTCTCGTTGCCCAAGGCTACACAGAAGTCGAAGGTATGGACTATGGTGAGACTTATGCTCCCGTTGCTAGACTTGAGTCCATTCACATCTTACTTGCCTATGCTAATCACCATGATATCACCTTGTACCAAATGGACATTAAAAGTTCTTTTCTAAATGGTGAAATAGAGGAGGAAGTTTATGTTAAATAACCTCCCGGCTTTGTCAATCCTAAGAAACCAAATCATGTTTACAAACTTCACAAAGCCCTTTATGGTCTTAAACAAGCTCCTAGAGCGTGGTATAAATGCTTGACCAAGTTCCTTATTGAAAAAGGCTTTGAAATTGGGAAAATTGATTCCACACTTTTTACTAAAAGGGTTAATGGAGAACTATTTGTATGCCAAATTTATGTTGATGATATCATATTTGGATCAACTAACACTCATTTTAGTGAAAAGTTTGGAAAGCTAATGTCGGACAAGTTTGAGATGTCACTGATGAGTGAGCTCAAGTTCTTTCTTGGGTTGCAAATCAAGCAAACTAAGGAAGGTACTTTTGTCTCTCAAACGAAGTACACTAAGGACTTATTCAAGAAGTTCAATATGCAAGAGTGCAAAGGTATGTCTACACCCATGCCTACTAGTGGACATCTTGACTTGACCAAAGATGGTGAACCGGTTGATCAAAAGGTTTATCGCTCTATGATTGGATCATTGTTATATCTATGTGCTTCACGTCCCGATATTATGCTAAGTGTGTGCATGTGTGCACGATATCAAGCTTCTCCTAAAGAATGTCATCTTAAGGCCATAAAAAGGATAGTGAGATACTTAATTCATACACCAAATTTTGGCATTTGGTATCCTAAGAGGGCCTCTTTCGATCTTGTTGGTTACTCCGACTCGGACTATGCCGGAGACAAGGTTGATAGAAAGTCCACTTCGGGTACTTGTCAATTTCTTGGTAGATCTCTTGTGTCTTGGTCCTCCAAGAAACAAAACTCGGTATCCTTATCTACCGCCGAAGCGGAGTACATTGCCGCTGGTTCATGTTGTGCTCAATTACTTTGGATGACCCAAACTCTTAAAGATTATGGGATATATGTGAAACATGTTCCATTGCTTTGTGACAATGAAAGTGCTATCAAAATTGGTCATAATCCCGTACAACATTCTCGAACTAAGCATATTGAAGTTCGTCATCATTTCATTCGAGATCATGTTGCTAAGGGTGACATTAATCTTAAGCATGTTCGCACCAAAAAGCAATTAGCAGATATATTCACTTAACCTCTTGATGAGAAAGTGTTTTGCAGGTTGATAGGAGAATTGAACATCATTGATGCTTCAAACTTGGAGTAGAAACTCCATTGGATACATGCAAGACTTGAGCTTATGACTAATCCATGATATCTCTCTTAAGATGAAAATCTTATGTCTTGGATATATTTGGGTCTTGCAGGTTATCTAACCCATGTAGGTAATTTGTTGAATCAAATTCCATGAGATTGTAATCTACTCACATCTTGAGCAATCTCTACATCACCAAGTCTTTTACACTATGGTGGTTGAAGAAAAGGAAGCACGGAATCATTCAAACATATCCTTTGACAAATTCTATGTTTGAGTTTCATGTTTGTCATACACAAGTGCTCTTCCTTGCAAGAACTAACCCATGTAGGTAGATGGACTCCCATTCCAAGTGGTGCTCCTAACTCATGATGAGCTACATCAACCTTGAGCAACCCACACAAGTTCAACTACATGGTCAACACCACCAACCAAGGTATGTTATTCCATCTTAGAGAAGCTTTACTCCAAGTCATGAGCTAAAGCAACTCGACAAGATGTGAATACATCAAGATGCTTAAATGAAAAATGGCAACCCCATTTTGAGCTTAAATGATGAGTATGACCTATGATCAAGTGATCTCACTTGACTCCTAAGTCAATATACTCTAACATAGGTGACATTGTCGTCGACCATCTCTAGATGAAGTTCTCTTGTGTTCTTTTCTGTGTTTTTGCATTTGTCTCATGCATATTTGTTTCCCCTTTCAAAAAAACTTCATCTAGATTTCTTTCATTTCTTTCTGCTTGCTCTGCATTGTCTGCATCCAATTCATTGCATATCATTCAGAAAATTCCTTGCAAATCTTTGTGAGATCTTACTAGTCTAGTGAGCTGAGGTGACAAGTGTTTTCTCTGCGATGAACTCGATTTCACAACAGGAAAAATAGTTTGCCACTTGTTCTGTGTTTCTTCTGATCCAGCTCCACTCAGTGAATCTTGTCCTCTACAAGCATCACATTTTTATTAAAAGCTTTGTGCTGTGACTCAAGGATCAAACCCTTCTTGGAAATTGATGTCAAAGGGGGAGAGAGAGATCACATCAAAGCTCATCACTTAGAGAGATCACATCAGAGAGAGAGAGAGAGAGAGTATCACCTCCTCAGGAGGAGAAAGAGATCTCCAGGGGGAGAGAATAATCAGGTAGAAAGTATTTCTCAAGGATCCCAGATGCTTGGTGTTCAAGAGGAGAGATGACACATGTCTTCTTGAGGGGAAAGACATGTTCATATGTGCTTATTTGCATTTGCTCTATTCATTTATATCTTTCAGCTCTGACTTTCTGTTCCCTATCTTCTCCCAGTATCCCATGCTAGATTCAGGGGGAGCAAGACATCTAAGGGAAAGAAATCATTTAAAATTCATTGCATATCTTTACTCTTGGGGACATGTCTAATCCAATGTGGTACTTAGTACTCACTCTCTACCTGTCATCCCAGTCTTGGTATTCTTGTGGTCTCTTCTGTTTTCTCTGGCTAGTAGATGTACCTGTGTTATCTAACCTTGTTTACATAGATTCATTCCATCCTAAGCCAACTCAAGACTACAAGGTAAGTATATGCATCACATTCATGTGTATGAGGAATTCTTGCTGATGTACATACTGTTTGCAAGAAGGACTCATGGGCATGAAGGTATCTTCTTTAATATTCTTTGCTCTGATGCATATGGCCAAGGTACATGTAACACATTGCCTACTCTATCATGGTTATGCTCTCACATGCTTCTATATTCCATATTCACATGATTGCATACATGTAAGGGGAGCCTATGCTTGTTACATGTCTTTCCAAAGCTTTACTTTCTATTCTTTGTATCTTTATCTAAAAGCTTTGATGTATGTTGTCATCAATTACCAAAAAGGGGGAGATTGAAAGCACAAGTGCTCCCTAGGTGGTTTTGGTAATTAATGTCAACATATCTCTTGTTGGACTAACACTTTTGTCTAGTATGTTTCAGATAAGTTCAACAATGGAGTGGCATGGACTAAAGGATGTGGGAACTCCTTCATGAAGCTAAGGACAAAGGATTGGCTCAAGCTTCAAGCTCAAGACTCTTCATTTTATATTTTAGTGATCCAAGATCACATTGAGTCTATAGGAAAAGCCAATACTATCAAGGAGGGATGACGTGTTGCTTAATGAGTTTCTAGCTCCACAGTGCTTAGTGATATGCTCCAAAACCCTCAACTACTTTCCACTTCCACACATATGACCTAAACCTAAAAGTCAAACTCGGCCCCACCAATTCTTGCTATCCGACCCACCGAGTTCAAATGTCTTAGCCACTGCCACAAACCCTAGGCAAATCGGTCTCACCGAGATGGGATTGTAATCTCTCTGTGTATGTCCATTATCAAATCGGTCTCACCGAGTTTGAGCAATCGGTACTACCGAGATTACAATGCAAACTCTCTAGTTAACTTATTACCAAAATCGGTCCCACCGAGTTTGAGTAATCGGTCCCACCGAGTTTGCCTGACCAACTCTCTGTTTAGCTAATTACCAAAATCGGTCTCACCGAGTTTGTGTAATTGGTCTCACCGAGATTACGTTATGCCCTAACCCTAACCATATCGGTCCTACCGAGTTGCATGTCGGTCCCACCAAAACCCCTAACGGTCACTAGGTTTACTAAATCGGTCCGACCGAGTTTGTTGATTCGGTCCCACCGAGTTTGGTAAATTGTTTGTAACGATTAGCTTTTGTGTGGAGGCTATATATACCCCTCCACCTCCTCTTCATTCGTGGAGAGAGCCATCAGAACAAACCTACACTTCCAACTTACCAGTTCTAAGAGAGAACCACCTACTCATGTGTTGAGACCAAGATATTCCATTCCTACCATATGAATCTTGATCTCTAGCCTTTCCCAAGTTGCTTTCCACTCAAATCTTATTTCCACCAAATCCAAATCCTGTGAGAGAGAGTTGAGTGTTGGGGAGACTATCATTTGAAGCACAAGAGCAAGGAGTTCATCATCAACACACCATTTGTTACTTCTTGGAGAGTGGTGTCTCCTAGATTGGCTAGGTGTCACTTGGGAGCCTCCGACAAGATTGTGGAGTTGAACCAAGGAGTTTGTAAGGGCAAGGAGATCGCCTACTTCATGAAGATCTACCGCTAGTGAGGCATGTCCTTCATGGGCGACGGCCATGGTGGGATAGACAAGGTTGCTTCTTCGTGGACCCTTCGTGGGTGGAGCCCTCCGTGGACTCGCGCAACCGTTACCCTTCGTGGGTTAAAGTCTCCATCAACGTGGATGTACGATAGCACCACCTATCGGAACCACGCCAAAAACATCCGTGTCTCCAATTGCGTTTGAATCCTCCAAAACCCTTCCCTTTACATTCTTACAAGTTACATGCTTTACATTCCGCTGCTCGTATACTCTTTGCATGCTTCCTTGTTATGTGTTATGAATGTTAAACTTGTGCCTAAACTCCACTTAAACCTAAAGAAGTTAAAAACTGCAACTTTGGTACTTAGTGTCTAATCACCCCCCCTCTAGACACCTCTTCTCAAGGTCCTACAGCATGTAAATTCAGCACCATCGCATCAGCCCTCACACGGAATTGTTGCTATAATGCTCTAATTTTCTTGGATGCTTAAGCAAACTAATGAGCAGAGAGAGAGAGAGAGAGAGAGAGAGAGAGTATCGGTGGTTACAGCATAAGAATTAGAGGATAGAACTGCTGCTCTTGTGTTCCTCTTGCAGCACGGCGCTGGAGCGGCGCGGCGCGACGGGCGAGATGGGCTCAGGACTGGGAGACAGATGAACTATGGCTTGGAAGCTGCCGCAGGGTGTGCGAGTATCTATTTTCTTTTCAGTTGTATATGAATTTGGAACTGAATTCTAATGGGAGAGATTTTTTTAAGCCCTGGGCATGACGTGCTTTCATTATTCTAAAAATTGTTCATTCCAATACAGAAATCAGAGTTACAGATTGATTATATAGCAACAACCAGGAACTAACATACAACTTCATATCACACACTCCACCTATGAGTAAGATCGGCGACAAGGCACATGTTTAGCTGTTGCTTTCTGTGATCGTACTTGATCAAGTACTTTATAAATCTATGATGCCAAATGAGGTGTTATATTTTTGCTAATATTATGCCTCATTTAGGCAAGAGCAATCATCACTAAGGTCGTATATGCTTAGCTGTCTCATCCATTGATGATCTTTTTCAAGGAACAGAAGAAGAATTTCTTTGTTCATTTACAGAGGTAACAATAACATTCAGCATTTGTTCAAAAAAAATTAACATTTTGTTAGAACATAGACGTCAGGGACGTCCGGCTTTAAATTAATAAAGCCCACAACATAGGCAGCATGCATGACATAACAAACCAACACTCGGAACCACGGATCAAGTCTCGCAGGGTCTAAGATCACAGCAACTTAAGAAAACAGCAGTGAGATAAAGTGCAATACAAGGCACACCCAGCCTAGCAAACGAGCACGTAGGCTTGGAGGAAACACAACCAAAAGGGGCTGCACATCCCTTTGTTGCAGCAGACACGGACGACGTAGCTCGAGACGCCGAGTAGACGGAGCGAAGGCGAAGAAGAGCTTGGTGATGGAGATCAGAGTCCTGTTGTCTTCCCAGCGGGGCCCATTGCTGCAAGAACATGATGCATTTGAAGATAACGTCAGCATGATGGGAGGGAAACACTCCCTCAATAGTAAACTTGTTACGAGTATGCCATAGAGCCCATAACATGGCCGCCGCACATGTCCACATGACCCAGCGCGAAGGGCCTTGGACCAAGGACGGAGAGGACACCAACTCGGAGCAGGAGCGTGGATCCCAATCCACGCCCGCGGCCTCACGAACCGCGCTCCAGGCAAAACGCGCCAAAGAGCATCGGAAGAAAGCATGGTCCGCATCTTCCGGGACACCACACAAAGCACAAGGACTGGAGGCAGGGCCATTGCGTTTAGCTATATTGATAGAGGTAGGGAGGCGATCTTGGCAAAGTTGCCAGAGGAAGACCTTGATCTTGAGCGGAATTTTAGCCTTCCAAAGCCCCGTGGCAGCCTAAGGAACATGACCGCGGGATAGCTCTTTATAGGGAGCTGACAGTGAATTTGCCAGAGCCCGTAAGTCTCCAAGAGACTGTGTCAGCGGAGTTCGATAGGCGAACATCCGCGATCAGAGCCTGAAGGTGATCCCAATCCAGCAGCTCCGGCCCCGAGAGCTCCCTTCTGAAGTAGATTGGAGGCGGGGCGGAGCTAAGAGCCGAAGCAACCAGTTGGTTGGGCTCGACCGCGATGGAGTAAAGGTGACGAACCTCCGACCACAGGGGCTGATTGCCAATCCAAAGGTCGAGCCAAAAGCGCGTCGAGCACCCGTTGTTAACCGCAAACCTCGCGCCCCTGGCGAAGAATGGTTTGAGGGCTTGGATTTAGTTCCAGAAAGGAGACCCATGAGGTGCCACCTCGAAGAAGTTTCCGTTCGGGGAGTATTTCGCACGAAGGAGGTCAGCCCAGAGTCCAGTCTCTCCCTGAGACAACTTCCAGATCCACTTGCACATGAGTGTAACGTTCATCAACTTAGAGTTGATGATCCCGACAAACGGCTTGCCATTTAACCATATGGTACTTCCGTTTAGGTCCCGCTCCTTCCCAAAAGAAACGTGCCCTCGAGGTGTCCATTTTGGTGTGGACCCCATCAGCCAACAAGAACAGACCCATGGCAAACATCGGCAGTGATGAGAGGCTGGAGTTAGTTAATATAAGTTTAGCCCCTGAAGACAAAAATATACCTCTCCACGGACAGACCCGGTCCGCAACCTTGGAGTTGAGAGGTTCCCAATTGGCAATCGAGAATTTCTTCGCCGCGATCGGGAGACCGAGGTAAGTGAACGGGAACTGCCCAAGTTTGCAGTTAAGCAAGTTGGCTACCCGCCGACTTTCGGCCGCGTCCATCCCTATGGACACCACTTCACATTTGTGAAAGTTTATTTATAACCCAGAAATGAGTTCGAAGCACAAGAGAATGGCTTTGACCGTTGCGATACTATGTATATCTGGCTCAAAAAGAAGGAGAGTGTCATCTGCATACTGCAGGTGCGACACACCCCGTGTAATCAGGTTGCCAGCCACTCCCCTGATGTCGCCAGCCAAACGGGCTTTGTCTAGCATGGCGCCCAACGCGTCTGCCACAAAGTTAAAAAGCAACGGCGAGGCTGGATCCCCTTGACGCAACCCTCGCTTGTTGCGGAAGAAGTTCCCTACTTCTCCGTTCACCGCAATTGCCGTTTGGCCCCCCGAGACCAGTTGCATCATGCGGTGAACCCAAACCGACGAGAAACCGCGGTCCAGGAGGACTTGTCCAAGAAACTCTTAGTTCACTCGATCGTACGCCTTCTCAAAGTCTAATTTTAGAAGAATTGCCGGCTGGCGGGACCGTTTGAGCGAGTGAATGATCTCTTGGAGGGCCAACGGACCCTCCAAGATGTTGCGACCACGAATAAATGCCGACTGGTTCCTACTAATGATACGATGAGCTATCGGAGACAAGCGCGTAGAACAAGCCTTAGCACATATTTTAAACGGGACGTTAATCAGCGCAATCGGGCGAAAAAGCCTAATATGATCCGCACCTGGAACTTTGGGGATAAGAGAGAGAACCTCAAAGTTCAGGCGAGAGATATCTACCGTACCCCGCATAAACCCATTACAAACGTCGAAAATTGGTCCTTTAAGCACTTGCCAAAACCGTTTAAACATCGCCACCGGCCAACCATCCGGACCGGGTGCGGTGTCCGTTTTCATCCCAAGAGCTGCCTTGTCAATCTCTTCAGGGAGGAAGGCCAACCCCAGGCCCTCGTTTTCCTTGTCCGTGACCCGCAACGCGGGGTCCCAAACATCCGACTGCAGCCTAGCACGGGACTCCTCCCTGGAGCCCATGAGTTGGATGTAAAACTCGTAGATGTGACGGACGATGTCCTGTTGACGCAAGAAGAGCCCTTGCTCGGATTGCAATCTAAGAATGGCGCACTTGCGGTGCCGGCCATTTGCGTAGGCATGGAAGTATTTAGTGTTCGCGTCACCCTTGAGCGTCCACTTAAGACCGCTGTGCCTATGCCAGTACTCCTCCTCGGCTCTTAGGAGGGACTCGACCTGGGCTTCTAAAGCGTATCGCTGAGCCCAGTCTTGCTCCAAGAAGACCTGCACATCTGCCGCCACGTCCAATTGTGTGAGGTCCGCAGTCAAGCGCAATTAGAGCAGCTTATCTTCGCGGCCTTGGTTGGCCCCCCACCCCTTAAGGGTCGCACGCAAACCCGCCCCTACGGAAATCCAGAACTCCATAGGCATGCATGTGTGCCCGACCCGGGCGACACAGTTCTCACATTTGGTGAGGAAGATTTGCTCAAAGTCCGGAGACTCTAACCACGCGGTTTCTAAGAAAAAACCAGGGCTGTGTTTTAACCTCTCCTCCCCTGAGGAGAGGATTAGGGGAACATGGTCGGACCCTATCCTCGTTTTGGCGTGCAGAGAGCACAAGGGGAAAAGCATCTCCCACTCCGCGGACATAAAAACCCGGTCTAGCACCGACTGGACCGGCGTAAGCTGCTTGTTGGTCCAAGTGTAGCGTGCGCCCACGCGAGCCACTTCCCTAAGGGCCATACAAGCGATCGCATTATTAAACAAGGACACCCTTGTCCAGTTAATGATGTCATTATTCTTATCCGCACCCGAACGGATTAAGTTGAAATCGCCACCCACCAGCAGTGGCAAGTTACGCACCCCCAAGGGCGCAACCTTCTCTTGAAGTTCCCCCAGGAACTCCTGCGAGTGTGAGTGGTCGGCAGGGCCGTAAACCACAATGACCTCCCACTCGCGAAGGGTTGCGCGGTGGCGCACGTGTGCAGATTAAAAGAATCTACCGGCATCCCACGTCACCACCTCGCAGCACACGTGGTTGATGCCAAGCAACATACCCCCCGAGTGCCCTACCGCCGGCACCCACTGCCACGCAAAACGCTCAAGAGGGTCGACAGCTAACAGATCCCGATGGTTAAAATCAGCCTTGATGGTTTCCTGTAAGCCTACTATGTCGATCCCCTCTTCACGAATGAATTCTTTTAACTGGGTCCGCCTCCCAGCGTGGCCGAAGCCACGGATGTTCCAGAAGATGAAACACATTAAATAATGCGATTGCGGAGGTGGATACCGCGAGCGGTAACCGCTTTGGCCACTCGCCGTGTCCTGACAGGACGACGGGTTGAGGGGGACAACACAACATCTGCTGCTAAGTCCTCCTGATCGGGCTGCGCAACAGCCACCAGAGAAGCCCCTGCTTCCTCTGCGGCTGGCGCAACGCGGGCCGACGCTGCCTGGGCGAGCGCGGCCTGCGCGATTTCCTTCGCACGGATGAGAGTTAGAAGCTCGCGCGCTTGCCCCTCATCAGACATAACAACGCCACTATCCTCCCCCTAGACATTCATCGGAATACTCGTCAAAGATCGTAAAACGGGGCATGGGATTACCTTCGATTTCCCGGTTCTTCTGAGCCAGCAAGAGTTGGGCGCGTCGGAGAGCTGGAAGGTTGCCCTTGGCTCACTTCGAGCATGAGCTTGCCCTCTCCTGCGTCGTTGGAGTCGTCACCACCGCCTTGGAGCGCTTGGCCGTGGATATGGGCGCCACCTTGGACACCTCCGCCCGAAGCGCGTCAGAGGCAGGGAGGGGAGTGGCCGATGAGGGCCCACCAGCCGGGCCCCCAGGGGAGGCCAGCGCCATCACCACCGGATGGAGTGAGGCAGGCGTGCCCGCACGAACCGAGGGTGGGCTCGCCGGCGCCACCGGGGTAGACTTGCGGCCCGCCGGCTTCTTGGGAAGCCGCGTCCCGCCCCCACCGAGGCCGGACAAAGACTTGGGGGAACGCGTGGAGAAGGCGCGCGGCTCACCCACCTCCACTGCCACCGGGGTGACAAGCATCGAGCGGCCCTCCGAGTCGCACGACGCCGAGACGCCCTTGTCGAGGTCGAGGCCGAGCGATAAGTTGGAGCCGTACTGGTTGAAGCCCATCTCGTTGCTGCCCACCACCACCTGACGCTCCTCCTGGTCCTTCGCGGCACCCGCAGCCGGAGCCGCGGCCGGAGCATCCTTGTCCTTGAGCCCAAGCTTGTCCCAAGACGCGGTATCAATAGAGTCATCACCCATGCTCGTGTCGCGGTCTTTGTCCTTGCCATCCGGCCCCTGGTCCACGTTAGCTAGGGGAGGGAGAGGGGGAGCCGCGCCCTGCAGGCCCCCCGCCTCAGCCTCCATCCGAAAGGTGAAGCCCTCACTGTTGAACCACACTTGGACGTACCTGCGAAGCTTGGCCGGGGATCGACACGCGAAGCGCATCCGCACGGGGCCTAGCCCCACCAGGAACGCCTTGTCCACCTCCATTGGGCGCCTGATCATCACAGTCGCAGCCATAAGGCGACACACGACGGTGCTTGGGCGGCACACCCCACAACTTGACCCATACGTCCGGCATGATCTCGGTCGTGGGCTCCTCCGGGCGCGCTTCCTTGATTTCCGCCATGATGTCGTTGAGGGAGAGGTACAGCTTGCCGCTGCGTGTCGCCATCCGCAGCATGGCCTTGTTGGCGAAGACAACCGAGAACAAGTCATCGCCGATGGCCGTCACCTGCCAATCCCACTCCCCCTCGTAGAGGTGAGGGAGCTCCGCCTCCAGGAGAGGGATCGACAGCAGGCCAGGCGCCGCCGAGATGATCGCAGCGTCCGCCACCTGGGGGCGCAGACCTCCTCGCCCTCCGTCTCCACGTAGGGCAGGCAGAAGAATCCCTCGCCGGGGATGGCGTTGCCCATGATCTGGAGCAACAGAGGCCGCCCCCGTGTGGGGCAGTGCGCCGACGTGTGTCCCTCCTCATGGCAGACGACGCAAAGGGGCTTGTAGAGGCACATATTTTGGTAGTAACCCACCCGGCCACACTTGAAGCACTTCGGCCCATCTAACTCTTCCACTGGAATTGGGGCATCGACCGAACCCTTCGAAGCCGACGGCCCGGCCGCCAAATGCAGCAACGCTGAGCCGACCCCCTTTTTCTTCTGCTTCTTGGCCAACGAATCCCCAATTCGCTCGCCGCTCGGAGGAAGCTGGGACTCCTTGCGCTTGAGCTCCTTCTTTTGCTCCAGGCCCCGGCGCCGATACTCCTCCTTCCTCTTCTTTTTGCGCTCGCGCTCCTCCTGCGCCTTCCTTTCTTGCTCCGCGAGCCACTAAGGAGGTGGCGGCCCCCAGCCACCTTCCTCCGCCGGTGGCGCCGGCACCTTCGCGAGCGCCTTCGCCCGCAGATCTTGCTCACGTTGACGCTCCGGCGCCGGGATCGGAGGCGACATCGGCGGCTTGTCCACGCGGCGGGATCCCATCCGCACTACGGAGGCGAATGAGCAGGATAGGGGAGGGGGAGAGGCGGAGCGATGCAGGCGGCGAGCGAGATGCCCGAAGCGCCGCACTTGAGAGGGGGAGGCAGGAAACCCAAGCGAAAGACCTAGGGCACCCTTTGGCAGCCACACCCAACTATATATAGGCGTGGGCGGCCGCGCCTCCGCCTCCTCGGTGGGCCTGGGCCTAGACACAGGCGCACACGAGGCCACAGGGCCAGGCTGGCCAGGCCCAAGCACTGGGGAGCGTCCCTGCACCCCCACTGGCAAAGAGATGGGCGGAACAGCAGTTGGCCCCCCCGGCCCACTCCCTGGCAGGCTGGGCCAGTCCACCAGGCCCAGCAAAGGCGCAGGCCCAGCCGACGGCTCTCCCGCAACCCTAGCCTGGATCCCTGGCTCCCTTCCCTGGGCATCCCCGCCGCCGTCGTCAACCCCTGTCAACGCCGGCGCGCATGCCGAGACCTGGAGCGGACCAGCCAGCACCAGATCCCGGCCACCCACCTCCGGCAGGACACACGAGCGGCCCTCTGGGCCCGCATCCACACCCTTCGGCGGACGCCAGATCCGCGGCGCCAGTCGCCGCCCGCCATGGCCACCAGGGGCAAAGGCGCGCCGGCGGCCAGCCACGATGGAGCCCCCAAGCTCCTCCACTCGGGCGACAAAGTCACCCACCGAGATCGCCGCACGGGGCCTCGGCGAACCACCACCACCACTTACCTGGCTACTCACCTCCTCGTTGTCGCCGTCGGAGTCGATCCCCTCCAGCGCCCAGAACCTGCCACGGGAGAGGGGCAGGGCGAGTGACCGCCCGTCAGACGGCACGCTCCACCGCGCGCGCCCCTCGGCAGGCCACCGTCCAGCCGCCTGTC
>NC_041386.1:704364157-704393634 GCF_002162155.2 Triticum dicoccoides | reverse complement strand
CGTCGCCAGACCGAAACGCCATCCCTCTCTCTCACTCCACGAGTATCATTGATAGAAAGTCAGCTTTGAGATTGCACCAACTTTTCTGACTAGGTGAAGAAACTGTGATATTTAGAAGTAGAAAAATTAACATTCAACACACTTTCCTGACTGGGTGAAAAACTATGATATTTAGAAGTAGAATCTACATCTATGCTTGGATGGTTCGATGCACAAACCTCTAACCACATTAGTGAACTACAGTGTCATTTTTCTGGCCCTGTAAAATTGTAATTATGCATACTTAATGCGACATGTGCACGCGGTAATTTTATATTCAGTTCTAATATGCTTGCTACTATGTGGTCTTCTGAGGCCATCATCTTCTGCAGGATCAATCTGTTGATTTTAGCCCTTAATAACTATATCTTGAGCGTTGGAGGAGGTAGCCCGTGGACTGGTGAAGACGCGAAGGGGGACACGAGGAGGCTTGCGGTGGTTCTAGGCGCATCTATTCGGCGAGTAGCATTGCGCTGTGTTGGACAGTTACCAACCAAGATGGCCGGCTGCCTCGCAAGGACACTACTTGTGGTCTTAGAGTCCTGGAGCAGTGAGCATCCGGGCTTTTTGTGGCCGATCTGAATAACGAACACGTGGAGATCCTTGGCGTCAATGCTGGAAACAGTAGCAACGGTAGTACTCGCTTTAGGTGCGTGCTCCTCCAATCAATATACTTACAATTGTGTGTAGCACTCTGTTTATTGACAAAGTTCAGGATAGACACCTTACATTCATGCGGTTTTGTGTGGGATAACTGTTTTGATAAGATGGTAGCATTGTCCAACTTATCTTCCCTTTTCTGTTCATAATACTTGATGTGTCTGATTACTAGGCTAAGGGGTTTAAAGACATGAATTCAACTAGTACATATGCTCGTGCGTTGCAACGAGATAAATAAATAAATATGTGCTTATAAAAATAAAAAAATAGTTCAGCACCCAAACAAATTTGCAAAATAGCAAAAAATGATTAAAAGTTCCAGCGGGTTGTTCTTGGATAAATATATACATTCTCAGATAGGGCCTCTACAGTGTTATTTGTCACTCAACTAAATCAAATCTAGTTACTGTTGTCACTCAAAAATAAAGTTACTGATGGGACACAACCTTTGTATTTGATGGCTTTCTACTTCATTATTCCACAAAGTCTGTACACAATACATGTTTGATGGGACACCGACATCCTCATACATTTCTCTTGTTTAAGTTTTCTCTCTTTGTTTGTCGGTTTCTTTCCTAAAACAATATGACAGCAAGTCATCGGGCAGAAATATAATCACCACTGGTAATAATAAAGAGATTTCGAGAAAGTAAAAATACATCAAATAGGAGAAGCTGACATGCCCTCTTGAAATTCCTTGAAACTGAGTGACATCTGATGCATGACCAACACACACCGGAAACAATACAGACCTGCATGTTTTGTACACTCTCCTGAGATGAATCCTAAATTTAGTAAGATAAGGGACAACTCAAGATATAGCAACCTTCAAATCCACTACCCTTCAGTAGCTGTACCGGTATAGATAAACTGCCAATAGTATAAAATGTTGTGATTGGTTTGTAACGGTTTTCGCCCGATTGTTCGTTGATTAACTGGACAATTCTCTTGTTAATTAATCGATGAGGTAAATCTTTTGCCTCCGTTTTGAAAAAAAAATTTGTGGCGTTCCAAACAGATAAAAATGGAGTATGTCCGAACTGTACTGTCAGTCAAACGCGACGTCGCTTCTTGTAGCTGAGCTTGTTGACGCCCATGTTAGAATTCCCATCCCTCATGGCGCTCCTGTAGTCCTGTCCCTCCTCTCCCACTCCAGAACACGCTACTCCGTCCTCCCTCCGGGAACCTCTCCGGCAGGGGGGCCTCCGCGCCCTGCTCGCCCCATGGGCACCCCCGCCTGTCCATCCGCGTGACCGCGCCGGCGGACACGCCTGCACGCTCCCTTCCACCGAGTTGTCCTCTCCTGGTCACCACCGCCCTCCTCTAGACTGGACCCACCTCGGGAACCGGACGATCTCTTCTGGCGTTGGTAAGGAGCTCTATCTTTCCTGAATTTGGATCGATTGTTCTGTGGGATCTTTCTTTGCTACTCCCTTTGTAAACTAATAAGTAGTGATCTAAAAACCCTTATATTAGTTTACGGAGGGAGTACAAGTGATCTTTCAGTTCTGTGAAAATTAGTTGCGGATTTTTTTTTGCGAGATGCGCTACTAATCTAATCAATTCATTATCCATTACCACCCCAGCACCAGTAGAATTACTGATACATGAATTCGGCACATATAGTGTTTAGTATTTAATTTGATTACTATTACACCCTGCACACTCTGCTCTTAGAGTTTCAGTTGTCAGACGGTTATTTCTTGTTACAGAACCAAGATGATATGGCTCCTCTGATTTCTACAGATCTACAGAACATACCCACCCAGTGGCAGAATGTAGGGGATATGTTCGTAGTTACAAACTACAATCACAATAAATTACTTTGAACACAAACCCAATGGTATCAAGTTTGCATGGCATAACCTAACCCATGTATAATTGGTTTACTTACGGAGCAAAGAATGAATTTGAACAACCAAAATACTCCTGCATTTTGCAACAGTGTGCCCGTGCGTAACGGGAGAAACAAAATAATTTTGCAATGGGAGAAAAGGGCATTTCGCAATTTCATATATTCTTTGTTTAGTTACCCCTCTTCTGTCTACCACCCAATGCCAGGGCAGGAGGCAGGAGAGGCTTGCTGCAAGCCCACACCTGACACGACCAAACCTATTCCCAGCAACGCCGATCCACCACAGCCTCTTTCCCGTCAACGCCGAGATGCCGCCTTGTGGTGCACCCATGGATTGGTGTCTGTGCTTGTTACTTTGATTAGTTAAACCAAGTATGCAATATTACCGACTTGTTGATGACTGAGTTGTAGGTGCTTGACATGAACTCGTCATTCCTTGTGTGACACCCGTGTCCAAACATATTCAGTTTTATCGTCATGGAAGAAACAGAAAGATTAAATTCTTTTTCTTTATATAAACTGCGTTCAGCACAAGACTACAAATAATTGCAAGGGGTTTAATCCTTACTGTAAAAACAGGGAATCTAGTGAAATCAATTGGGAAAAGTATAAGGTACTTTTACGAATTAAAAGCTGCACTTATATGGACAATATGACTGTATTAGGAGAATAAAGATGCTGACAATGAAGTATGGTGAAAAACAATTATGTGAAAACAACAATTTTCCCGCTAGATGCATAACCGTAGAGAAACATCCAATTGATTGTATCATTACTTCAATGAACTAACTGAGAAGTAGTATTACTTAAGAACTACAAATATTCAAGATGAAAGCATGTGAAAGGATCGATATGGTTGACTAGAGGGGGGGGTGAATAGGCAACTAATAATTTTTTGACTTTTCTTTAACAATTTAAAACTTGCAATGAAATAGGTTGTCTAGATGTGCAACTACGTGGACAACCTATATGATGCAACGACAATGAGCACACAAGCAAGCAATGGATATAGCACAAGTAAGCTTGCAAAAGTAAAGGGATAAGATAACCAAGAGTGGAGCCGGTGGAGACGAGGATGTGTTACCGAAGTTCCTTCCTTTTAAGGGGAAGTACATCTCCATTAGAGCGGTGTGGAGGCACAATGCTCCCCAAGAAGCCACTAGGGCCACCGTAATCTCCTCACGCCCTCACACAATGTGAGATGCCGTGATTCCACTATTGGAGCCCTTGAAGGCGGCAACCGGACCTTTACAAACAAGATTGGGGCTATCTCCATAACACTTGGAGGCTCCCAATAAACCTGCAAAGCTTCACCACAATGGAGTATGGCTTCGAGGTGACCTCAACCGTCTAGGGTGCTCAACACCCAAGAGTAACAAGATCCGCAAGGGATAAGTGGGGGGAATCAAATATCCTGTGGTGGAAGTGTAGATCGGGCACTTGTCACCCAATCCCGAGCAAATCAACAAATTTGATTGGCTAGGGAGAGAGATCGAGTGAAAAAGGAGCTTGGAGCAACAATGGAGCTTGGAGATGGAAGAGGTAGTCAACTAGAGGTAGAAGACGCCCCTTTTATAGTCGTGGACAAATTCCAACCGTTATCCACATGTTCAGCCCGCGATACACGGTACTACCGCTCCAGGGGCGCGGTACTACCGCGGGGCTGCGCGGTACTACCGTGGCTGGCCACAGTACTACCGCGACAGTGTCACAGGCCTGAACTAGCCTGATAAGGGGGCAGTACTACCGCTTGCGCGGTACTACCGCACCCACCTACGGTACTACCGCACGGCAGGAAAGTCTCGGCCTGGGAAGGGCGCGGATGAAATAAATTACATCCGTGCCTACTTCCGCTGAACCGGAGGAGGTGCAAAAATCCGACGTGGTACTACCGCCCGCGAGGCACGGTACTACCGTGCTGGCGCGGATGTAAAAAATTACATCCGCGCCTACTACCGCGACACTGCGGTACTAGGTAGGAGGACCACGGTACTACGACTCCTAGGGAGCGGTACTACCGTGGGCCTCCGCGGTACTACCGCGCTGGACGAGCGGTACTACCGTGGAGGGCACGGATGTAAAAAATTACATCCGCCCCTACTAGCGCACCGGAGCGGCACAAGGCCAGGGAGCCGCAGTACCGCAAGCACAGCAGTAGTCGTCAGATTTCTGTATAACCAAGATAACGAAGGGAGGCTCCAAAGTGCATGCAAAGGAGGAACAAGTGTACGTGTTGATTCCACCCAAACCTTTCCGACGCGGACCCCTTCTTAATAGTACGGCTCTCCTAAGACTCAAATCCACCAAAGAGAAACGTAGAACGACACCGACTTCAATAGTCTCCGAGGGGCACCGAATCGTCTCATGCCTAGATATGAATAACCTGAGAAACTCAAGGCACACGATTAGTCCGCAAAAGCATTGTCATCAATCACCAAAACACCTGAGGGAAGAATATGCCCTTACAATCTCCCCCTTTTTGGTGGATTGATGACAACACGGGATTTGCATATGGATAAGATAATTTAGAGCAGGGGCAAACCCCACCTCTCTAAAATATAGACGGGCTCCCCCTAGATGTGTGCACTTTAGATGAATGCTTTGGACTGCATAGCACACAGACTAGGATCAACACTCCCCCTATATTTTAGAGACTAAGACATGATAATAAGCAAAGCAAGGCATAAAGATAGCACAATATAACACGAGCTCGCTAGGATAGATAGAGTGCATATGTCTTACACCAAACGAAGTAAAGCTACCGAGGTTCAACCGAGAAAGCAGCAAACACACGACACAAACGAGAAAGCAGCAAACACACGACACACTCGCAAATCCCTACACTCTCTCCCCCTTTGGCATCAAGACGCCAAAAAGGCAGAGAGGACACCTACACACAAGAGGTGGCTCAAGCAGAGAACTCGTCCCAATCCTCTCCATCGGATGCCTCGGCAGCAGGGATGGTCTCCTCGACATCCTCCTCAGACTCAGTCCACCTGTAGCCCTGCTTCTCCATCCACTCGGCTTCTGGAGTGATGTGCTCCTCAGACCCGCCAGACACTGCCTTACCATAGAGCTGCAAGATCTTGTTGTCCCGGCGACGACTCTCCTTGGACGCCACATGAGTCCTGTACTGCCCCTTGGCTTGCATGCAGAAAAGAGTCTTCATCTTGTCCTTCAGCTTCTTGGTCCATGATGGCATAGAGGTACTCTGGGAAGGTCTAGTAGCATGGCCCTCAGCAACATCCTCGGGGCCAGCATCCTCCTCATCAACAGTAGTCCGAGCAGCAGTCGCCTCGGCGCGAGTAGTGGTGTTGGCCCAGTTGGGTTTGATACGCAGGCAGATGGGCTCATGGCGAACCCAGTCAGGAGCAAGAAACTCATCAGCAGGAAACATCTTCTCCCAAGTCTTCGAAATCAGCAGAAATAGATAGGGCCCATAGATAGGCACCTTGCGGTTGAATACTGCAAACTGGAGCTAACACCACATGATGTGTGAGACATCAAGTGGCTGTGACTGAGACGAACGAGCATCCTCACAGATGAGCATCATATCTACCATATAGGCATGAACCTTGTCTTTATCACCGATGCGAGGAACCAAGGAGTTGCGGAAGATGCGATACATGATATCCAGGAAAGGGTTGAGCACCAAAGTTGTCTTGCCATTGGCGAGCGCCTTCTCAACCATGAAAGGGGTAAGTCTGTCCTTGCTGACAGAATCAGCATTGGCATGCGGGCGAACACCCACTGGAGAGGCGAGACCATCATCAGGAACCTGAAGGAGATCCATGAACTCCTTCCAAGTAGCAGATAGCTTACGGCCGTTGGTCATCCAGGTCATCCTCCGTTCCTCATCAGAGTGAAAGTAGACTAAGGCAAAGAACTGACAGATGAGCTCAGGGTCATAGTCGAGGTGGAAGGTGAAGGAAATATGCCCTAGAGGCAATAATAAAGTTATTATTTATTTCCTTATAATCATGATAAATGTTTATTATTCATGCTAGAATTGTATTTTCCGGAAACATAATACATGTGTGAATACATAGACAAACAGAGTGTCACTAGTATGCCTCTACTTGACTAGCTCGTTAATCAAAGATGGTTATGTTTCCTAACCATGAACAATGAGTTGTTATTTGATTAACGAGGTCACATCATTAGTAGAATGATCTGATTGACATGACCCATTCCATTAGCTTAGCACCTGATCGTTTAGTATGTTGCTATTGCTTTCTTCATGACTTATACATGTTCCTACGACTATGAGATTATGCAACTCCCGTTTACCGGAGGAACACTTTGGGTACTACCAAACGTCACAACGTAAATGGGTGATTATAAAGGAGTACTACAGGTGTCTCCAATGGTCAATGTTGGGTTGGCGTATTTCGAGATTAGGATTTGTCACTCCGATTGTCGGAGAGGTATCTCTGGGCCCTCTCGGTAATACACATCACATAAGCCTTGCAAGCATTACAACTAATATGTTAGTTGTGAGATGATGTATTACGGAACGAGTAAAGAGACTTGCCGTTAACGAGATTGAACTAGGTATTGGATACCGACGATCGAATCTCGGGCAAGTAACATACCGATGAGAAAGGGAACAACGTATGTTGTTATGCGGTCTGACCGATAAAGATCTTCGTAGAATATGTAGGAGCCAATATGGGCATCCAGGTCCCGCTATTGGTTATTGACCAGAGACATGTCTCGGTCATGTCTACATTGTTCTCGAACCCGTAGGGTCCGCACGCTTAAGGTTACGATGACAGTTATATTATGAGTTTATGCATTTTGATGTACCGAAGGTTGTTCGGAGTCCCGGATGTGATCACGGACATGACGAGGAGTCTCGAAATGGTCGAGACGTAAAGATTGATATATTGGAAGCCTATGTTTGGACATCGGAAGTGTTCCGGGTGAAATCGGGATTTTACCGGGTTACCGGGAGGTTACCGGAACCCCCCCGGGAGCCATATGGGCCATCATGGGCCGTAGTGGAAAGGAGAAAGGGGCAGCCCAAGGTGGCTGCGCCTCTTTCCCCTCCCCTAGTCCTATTAGGACTAGGAGAAGGTGGCCGGCCCCCCTCTCTCCCTTCCCCTCCGAGGAATCCTAGTTGGACTAGGATTGGGGGGAGGAATCCTACTCCCAGAGGGAGTAGGACTCTCCTGTGCCTCCCTCTTTGGCCGGCCAGCCTCCCCTCCTCTCCTCCTTTATATACGGAGGCAGGGGCACCTCTAAACACACAAGTTGACACAAGTTGATCCACGTGATCGATTCCTTAGCCGTGTGCGGTGCCCCCTGCCACCATATTCCTCGATAATACTGTAGCGGAGTTTAGGCGAAGCCCTGCTGCTGTAGTTCATCAAGATCGTCACCAAGCCGTTGTGCTGACGAAACTCTTCCCCGACACTTTGCTGGATCGGAGTCCGGGGATCGTCATCGAGCTGAACGTGTGCTCGAACTCGGAGGTGCCGTAGTTTCGGTGCTTGATCGGTTGGATCGTGAAGACGTACGACTACTTCCTCTACGTCGTGTCATTGCTTCCGCAGTCGGTCTGCGTTGGGTACGTAGACAACACTCTCCTCTCGTTGCTATGCATCACATGATCCTGTGTGCGCGTAGGAAAATTTTTGAAATTACTACGAAACCCAACAGTGGCATCCGAGCCTAGGTTAATGATGTTGATGTTATATGCACGAGTAGAACACAAGTGAGTTGTGGACGATACAAGTCATACTGCCTACCAGCATGTCATATTTTGGTTCAGCGGTATTGTTGGACGAGACGACCCGGACCAACCTTACGCGTACGCTTACGCGAGACCGGTTCCCTCGACGTGCTTTGCACACAGATGGCTTGCGGGCGACTGCCTCTCCAACTTTAGTTGAACCAAGTATGGCTACGCCCGGTCCTTGCGAAGGTTAAAACGGAGTCTATTTGACAAACTATCGTTGTGGTTTTGATGCGTAGGTGAGATTGGTTCTTACTTAAGCCCGTAGCAGCCACGTAAAACATGCAACAACAAAGTAGAGGACGTCTAACTTGTTTTTGCAGGGCATGTTGTGATGTGATATGGTCAAGGCATGATGCTGAATTTTATTGTATGAGATGATCATGTTTTGTAACCAAGTTATCGGCAACTGGCAGGAGCCATATGGTTGTCGCTTTATTGTATGCAATGCAATCGCGATGTAATGCTTTACTTTATTACTAAACGGTAGTGATAGTCGTGGAAGCATAAGATTGGCGAGACGACAACGATGCTACGATGGAGATCAAGGTGTCGCGCCGGTGACGATGGTGATCATGACGGTGCTTCGGAGATGGAGATCACAAGCACAAGATAATGATAGCCATATCATATCACTTATATTGATTGCATGTGATGTTTATCTTTTTATGCATCTTATCTTGCTTTGATTGACGGTAGCATTATAAGATGATCTCTCACTAAATTATCAAGAAGTGTTCTCCCTGAGTATGCACCGTTGCAAAAGTTCTTCGTGCTGAGACACCACGTGATGATCGGGTGTGATAGGCTCTACGTTCAAATACAACGGGTGCGAAACAGTTGCGCACGCAGAATACTCAGGTTAAACTTGACGAGCCTAGCATATGCAGATATGGCCTCGGAACACGGAGACCGAAAGGTCGAGCGTGAATCATATAGTAGATATGATCAACATAATGATGTTCACCGATGAAACTACTCCATCTCACGTGATGATCGGACATGGTTTAGTTGATTTGGATCACGTGATCACTTAGAGGATTAGAGGGATGTCTATCTAAGTGGGAGTTCTTTAATAATATGATTAATTGAACTTAAAATTTATCATGAACTTAGTCCCTGATAGTATCTTGCTTGTTTATGTTGATTGTAGATAGATGGCTCGTGCTGTTGTTCCGTTAAATTTTAATGCGTTCCTTGAGAAAGCAAAGGTGAAAGATGATGGTAGCAATTACACGGACTGGGTCCGTAACTTGAGGATTATCCTCATTGCTGCACAGAAGAATTACGTCCTGGAAGCACCGCTGGGTGCCAGGCCTGCTGCTGGAGCAACGCCAGATGTTATGAACGTCTGGCAGAGCAAAGCTGATGACTACTCGATAGTTCAGTGTGCCATGCTTTACGGCTTAGAATCGGGACTTCAACGACGTTTTGAACGTCATGGAGCATATGAGATGTTCCAGGAGTTGAAGTTAATATTTCAAGCAAATGCCCGGATTGAGAGATATGAAGTCTCCAATAAGTTCTATAGCTGCAAGATGGAGGAGAACAGTTCTGTCAGTGAGCATATACTCAAAATGTCTGGGTATAATAATCACTTGATTCAGTTGGGAGTTAATCTTCCGGATGATTGCGTCATCGACAGAATTCTCCAATCACTGCCACCAAGCTACAAGAGCTTCGTAATGAACTATAATATGCAAGGGATGAACAAGACTATTCCCGAGCTCTTCGCAATGCTGAAAGCTGCGGAGGTAGAAATCAAGAAGGAGCATCAAGTGTTGATGGTTAACAAGACCACTAGTTTCAAGAAAAAGGGCAAAGGGAAGAAAAAGGGGAACTTCAAGAAGAACGGCAAGCAAGTTGCTGCTCAAGAGAAGAAACCTAAGTCTGGACCTAAGCCTGAAACTGAGTGCTTCTACTGCAAGCAGACTGGTCACTGGAAGCGGAACTGCCCCAAGTATTTGGCGGATAAAAAGGATGGCAAGGTGAACAAAGGTATATGTGATATACATGTTATTGATGTGTACCTTACTAGAGCTCGCAGTAGCACCTAGGTATTTGATACTGGTTCTGTTGCTAATATTTGCAACTCGAAACAGGGACTACAGAATAAGCGGGCACTGGCAAAGGACGAGGTGACGATGCGCGTGGGAAACGGTTCCAAAGTCGATGTGATCGCAGTCGGCACGCTACCTCTACATCTACCTTCGGGATTAATATTAGACCTAAGTAATTGTTATTTGGTGCCAGCGTTGAGCATGAACATTATATCTGGATCTTGTTTAATGCGAGACGGTTATTCATTTAAATCAGAGAATAATGGTTGTTCTATTTATATGAGTAATATCTTTTATGGTCATGCACCCTTGAAGAGTGGTCTATTTTTTGAATCTCGATAGTAGTAATACACATATTCATAATGTTGAAGCCAAAAGATGCAGAGTTGATAATGAAAGTGCAACTTATTTGTGGCACTGTCGTTTAGGTCATATCGGTATAAAGCGCATGAAGAAACTCCATACCGATGGACTTTTGGAACCACTTGATTATGAATCACTTGGTACTTGCGAACCGTGCCTCATGGGCAAGATGACTAAAACACCGTTCTCCGGTACTATGGAGAGAGCAACAGATTTGTTGGAAATCATACATACCAATGTATGTGGCCCGATGAATATTGAGGCTCGTGGCGGATATCGTTATTTTCTCACCTTCACAGATGATTTAAGCAGATATGGGTATATTTACTTAATGAAACATAAGTCTGAAACATTTGAAAAGTTCAAAGAATTTCAGAGTGAAGTTGAAAATCATCGTAACAAGAAAATAAAGTTTCTACGATCTGATCGTGGAGGAGAATATTTGAGTTACGAGTTTGGTGTACATTTGAAAAACTGTGGAATAGTTTCACAACTCACGCCACCCGGAACACCACAGCGCAATGGTGTGTCCGAACGTCGTAATCGTACTTTACTAGATATGGTGCGATCTATGATGTCTCTTACAGATTTACCGCTATCATTTTGGGGTTGTGCTTTAGAGACGGCCGCATTCACGTTAAATAGGGCACCATCAAAATCCGTTGAGACGACGCCTTATGAACTGTGGTTTGGCAAGAAACCAAAGTTGTCGTTTCTTAAAGTTTGGGGCTGCGATGCTTATGTGAAAAAACTTCAACCTGATAAGCTCGAACCCAAATCGGAGAAATGTGTCTTCATAGGATACCCAAAGGAAACTGTTGGGTACACCTTCTATCACAGATCCGAAGGCAAGACATTCGTTGCTAAGAATGGATCATTTCTAGAGAAGGAGTTTCTCTCGAAAGAAGTGAGTGGGAGGAAAGTGGAACTTGACGAGGTAACTGTACCTGCTCCCTTACTGGAAAGTAGTTCATCACAGAAAACTGTTTCAGTGACACCTACACCAGTTAGTGAGGAAGCCAATGATAATGATCATGAAACTTCAGATCAAGATACTACTGAACTTCGTAGATCAACCAGAGTAAGATCCGCACCAGAGTGGTACGGTAATCCTGTTCTGGAGGTCATGCTACTAGATCATGATGAACCTACGAACTATGAAGAAGCGATGGTGAGCCCAGATTCCGCAAAGTGGCTAGAAGCCATGAAATCTGAGATGGGATCCATGTATGAGAACAAAGTATGGACTTTGGTTGACTTGCCCGATGATCGGCAAGCGATTGAGAATAAATGGATCTTTAAGAAGAAGACTGACGCTGATGGTAATGTTACTGTCTACAAAGCTCGACTTGTCGCAAAAGGTTTCGGCAAGTTCAAGGAATTGACTACGATGAGACCTTCTCACCCGTAGCGATGCTTAAGTCCGTCCGAATCATGTTAGCAATTGCCGCATTTTATGATTATGAAATTTGGCAAATGGATGTCAAAACTGCATTCCTGAATGGATTCCTGGAAGAAGAGTTGTATATGATGCAACCAGAAGGTTTTGTCGATCCAAAGGGAGCTAACAAAGTGTGCAAGCTCCAGCGATCCATTTATGGACTGGTGCAAGCCTCTCGGAGTTGGAATAAACGTTTTGATAGTGTGATCAAAGCATTTGGTTTTATACAGACTTTTGGAGAAGCCTGTATTTACAAGAAAGTGAGTGGGAGCTCTGTAGCATTTCTGATATTATATGTGGATGACATATTACTGATTGGAAATGATATAGAATTTCTGGATAGCATAAAGGGATACTTGAATAAAAGTTTTTCAATGAAAGACCTCGGTGAAGCTGCTTACATATTAGGCATTAAGATCTATAGAGACAGATCAAGACGCTTAATTGGACTTTCACAAAGCACATACCTTGACAAAATTTTGAAGAAATTCAAAATGGATCAAGCAAAGAAATTGTTCTTGCCTGTGTTACAAGGTGTGAAATTGAGTAAGACTCAATGCCCGACCACTGCAGAAGATAGAGAGAATATGAAAGATGTTCCCTATGCATCAGCCATAGGCTCTATCATGTATGCAATGCTGTGTACCAGACCTGATGTGTGCCTTGCTATAAGTTTAGCAGGGAGGTACCAAAGTAATCCAGGAATGGATCACTGGACAGCGGTCAAGAACATCCTGAAATACCTGAAAAGGACTAAGGATATGTTTCTCGTATATGGAAGTGACAAAGAGCTCATCGTAAAAGGTTACGTTGATGCAAGCTTTGACACTGATCCGGACGATTCTAAATCGCAAACCGGATACGTGTTTACATTAAACGGTGGAGCTGTCAGTTGGTGCAGTTCTAAACAAAGCGTCGTAGCGGGATCTACATGTGAAGCAGAATACATAGCTGTTCGGAAGCAGCAAATGAAGGAGTCTGGATGAAGGAGTTCATATCCGATCTAGGTGTCATACCTAGTGCATCGGGTCCAATGAAAATCTTTTGTGACAATACTGGTGCAATTGCCTTGGCAAAGGAATCCAGATTTCACAAAAGGACCAAACACATCAAGAGACGCTTCAACTCCATCCGGGATCTAGTCCAGGTGGGAGACATAGAGATTTGCAAGATACATACGGATCTGAATATTGCAGACCCGTTGACTAAGCCTCTTCCACGAGCAAAACTTGATCAGCACCAAAGCTCCATGGGTGTTAGATTCATTACAGTGTAATATAGATTATTGACTCTAGTGCAAGTGGGAGACTGAAGGAAATATGCCCTAGAGGCAATAATAAAGTTATTATTTATTTCCTTATAATCATGATAAATGTTTATTATTCATGCTAGAATTGTATTTTCCGGAAACATAATACATGTGTGAATACATAGACAAACAGAGTGTCACTAGTATGCCTCTACTTGACTAGCTCGTTAATCAAAGATGGTTATGTTTCCTAACCATGAACAATGAGTTGTTATTTGATTAACGAGGTCACATCATTAGTAGAATGATCTGATTGACATGACCCATTCCATTAGCTTAGCACCTGATCGTTTAGTATGTTGCTATTGCTTTCTTCATGACTTATACATGTTCCTACGACTATGAGATTATGCAACTCCCGTTTACCGGAGGAACACTTTGGGTAATACCAAACGTCACAACGTAAATGGGTGATTATAAAGGAGTACTACAGGTGTCTCCAATGGTCGATGTTGGGTTGGCGTATTTCGAGATTAGGATTTGTCACTCCGATTGTCGGAGAGGTATCTCTGGGCCCTCTCGGTAATACACATCACATAAGCCTTGCAAGCATTACAACTAATATGTTAGTTGTGAGATGATGTATTACGGAACGAGTAAAGAGACTTGCCGTTAACGAGATTGAACTAGGTATTGGATACCGACGATCGAATCTCGGGCAAGTAACATACCGATGACAAAGGGAACAACGTATGTTGTTATGCGGTCTGACCGATAAAGATCTTCGTAGAATATGTAGGAGCCAATATGGGCATCCAGGTCCCGCTATTGGTTATTGACCAGAGACATGTCTCGGTCATGTCTACATTGTTCTCGAACCCGTAGGGTCCGCACGCTTAAGGTTACGATTACAGTTATATTATGAGTTTATGCATTTTGATGTACCTAAGGTTGTTCGGAGTCCCGGATGTGATCACGGACATGACGAGGAGTCTCGAAATGGTCGAGACGTAAAGATTGATATATTGGAAGCCTATGTTTGGACATCGGAAGTGTTCCGGGTGAAATCGGGATTTTACCGGGTTACCGGGAGGTTACCGGAACCCCCCGGGAGCCATATGGGCCATCATGGGCCTTAGTGGAAAGGAGAAAGGGGCAGCCCAAGGTGGCTGCGCCTCTTTCCCCTCCCCTAGTCCTATTAGGACTAGGAGAAGGTGGCCGGCCCCCCTCTCTCCCTTCCCCTCCGAGGAATCCTAGTTGGACTAGGATTGGGGGGAGGAATCCTACTCCCAGAGGGAGTAGGACTCTCCTGCGCCTCCCTCTTTGGCCGGCCAGCCTCCCCTCCTCTCCTCCTTTATATCCGGAGGCAGGGGCACCTCTAAACACACAAGTTGACACAAGTTGATCCACGTGATCGATTCCTTAGCCGTGTGCGGTGCCCCCTGCCACCATATTCCTCGATAATACTGTAGCGGAGTTTAGGCGAAGCCCTGCTGCTGTAGTTCATCAAGATCGTCACCACGCCGTCGTGCTGACGAAACTCTTCCCCGACACTTTGCTGGATCGGAGTCCGGGGATCGTCATCGAGCTGAACGTGTGCTCGAACTCGGAGGTGCCGTAGTTTCGGTGCTTGATCGGTTGGATCGTGAAGACGTACGACTACTTCCTCTACGTCGTGTCATTGCTTCCGCAGTCGGTCTGCGTTGGGTACGTAGACAACACTCTCCTCTCGTTGCTATGCATCACATGATCCTGTGTGCGCGTAGGAAAATTTTTGAAATTACTACGAAACCCAACAGAAGGTAATCACATGCTCAATGCCAAACTGCTCCACCAAGTCCAGAGCCTCTCCAAAGTAGTCACGAAACTTGTCCTTCCTCATGTGATGCATATTAATCCACTTCACCTCCACATAGGTGTTCTGCTTGTTCTTGATGACATCCAGATAGATGTTGACCTGTTGCTTGTTCCAGAACAACTCACAGCCTCTGAAGGTGGCACGCGGATGCACATAGGGGTGAAGCTGCCTGAGACGGACATAATCAGCTTGGGCAATCTCATCCATGCCCTTAGCGGGCTCCTTGTGCTTGCTAGCAGAGTGCTTGATATTGCGCTTGGAGGCAGACGAGCCTTCTGGTACTTCACCTGGGTTGCGCAAACGCTTGGAGCCAGTGTCATGACTGGGGTTGGACCGACGAGAGCCACCACCTGAGACACACACGCAAAACACCAAAGACGCGAAAGGATCAATGCAAAGGCCACGAACAAGCACAAGAAACCCATAGAAGACATACGAGAAAGTTGGCATGCGAAAGAAGTGAGCCACGGTAAAGCTGCCATTGCATGCGGTACTAAAAGATTAGTACTGCTTCAAACGCGGTAGTACCGTGCAAGGTCACGGTAGTACCGTGGTTGGAGCGGAAGTAAACTTTTAGTACCGCACAGAGCGCGGTAGTACCGCACCCGAAGGGCGGTAGTACCGTGCAAGCGGTAGTACCGCGTCGCGTCAGATCCAACTGTCGGTTCGAATCTAAAAAAGAACCGCGAAACAATGGCGGTGCTATGGTGATCCGATCTAGTGCAAGACAACAATACAAGTAAATCCTATGCAATACCACACTCCTTCATCCTACTCTTGCAGAGATTAAGCCTAGGAATCTCAAGAACATACAAGTTTCCCCCAAAACCTAAAAACACTAAACACAAACAACACAGAAAGAGAGTTGGGGAAAAACCTTGGTCCATAGCAAGAGCACGTGGTGGGGAACGATCCCACCGGTCGGAATCACGGGAGGGCAGACGGTGGAGGAGATCCGGCGACGAATGTCGGCTCCGTTCTTGAGCGAGGGAGAGAAGGAGGCGACGTGGAGAGAGAGGACAGCGAATGGGTATGGGGAGTTAAAACTCCCCCTGCCCATCCTTATCCCCACGCGCTCGAACCGGCGCGGTAGTACCGCATATCATCGCGGTAGTACCGCTCGGGCGGAAGTACCGCGCCGAGGCGGTAGTACCGCTCAACCAGGCGGCAGTAAAAAATTACTGCCGCGTGGTGACGGTAGTACCGTGCTCCCGCTAGCGGTAGTACCGTGGCAGGCTGCGGTAGAACCGTGGCCGGCCGCGGTAGTACCGTGAGCTCAAGACACCGCAAGTTTCAACACAAAAAGAAGAGGCCTTTGCACGGAAACTTTTCACACACAAGAAACACAAGAACACGCACACACCAGAGGCAAGAAGACAGAAAGAAACCACCAAGTTACAAAGCCTCTCGAGGAGAGAGGGCGGTGGCCGAAGCCACCTATGTTTGAGTTGGATGGTATGGCACTGCAAAGAATTATCCTTGGGCCCATGACCAAAACTCGTCTTTGAAGCACAAGCACCATTAAAACTGGCTAATGTGAAAGAGGTGATCAATTTATGCATAATGAGGGGATGAAGAGTTCATTGAGAGAACAACACTTCCCCTATGTCCATGCCTACACCTAAACTAGACAACACGTTGAGTGTGGTGGGGGGTGTACGGGTTCACATCACATTGCTCAAATCAATGATATTTAGCTCATGCCTTAACTCGCGAAATCTTGCTTTATCCAAGGGCTTCGTGAAAATATCTGCAAGGTTATCATGAGTGTTGACATACTTGAGCTCGATCTCCCCTCGCCTAATGTGATCCCGGATGAAGTGATACCGAATCTCAATGTGCTTTGTCTTGAAGTGTTGTACCGGGTTGAGAGAAATCTTGATGGCACTTTCATTATCACATCAAAGAGGCACTTTGTCACAAATGACACCGTACTCCTTTAGAGTTTGCCTCATCCATAGGAGTTGAGCACAACGTGGACGAGAGGGACACACAACTTTGCTTCTTGGAAGACCAACTTACCAAAGAGCAACCAAGAAATTGGCACCCTCCGAAAGTGGACTTCCTATCCACTTTGTCCCCCGCCCAATCGGAATCCGTGAAACCTTCAAGCTTGAAATTTGCTCCTCTTGGGTACCATAAGCCAAAGTTTGGGGTATGAGCCAAATATCGAAAGATTCGCTTGACCGCCACAAAGTGACTTTCCTTTGGTGCGGCTTGAAACCGTGCACACATCCCCACACTCAACATGATATCCAGTCTAGATGCACAAAGGTAAAGCAAGGAGCCAATCATGGAGCGATATACCTTTTGATCCACCGCTTTACCATTGGGATCGATGTCAAGTTGGCACTTGGTAGGCATTGGTGTAGAAGCCGGCTTGACATCACTTAGCTTGAATCTTTTAAGCATGTCTTGAGTGTATTTGGCTTGGTTGATGAAGGTTCCTTCTCTTCGTTGTTTGATGTCAAAACCAAAGAAGAACTTCAACTCTCCCATCGAAGACATCTTGAACTTGGAGGTCATGAGAGCGGCAAATTCCTCATTGAAAGCTTTGTTAGGAGAACCAAAGATAATATCATCAACATATAGTTGGCATACAAACAAATCCCCTTTGACCTTCTTAGTAAAAAGAGTGGGATCGATTTGTCCTACTTCAAATCCACGATCTTGTAGCAACTCGGTAAGGTGGTCATACCACGCACGTGGGGCTTGCTTAAGGCCATAGAGTGCCTTATCGAGTTGATACACGTGATCCGGGAAGTAGGGGTCCTCGAACCCGGGGGGTTGCTTGACATAAACCAACTCATTAATGGGACCATTAAGAAAAGCACTTTTCACATCCATTTGTTGCAACTTAAAGTTGTGATGGGAAGCATAAGCAATCAACAAACGAATGGATTCAAGACGAGCAACGGGAGCAAAGGTTTCACCGTAGTCGATACCCTCGACTTGGGAGTAGCCTTGTGCTACCAATCTTGCCTTGTTGCGAATGATGTTCCCATGAGCATCTTGCTTATTCTTGAAGATCCACTTTGTTCCAATGACGTTGTGGTTCCCCGAAGGTCTTGGCACCAATCTCCACACCTTGTTGTACTCGAAATTGTTTAGTTCTTCATGCATGGCATTGAGCCAATCCGAGTCTTCGAGCGCCTCATAGACCTTTTGGGGTTCAACACAAGAGACAAACGCATGATGTTCACAATAGTTAGCTAATTGTCTACGAGTGCTTACCCCCTTTCTTAGACTTCCAACCACGTTTTCCATGAGATGGCCTTGGGTGGTGAGTTTGGAAGCAATCTTCGTGGCACGATGCTCTAATTCTTCCTCGGGAGTGGAAGGAGGAAGGTTAACTTGATCATCTTGAGCACCGTCTTGAGCTTGCTCATGATCTTGAACTTGCTCGAGGGGGAGAACTTGACCTTGGGCATCATTTGGAGATTCAACTCCATCTTGAGGTTGATCTTGCCCTTGGTCTTGTTCATGAAGGTGAGGGCCTTCACTTTGTTCTTCGGAAGCGTGTGGGTCTTGGGGAGATGATGGCTCCACTTGAGTGGAGCATTGTCCTTCTCCTTCGGCCACAAGGGGTTCCTCAATGGGTAGGATATGACCAATACCCATTCTTCTTATGGCTTGGGGAGGAATTTCATCACCTACATCACAAGTACCACTTTGCTCCACTTGGGAGCTGTTATTTTCATCAAACTCTACGTTACACGTCTCCTCAATGAGTCCGTTGGACTTGTTGAGAACACGGTAAGCATGAGAGTTTGTAGCATAACCAACAAATATGCCCTCATGAGCTCTAGCCTCAAATTTAGACAAACGAACACCTTTCTTGAGAATGAAACACTTACACCCGAACACCCGGAAGTACTTGAGATTGGGCTTATTCCCGGTGAGTATCTCATACGGAGTCTTGTTCAAGCCTTTGCGGAGATAGAGCCGATTGGATGCATGACAAGCTGTGTTGATGGCTTCGGCCCAGAAGTTGTATGGAGACTTGAACTCCGCCATCATGGTCCTTGCCGCATCCATCAACGTCCGATTCTTTCTCTCCGCAACACCATTTTGTTGAGGGGTATATGGTGCAGAATATTGATGCTTGATCCCTTCATCACTAAGAAACTCATCCAAGGTGTAGTTCTTGATCTCGGTGCCGTTGTCACTTCTTATTGTCAAGATCTTTGCATCATGTTGACGTTGAGCTTCATTTGCAAAGTCGATGACGGTTTGTTGGGTCTCACTCTTCCTCTTGAAGAAGTATACCCAAGTGTATCTTGAATAATCATCCACTATCACCAAGCAGTACTTTCTACCCCCAAGACTATCAAAGGATGGAGGCCCAAAAAGGTCCATGTGGAGGAGCTCCAAGGGTCTCTTCGAGTAGATGATAGTCGTGGGAGGGTGAGCCGTCTCATGAAGCTTTCCTTCGATACAAGCACTGCAAACACGATCTTTGGCAAAACTAACATTCGTTAGTCCATGGACATGGTCCTCCTTGAGAAGACTTTGCAAAGATCTCATATTGACGTGGGCTAAACGGCGATGCCAAAGCCATCCCACATCAACTTTAGCTATTAGGCATGTTGCGGTCTTAGTGGGTTGCTCCGAGAAGTTAACCACATAGAGACCATTCTCGACATGCCCAACAAAGACTACTTTAAGAGTCTTGCTCCACAAGAGGGCAACGGTATCAATATTAAAGAAGGTGGCAAAACCCATGAGTGCGAGTTGACGAACGGAAAATAAATTGAACGCAAGGGACTCAACAAGCATGACTTTCTCGATCGTTAGATCATGAGAAATGACAACCTTGCCAAGACCCAATACCTTAGAATGTGAAGCATCACCCCATTCGACATTGGTGGGCATAGATGGGATATTGTGCACGTCCACCACCAAGTCCTTGCTCCCGGTCATATGATTTGTTGCTCCACTATCGAGCAACCATGATCCCTCACTGGAAGCAAACACCTACAAGAGATCAATGCTTGGTTTTAGGTACCCATTGAGTAATGGGTCCTTTGATGTTAGTAACAAGGGTCTTAGGAACCCAAATAGACCATTCAATGTACTCATAAGGAGAACCAACAAATTTAGCATAAACATGTCCATCACTAGCACGGCACAACACATAAGAGGGGTTAAAGTCGCCGGCTTTGTTGGGAGAGATGGCGTTGCGCTCTTTGGCTTCACGACTCTTCCCATTGTTCTTCTTCTCCTTAGGAGCACCTTCTCCCTCCTTCACAAAGGTTTGCGTGAGCGGAGGAGGTCAATTGGTCTTGCTCTTCTTCTCCTTCATCTTCTTCTTGTTCTTGGACTTGGGTGTGAACCCAACCCCCTCCTTTCCCACAACTTCCTTTTGATTGCTCAAAAGGTCATTTAGGTTCTTCTCACCTTGTATGCATGACACAAGACCTTTCTCGAGTTGTTCCTTCAACTTGGCATTTTCCTCCACAAGATGCACATGCTCACAACATGGGTTAGTAGCATTTGCATAATCAATTAAGACCATGTGAGGAAATGTGGCCTTTTCCTTAGTTAGCTTAACTTGGAGTTGAGCATGAGACTCCTTGAGGGTGGCATGAGCACTTTTCAAGACCTTGTGGGCCTTGTCAAGTACATCAAACTCCTCCGTGAGTCTATCATGATCAACCCCAAGTTTAGCCTTCTCGGAAGCTAGAACACGAGACACAACAAGAGCACGATCAAGATCTTTCTTTAGTTTAGCATGATCATCGTTGTGTGACTCCTCAAGAGTCAAACGATGCTCACGCTCTTCCTCATGAGCATTAGAGAGATCCGATATCTCGTCGGCATAGTCACGACTATGAATTTCCATCTTAGTGATGGTTTCTTCATGAGCCTCGATCATGTCATTGGCTTCACCAAGTTGTTCCAAAAGAGCAACGAAATGCTTCTTGGATTTGCCCTTTAGCTTACTCATGAAGGACTCAAATTCATTGATCTCCTCATTAGACCCCTTACCATTATCAAAGTCATCCGTTGAAGGAGGGTTAGGAATAATTGTGGTTTTGATGTTGGGGGTTATCTTGTTGGTGGCCTTAGCCATGAGGCACTTGACGGTGATGTTCTCGTTAGGTGCATCGAAGAGAGACACCCCGAGGAGTTGAGACAATGGCAATGGATGCCATGGCCATTGTTTCACCATCTTCATCATCATCGTCATCCTCACGATATTCTTCTTGAACCACCAACCCGCGAGAAGGAGTCTTCTTGGTGAAGTTGTTCTTGTTGGGGAAGGACTTGGCTTTGTCTTTTCGAATGAACTTGCCACCATTGTCTTCCCGCTTCTCGTATGGACAATCCGCAACGAAATGACTGACATTGCCACAGTTGAAACAAGTTCTAACTCGTTGCTTCCCTTTGAGGCCACTTGAGTTGTTCTTGTTGAAGTTGGGTCTTGTAGTCTTCTTACTCCAAAACTGTCTAGAGGCAAGAGCCATGTGCTCATGATAATCATACTTCGTGTCCTCGGGGTTGCTCTCCTCATATTCCTCTTCTTCTTCTTCTTCCACACTAACCTTGGCCTTCAAGGCAAGATTGGGCTTCTTTGCCCTTTGGGAACGGAGCACCGCATTGTCGGCGGTCTTATCCAAGATGTTCATTGCAACAAACTCATCCAACACTTCATTAGAGGTCATGGAGTGGAAGTCCGGTCTTTGGCGGATGACGGAGGACATGGCCTTGTTGTAGGGCATCATGGCCTTGAGGAACTTGCGCTTGATCCAGTTGTCATCCGTGTCTTTACTCCCATAATCTCGGAGTGCGACCGCAAGTTTGGTCACTCTTCGAAAGAGCTCACGAGGTTCTTCATCCTCTTTCATTGCAAACTCATCGGCTTCATCTTGCACCACTTCATAGTTGGAGCGTTGAATGCTAGCACTTCCTCTGTACATACGCTCGACACACTTCCATGCTTCTTTAGCCATGACATGAGGTCGAAGATGAGGGAGATCTTCGGGAAGGATAGCATTTTGGATGATGAAGAGAGCACTCTCATTGAATTGGTTGTCCACTTCTTCTCGAGGGGTGAAGTTGCTTGGATCACGAGGATAGAAACCTTCTTCAATAATTCTCCAAAGGTTAGTATTCACATGTTTTAAATGACGCTTGAAGCGATAGACCCAAGAATCAAAATCTTCATTTTTCACATATTTAGGAGGAGGACCGGCATGATTCAAATGCGTAGAGGGGATCGGTCCTTTATACACCGGGGGTTCCACATGGGCATAGATGCCGGTGCCATTTCTACCACTAGTAGACGAACTTTTTTCACTATTAGCTTCCCCCTTGTCGGGGTTCGCATCCGTCACCTTGTTAGTGAGATCACCCACTTTCATCGGCGAGGTAGATAGTTTGAGTCCCTCTAGGAATTCAGTAAACATGCTTTTAACCTCGGCCGTCATGGAGGTTTTCAATGTGTCTAAAGCCACATTGAATTCCTCACGAGAGACCGAGGTTCCCTCTTCGGCCGAAGATGAGACGGGATTCACACCGGAGTGCTCCTCCGCACCATCGTTGACGTCAACTATACTCTTCGGACGGCAAAGTCCTTAATAAAGAGACGAGGCTCTGATACCAATTGAAAGGATCGATATGGTTGACTAGAGGGGGGGTGAATAGGCAACTAACAATTTTTTGACTTTTCTTTAACAATTTAAAATTTGCAATGAAATAGGTTGTCTAGATGTGCAACTACGTGGACAACCTATATGATGCAACGACAATGAGCACATAAGCAAGCAATGGATATAGCACAAGTAAGCTTGCAAAAGTAAAGGGATAAGATAACCAAGAGTGGAGCCGGTGAAGACGAGGATGTGTTACCGAAGTTCCTTCCTTTTAAGAGGAAGTACGTCTCCGTTAGAGCGGTGTGGAGGCAGAATGCTCCCCAAGAAGCCACTAGGACCACCGTAATCTCCTCACGTCCTTACACAATGTGAGATGCCGTGATTCCACTATTGGAGCCCTTGAAGGCGGCAACCGGACCTTTACAAACAAAATTGGGGCTATCTCCACAACACTTGGAGGCTCCCAATAAACCTGCAAAGCTTCACCACAATGGAGTATGGCTCCGAGGTGACCTCAACCGTCTAGGGTGCTCAACACCCAAGAGTAACAAGATTCACAAGGGATAAGTGGGGGGAATCAAATATCCTGTGATGAAAGTGTAGATCGGGCACTTGTCACCCAATCCCGAGCAAATCAACAAGTTTGATTGGCTAGGGAGAGAGATCGAGTGAAAAAGGAGCTTGGAGCAACGATGGAGCTTGGAGATGGAAGAGGTAGTCAACTAGAGGTAGAAGACGCCCCTTTTATAGTCGTGGACAAATTCCAACCGTCATCCACATGTTCAGCCCGCGATACACGGTACTACCGCTCCAGGGGCGCGGTACTACCGCGGGGCTGCGCGGTACTACCGTGGCTGGCCACAGTATTACCGCGACAGCGACACAAGCCGGAACTAGCCTGATAAGGGGGCAGTACTACCGCTTGCGCGGTACTACCGCACCCACCTGCGGTACTACCGCACAGCAGGAAAGTCTCAGCCTGGGAAGGGCGCAGATGAAATAAATTACATCCGTGCCTACTTCCGCTGAACCGAACGAGGTGCAAAAATCCGACGCGGTACTACCACCCGCGAGGCGCGGTACTACCGTGCTGGCGCGGATGTAAAAAATTACATCCGCGCCTACTACCACGACACTGCGGTACTAGGTAGGAGGACCACGGTACTACGACTCCTAGGGAGCGGTACTACCGTGGGCCTCCGCGGTATTACCGCGCTGGACAAGCGGTACTACCTTGGAGGGCGCGGATGTAAAAAATTACATCCGCCCCTACTACCGCACCGAAGCGGCACAAGGCCAGACCGCTCCATAAGGGCAGTACTACCGTGACACCCAGCGGTACTACCACGTGTGCTTGCGGTACTACCGCAAGCACAGCAGTAGTCGTCAGATTTCTGTACAACCAAGATAACGAAGGGAGGCTCCAAAGTGCATGGAAAGGAGGAACAAATGTACGTGTTGATTCCACCCAAACCTTTCCGACGCGGACCCCCTCTTAATAGTACGGCTCTCCTACGACTCAAATCCATCAAAGAGAAACGTAGAACGACGCCGACTTCAATAGTCTCCGAGGGGCACCGAATCGTCTCATGCCTAGATATGAATAACCTGAGAAACTCAAGGCACACGATTAGTCCGCAAAAGCATTGTCATCAATCACCAAAACATCTGAGGGAAGAATATGCCCTTACAGCATGTACACCTAAAATTTTGTTGACCAAAGCCAATAAAGCGTCAACATTTCCTGGATCCATAGACATAAGAACATATTGGATTGATACCCACACACCTAATAATTTCCTGCACTTTAATGTGCCATTTGCAAGATATTCAGCAAAAAGGACCATAAAGAGAGCTTAGCCATTCCACCTCTAGACAGTAGAATCAGACCTTTAGCTTAAGCGTAATATCTGAACTGCAAGTGTAAACACGACACTCATGATAACAGATGAACATGTCAACCTACTTGCCTAGAACCAATACAGAATTGACATATACCGTTGACTCTGTTTTGTATTGAAGATCCAGACACTAAAACCTGAAAAGTAGTACAATCCAGGAAAGAACAACGATGCTGAAATTACAATCTAGATAAAACATACATTTAACTGAACAAGCCCGCCACCTTGAGGATTCCCATGTGTCTACAGTAATACATATAAATGAAGCACTCTAGTGTAAAAACTAAAAAAGATAAATTGGATCTCAAATTCTTTGTGTCTTGACATCAGGAAAGGAAACTAAGCACTGGTGAGGTCGAATATAAAAATTCAATATAGAAGGAATCATTGTTGTAAGTCCATTTATTGTAGCAGTTAGGCTGATGTGAAGGATCAATCAGCTAAAACTCGCAGTCGAGGGCCTACTTGACCAACTTTCCAGCAAGCGTCGCATCTTGGATGCACGGCTGGGCGAGGCAGTACTATCACGGGTTGACCAGTTAATTAGAATTTTCTTTAAACAATAAGAGATCGAACAGTCTATGTATAATTATTCAAGGAAAGTCTGTTGAGCAGTTAATACAGACTACACATCAAACTACAATGCATCCACAGTATATGACAACCAAAGACATTCGCATAATCTGGAAGACAACCATGCTATCATATTGATGAAGCAGGGAAGAAAACATAAGAAATCTGAACTCACATCATTATACTGTTTAGGCTTCGCTTCCTTCTTTCTACCACGTCCTTTTTTCAGCTCTTCTACAGGTTCATCTTCATCTTTCACTTCAACAACTTTCTCTGACAGATAACACCAACAATGTCAGCAACCAAGATGAAAATAGGCAAAACATTGTTCAGCACACAGTGAGAGACATAACCAAGGTACATTTGTGATCTGATCAATTGTTTCAAGTAGAAATTCAGAATTGAGGTGTGTCTTTGTCAGCAGATCATCCAACTTGCCTTCGGATCAAAAGCCTCCTACCATGCAGCTTCTCTTTCCGGCCTCCTCTCTACCAATACCTTGCGCTGGGCCTGACACAAACATAGAGATGGGGAGTGGCACGAGGCGGTGCCGCAGGGCTGGTTTCCTGGATCGGCTGCTCGGTGTGGGCGCCCGCCTCAGCCTACCTGCCTTTTTCCGTACCATTGATGATATTTCTCCTGCCGACCGCGATGAAACCATCTATCTGTCAAGACAAACATAAACTGATAATCTGAACTCTGTACCAATTACTCTCTGATAAACACACTGTACCAGATGGCAAAGGCATCCAGAAAAATCATTCGCCTTCATGCACGTGCAGTGCAATTCATAACTGCGATTTATCCCCCATCATGTGCTTGAAGGCATAATATTACATTTAGACTAAAAGGACATGCAACTTTGTTTTCATCAAGTAACTGAATGATGTCAATTCTAGACCGCATGTTTCTTCGGTTCAAGAACAACCAACACCAAGGGAGTTCAGCAAAGATTCTATATAACATTATCAAAAGATCAGTCCTAGCCTTTTCAAGCGGAACAAATACGAATGTTGCAGGAAAAAGGTTCAGTAACAAAAAGAGATTGTATTTTACCTTGGAAAATTGGGATCCTGTATGTCAACTGCATTGAACGGATCATGGAATAAATAGATGTCAGCATACTGATACAATGCTCGGGCTATCCGAGTCCTTTGCTTCTGCCAGGCACTAAGAGTGCAGACTCACTCTCCAATGATTTCTGATCTCCAAGTTTTTCTTTAGCGAACACCACTCAAGGACCCTTCCATACTTCTCCCTCTCCATCTCCTTGCCGAGCGAGCAGTATGTTGTCCTGAATTTTGTCGCTTTGTATCCATGCAGTCTGGCTGCCATATGGCATTGTTCCGCAAGTCTTGGCCTCTCCTAATAGCTTTGGAACCATACCATTCAAGAGAGCAAACTTGATTTTCCAGAGTCGGCCGTCCCACAGACTGCAACATGCAGGCCTTGCTGAGCTTGAAATTCAGATCCTTCAGCGTTGGTATCTCAGGTGAGCCATCCCAGAAGAAGCACCCATTACTGACCTCTTGCAACATTGGAGCTACCACTTGGTAGCCTCTGCATATAATCCACCGACAACTCCTCAAGGCATATGAAAACATCTGGATTATCCTGAGATGATAAAGCCAACATAAAGCAGATTGCCATTGTGCAATAATTGAAATCAAGACTATATCCTAGCTAATTAGCATGCTGTAAAGAAGAAGAAAATCCGCTAAAATTAAAGGGCCCCTGATCTAGATGGATGAGATGTTGGTGGAGGTACTGGCTGGCCAGCGGCGAGTGAGCAGGCGGAGGTGTGTCCTCCATGGCCGCTGCCCATGGCGTGCAGGTGGTTTAGAGCGGGGCTGCAGCAGATGGCGCTGGCGACGTGCAGCCACGGTGCTGCACAGGCGAGGTGAGGGAGACGCGGGGGGAGGCGTAGGGGATGGCGGCCGAGATCTGCGAGGCCTGTCGTGGCCGAGACCGGAGCTAGGTTTGAGGAGAGGCCATGGATCGAGGCGAGCTCGATGAGGCCGAGAGAGAAGGAGTAGAACGGAGATGAAAGAGGGGGCAGGCGGGCTGAGGGGAGATCACCGGTGTGGCCCTCGTCGGAGGCAGGCGGTCTCCTGCGGGATGCGCTGAATCGGGCAGTCGTGCGCCGGGCGGCGTAAAGGGGATTTTTTAGTCGGGCAGAGGGGAAATTGGGGAAGGATCGCGGGTTGAACACTATAAAATACAGGGTTCTTTTTTTGTAAAAATGAAGCGTTTTTTCAGATCCACTTACAAAGGGACTGCGGGTTCAGTTACAAAGGATTACAGGGACGTTTCTGTAAAAAGGACGACGGACGACCAAAAGCAATGCGTGCTTTATTATTCTATACTAGCAAAAATGCCCGTGCGTTGCAACGGGTATAAAATAGATCTGAGTGTTCATGTGATATTCAAGAGTTTACCTGTCACGGTGAATAATAAAATTTTTCAATTATATTGGTTGTAAGACTCGTAAGAATCCACTTTATGAAGATCTTATTGTATTCCAAAAGCTCGTAATATTTTTCTCTACCAATATAACTATTTCTTCAACTCTCTCCAAAAAAATAATATTTAATAAGTTGTTGTTATTTAACAACCCCGTGTAAAAATAATTAAAATATCTAAACATTTGTCGATCGAGTAAATCATCGACTAATCCTTCGACGCGAAAGTAATTGTGCATCATTCACATACTTGTACCTATATCTCTCAATCCCTATTAACATTGATTCATATTTATGCTTTCCCATTTTAAAAATATGATGGCCGAAAAGTAAAGTATTTACAATGCTTGTCGTTCTTTGTTGACACGTTGCCGTCAGCAGTAGGACCACACCCTTCATGCCAACAAGACCACTTCCCTGGACATTATCGTTGGGCATCGATGGGGATCAAGATTAGGGTACGCAAAACTGCGGGATAGATGGTACGACGGAGGGTAGTGCTCCCCCTTCCCAGCAGTCGTGTTGGATGAAATAGGGCGCGAGCAAGATGCACCGATGTCGCACTCTCTCTATTCTTCATCCCTCCGTCTCTCCACCCTGTCTCACCCATGGCATCCAGATTTGAGGAATATCTTCATGGACAGCAAGCACTGCTGAGCTTCAAATATCTTCTCCCTTAAGAAATATTTCCTTCTAATATTTTACTCACTTTTAATTACTATACTCCCTCCACTCTAAAATAAATGTTTTAACTTTGTATTAACTATGATACAAAGTTGTACTAAAATTATGACACTTATTTTGAAAGAAGAACGTATATATAATGTAACAACAAACACCGTCAAGTAACAACAAACAACAGCAAGTAATAATCGTCCCTCTTCCAGAAAATAAAAATTTGTAATTGATGCTAGCGTGCATGCATCCGGTAGCTTCTAGCCGGTACAAGACCAATTCCATTTGGTTTCATTAAATAAAAGCACCGACCGGCCAGCGCCACTCCTTCTCATCCATCTGCTCATCTGCTTGCCTTATCCTCATCGCCACTCCTCCTTCTCACTCAACGCTACTCCTCCTCTTCTCCAACCACTACCACCCAGTGTTGCTCCTCCTCCTCTTCTACATGTGTTGTGCCGACGATGCACTCCACTCTCCCGGAGTGCGCGCGGCCGTGGTGGCTGGCCAGAGCCAGGGCAGCACCCCTTATCGGCGAGGAACCCATAGGCGCCATGGAAGCTCCTCTGCCGTGGGTCTGATCTGGCCATCCCGCCCCGGTCATCGGCCCGCTCCAGATCCGGCCAGCAGCCTCGCCTCCGATCCGTTTCGGACGGCCCCGCCCACAGCCTCCGCCACCTGCGACATGCCCCCAGAGGCCCGGCCAATCCCGCGGCGCTCATCCTTGCTTCATCCTTTGCTCGCGACTCACGTTGTCCGTCTCGCCCCGGCATGCTCCAGGCCACCAACCGGAGCATGTCCACGAAGTCCAGCCGGCCCTCCTCCCGGGCGCGCTCCTCGGCCGTTGCCGCGTGCTCCACCAACAGTTTCATGTTGAGTCCGTCGAACAGGCGGTGCACCCGGCGCAGCTTGGCCTGCACTCCCTGCAGGTCTAGCCACGACAGCGCCGCTGATGTTGAACTTCCCCGTTCCGGTTAGGAGCGACACGGTCATCTCCTTGTAG
>NC_041386.1:704362853-704363492 GCF_002162155.2 Triticum dicoccoides | reverse complement strand
GAAATTCCGTTCTTTTCCCTTCTCCTCGCAAGAAATTTGTTCCGTTCCCTTCTCCTCTGAGGAAATTAGTTTGGTTCCCTTTACTTGAGGGTGGGCCCGGCGGCGGTGGCGCGCGTCGGAAGGCGAGGCCGGCGGCGGCGCACGCCGGATGGGAGGCAAGGTCATGGGTCTCGGGTGTTTTTTTTCTTTTCGGTTGCCCGTACCGGTTCAGGTTGACTGGTTAATAGGATTGCGGGTTGATTATCAGTAAAGTCAGGGTGTTTTCTGTAAAAGTGGATGACGGACGACAGAAACCCAACGCAAGTAAAATTGAGATCAAGCAGCGATTAGTACCACCTCGTGCGTGACCAAAATAGAACGAACGTATGCCCTACGTGACCAAAACCAATTGGAAAAAAAATCTGATGGCGGACGAAACCAAGAATATCACCTTGCTTTAATAGTAGGTATAGATATAGATATAGATATAGATATACTTACTATTAAACAAGAGAACATTTTCTTTTCTATAACCACCCCGTTTAGTGTACACAGTCAATTATCATCGTCTGATTATCTAATCTAACAGACCAGATTAATCTAATGTGACCCCATGGGTGCACTTAGCGATTACAATAGGCGGACGAAAACTCTGTGCGA
>NC_041386.1:704352088-704362552 GCF_002162155.2 Triticum dicoccoides | reverse complement strand
GGCGGCCGCAACAACTCCCTGCCCTGTTCTTACCCAGGCAACAGCCCACCGGTGCTTCTCACCCCCGCACACGCCAGCTATGCTGCTCCACGTAGGAGGCCGCCCCCGCCGATCCTCTTTTGATGGACGCGAGACCAGGTCGCAGCCCCCGCCACTCCTCCTCTACTGCGGCAGGTACGTCCGTGTACAGCGAGGTGCAGACGAGCCGCATCGCGCACGCGGTGCCCCTCCCCTCCATCCTCCGCTCCCACTTCACGCTCGCTGATGGGCCTGCCAGCACCGCCGCGGGGTTACTCTTTCCTGGGATGCGTCGCTCCCCGATCTCGGCTTGCTGGATCGCGGGCTTGGGCGGGTTTGAATTCGGGATTTCACGGTCGGCATTCCCCTGCTCCAGGCTGTGGTCGCAGCCCTGCTGCTGGATGATGTAAGCTGGTGTTTGAGATTGCGGCCGCCAAACAGACAACACGGACGCCGCTGCCGCCCGCTGCTCCTCATCGTGTGCACCTACGAAGCTGCTGCTAATTAAGGTGCCTTAGCGCTCTGCGGGACGATTGATTTGCAGGATTCAAATTCATAGGATATTTTATCGGTTTCTTAGTGCTCTATTTGTGAGGAAATTTCTGTCAATTTTTGATTCAAATTCTTGTGCTTCTCCAATCTTGGGCTGGCATTGCCGCAATAGGAGGAACGCTCACGAAGGTGCACCCAACACGTGTTTGCGGCGGTTGTGAAGGCAGGAGAAGATGTGGATGGGTTCTCACCAAGTTTCTGTGGCTCACGGTGTTCATCCGACTCTCTAACTAGAAGATGAGTTACCATGACTTCTACATCAAAGGTTGGGTTTTTTAGCAGTTTGTTGGTGCGTGCCTACTTACTAATTTGATTTGATAATTCAACCAAGGGAACTGCCGATAGGGTGTGAATGAAGTTGTTAATATGATTTCTTTCGTGTGTGTCCTACTGATAGATCTCTAAACTTGCATTTCTCTACTATTGTTGTCTATGAGAGCTGTTGTGGTGGATAAGGCCAACCTGCACCGATGTAAACTTCAGATTGAGCTTACAACATGGCGAGGGATAACCTTGATTTCTGCATGAGTTACATCTTGTAATGGTAATGTTTCATGTCGTGTTCCTGGACTACCAACATTTCAGAATGATGAGCATTATGCATTAGACTTTTCTCTGCATTGCAATTGGGATGGTGGTTGCTTGACTAAATGATTTAATGGCATAAATTGATTAGAGAACATGGCACGTGTTCTAATTTCTGAACCATATAGTTCACGTCAATATTTTGAGGCTGCAGTATATTGGTTTTTAAGCTTGCCACTAACTGCCCCTACACATGTGCAGATCGACCAACTGAAAGTTTATTTTCATGATATGTTTATTACTTGGTGATTCCAGTTGAACTAAATGTTGAGAATTGCTTTGCAGCCTGTGTGGCTGATGTACAACACTTACATTAAAAATAAATTTAACCGGTGGTGCTTGTATTTATTTATTCTATAATGATGTAATCATTTAACTTGTATGCTTTTTCTTGTCAACAAATAGGTACTTCTTTCAGCAACTACTTTCGAAGGTCTGCTACTGTCATTTCATGGTGCGCTTTTCTTTTGAAAATTGTCGAAGGAAACCAAGGCAGAAAACAATTGCCCGTGAACTGATGCTAGAAATGCAGGAAATTTGTCACCGTGATCTTAAACTGTAAAGGACTCTCTTGGATGAGAGTCCAACATCTCGTGGGAAAGTTTGCAACTTTGGGTACTCAAAGGTGCTAATAGTTATGTTATGTATAATGTATCTCTAGAATCGACCTTTCCCTTTTAAGCTCTTCAATTCGTATATCATATTGGGCTATCTTGCTCTTGCTTTCCATACACGACTTTAACAGAACATCATCATATTTTTTACTGCTTAAAGGGAGTGGCATTCATTGAACGGCGTACAACTATGAATGGAAACTGAGTAAGGACACTGACTATTATCACAGCCAATATACTTATTTGTTCTGCTCTTCCGAACTAGAATACCCTAACTGTTAATAGATTTTTTAGATGACACCTGAACCCGTAAGTCATGTTTGTTGCCGTGTAATTTTTTATATACTTCCTTAAAGTTATTCATATAGGTCTACAATAGTTGCTTCTTTAAATTAAAGTAGTCTGCTAATCAGAGATATAAAACAATCCGGTTCTATGACCATGAATAATGTGGGAAATTTCAGATAATTTGATGGAAAAATCAACACACTTGAAAAGTAAAGATGTGTATTTTTGAAAAGGAAGATTCTATGACATGCATTTAAATTCTAAGTTGCCATACTCTTCCTTGACCTGAACAATAACACTGCCAATAGATGTACTCTGCCTTGGCCTCCACAATAACATTGCCTTCATGTACTATTTAGAAGGAATATGCAAAATTACATTTTCTCAAAGAATAATTTTAACTACCTTCTTAACATCAATATCTTAATGGCACAGTATACCTCACTCCAGGAAGAATGTAGCATTGTGAACGCTTATACTTGAATTTTATATTTAATCATTTTCCGTCAAAGTGCATTGGCCACCCCTATATCTTTCTTCAAGTGATGGATATCACTGGACTTCGACAATTACGTTTCTGATCTGGTACTTTGAATATCATTCTTTGGTGATTTACATATTGTTACATGTATATTCCAGTTGTAAATTGCCCATAACTGTAGCGTTGGCACTCTGCTCGCCTTTACGGTCGCATCGCACCATGATGTGGCTCTGCATGCCATGGGCGGTGCGTGCCGTGGTTCGACATGGTACAGGTTCTTGCCCGTGACGAAAGGACGAAGGAGAGCGTAAAGGTGTTGGTGTTGGTTGTCGTGGTGATGGTGCAGATGGCGGGATAGTGGCATCTGATGTGGTCGAGTACACTTGTAGCCGGTTAAGAGCACAAACAAGAAGAGTTGGGTGCAGCTGAAGCTGAACAAGTATTACCAGAGCTACCTCCATATTGACTAGAGCCTAAATTAGAGGACCTATGCATTCATTCATTGTCTTGATTTTGTGACTGTTCAACAAGTTTTCTGGATTATCTTTTTATGAGCAAGGTTTTCTTGTTTTTGTTCTTAACACAAGTTGCATTGCATTATGAAATGAGTATACCTATTATTTTTTTATGTGATCAATGCATTTTTTACAAATACTATGTATATCTAAACAATGGATGAAAATCAATTTCATTTGACACAATATTTGAAGTTATGGCGAAACTGTACAACATCCAGTTTAGTTCATAAATTTGTCTGCTTATTATCATTTATATTAGTACAGACGTGCGTTGCACGTGCACACTTACTAGTACTAGCAAAAATGCCTGTGCGTTGCAACGGGAGAAAAAAATATCGCATGCCCCTATCTCAATAAAGCATAGTCTCAAGACCTCCACAAGCCCATGTCATTTTTTTCAACAGACGCCCTTCTGTGTCACCGCCTATCCCCCTTCCCACCGTCACTGACAATTGTCGTAGTGCCCGAGACTACTTTTGTACTTCGCTACGGAGCAAAACAAACGCTGCTAGAAATGAGTAGCACGTGCTTATTAACATAACTTCCTATCGTTAATAATAAATAGCACATACAATCAAATTTTGCGACCTTTTAATGTAACTAAATGTTTAGGGTAGCTAACAAAATCACTGTGAGATTTTTTTTGCGGGGAAAAAATCACTTTGAGATTATGAAGAAAAATAATGAATTTCCTCAATAAAGAATCAAACCATGACATGAGCAACCGATTGGATTTATCTATTACATACTTGAATTAAATTAATGTTTTGTTACTCATATTATTTCTACTTACTCTGGAAAAAATCATGTTATTTATTTTAATCCACTATATTTTTGATTTTGTATTAATCAAAATGCATTTGTTAATTATTTAATTAAACCGACCATGAATTAAGTTTTAATGTTTGTGACCCCGCAAGAAAAGTTTTAATGTTTGTGAGCAACCAATTATTTTTGCACATTTATAACCCTAACATGCACTAATTGTTTTAGTCCTTATAAAAATAAAATGGTATTTTACCCCATTAACATTTGTGAACTGAAACAAAGTAAAGTGAAGCAATTGCCACACGATGGAGTTTCGATACTTGCACTAACTTTTCTTCTCAAGCTAGCTATAGTCATCCTCCATAGGGCATACGAAAGTATACGGATTATGGATCTAGGAAAATTGTGCATACTCACATTTTATTTATTTTCATTCACTGTACATTTTTTATTTGTTTATTAATGAAACTGCATGCGTTAATTATTTACTTTAACAGCCATGCATTAAGTTTTAATGTTTGCGAGCAGCAATGTTTTTTACACTTCTGTAACCAATTTTTAACTTGATGAAAAAAATTAACAAAAAAGATGCATCCTCTTTGACATGTACTCCTACATGTTTAGGATTCCAAGTCGGCTAAAAAAGGAGTTCACGTCTCCTTTCATTTCCCCACTTTAAGTATGATAGAAAAATAGAAAAAATATGATTAAAAAGATCCAATTCGCTGCCTACTTTTGTTTCTGTTCGCACGACTTCGTTCTAGCAGTAGAAACTTGAGCGCCATGGCGCGTCTACGTTAAAATTCTCCTCTTTCCTCTTCTTTATTATTGTTCTCTATCACAGACTGAAATCCCTCTTTTATTCTTTCCTTCTATTTTATTTCCTTCATTTTTCATTATTTATTCTTTCATTCAATGCCTTTTTTTTCATCTTTATTTTTTCCTCCTATTTATTTCCTCTTTACCTTCCTTATTTCCTTCTTTATTCTTTTATTCAATCCCTCTTTCCTTCTTTTTTATTTCCTTCCTTACCACGGATGGTTTATTTCCTTCCTTAATAATTTTCGAGATGGCTCCTTGTTACCTAGAAAAATTGAAGACGTATATAAATTAGGAAAATTGGATGTAAGGAAATGAGGTGGGACTATTTTATAGGTGAATCAATTTTTTATTACCATGCAACACGAGCTTAGCTTAATTGGATTTCGCACATCAGGTTGCAAGTTCGATTCGCCACACCGGGCAACAATTTTTTGTATCGGGCCGCCTGGATGGGCCGGAATAATTTGGCCCAGCTCGGGCTGAAATAATTCGGCCTCGTTGCGTGTGGTCCATGTTGCTTCTTTCGATCAGATTCGGTTTTAACCGAACAAACAGATCGAATAAACGTACGAACCTTTGAAGGACGGACGGGAAAAAACCTTTGACGTACGAAAACGGACGAAAATTAGGGAGGAAGAAGCGTTAGCCCCTTTATTATTAATTAACTAGCAAAAGGGCCCGTGCGTTGCAACGAGATGATAAAATAGTGACTTCAAATCAAACCAATGAGAATATAATACATACAATAATTATACTAATATACAAATTATATTAGTTAAAACATTTAGATTATTCAACCAATAAATTGGATATATCATCTCTTTGTCTGAATGTCCATGCATCGTTACAGAGAAAACGTATGAAAATTATTGTTTTTTTAGAACCGTATTAAAATTACTTGTGGTGTGAGACATATACTCCGTTTAAATTTTAGAAAATTGGGCACTTTCTCAAATAAAACAGAGAACAAAAAGTGTGGTTCAAAACGGGCTAAGAGAGTTTCTGATTTGTTTGTTTCACAACAATTCTCTGAGGCTGTCAAATGCAACAAGAGTAGTGGTGCATTGAAGTGTGATTGTTTATATATAACTTTTTATTAATGTTCGAAAAAAATAAGTTTTTACTATGTTGTATTTTTTTAGAAAATGTTGGTTGTTTGGCTTGCAAGATTATATTTCTGTTCTTTCTTTTTGAACTGGGCCCAAACACAAGCATTTTACGCAGACGGTAGGCTCTTTTTCTACTCCATTCGTCACAGTTTAGAAGGCACAGTTAAATTTGCGTGCGTTTTCACAATAGACAAGGTTTAGGGCGGATTACATTTATTTCTAGTAGCTAATTAGTACTCGGATATACTATTTCTATATGCATGCATAGTGTGAATGCTATTTTTAGCCCATCTCACAACCAATAGATAACCACCTAGGTCCCAGAGAATTTTCAAACGCGCCTTTTAAACCGTGACGGAGGGAATAGAAAAACACGCGCACTTATTAAAAAAAAGCAAGCACACTTTTGAGGGATGCACACGCATTCTTCCATTTGTTGGCCTAAAAAAATTATATTTGTGGGATAACCACATACGGAGAACGACGGAGGCAATAGCCAGCGTGAACCAGCTCCTCCTCGTGCTCTCCGCCTGTCTCTGCTTTCCTCTTTTCTTCCTCCGTTCTCCATGCTTGGCCTGGAGCAGCGGGGAGAGAATCTAGCCTGCAGACGCCTCCAGCCGGCGAGCGCCTCTTGCTAACTACTGACTACCTCCAGCCGGCTGCTCCATGCTTGTCCTGGTTCTTGGTGTCCTCTTTGGAGCTGCTCCATGGTTTGCTGGTGGATTTGTTTCTCTTCTTTTTTCTTAATAAATCCCTCTGTTTTTTCTGTGCTTGATCTATACTCACCGGTTTGCGTCTTCATCTTCTTCTTCTTATCTCCGGTGAATAGCAGAGTCTCCCCGCCGCTCATGTTCCCTTTCCCTTGCAGGAGCTCACCGAGCAACCATGGCGCCACCTCGAACTCTGGATCCGGCGCCCCCAAACCTCGACGGCCTCCCCCGCGCGCCTCCCTGACCCTCCTCCATCTGGATCCGTCCGGTGGCAGCCGGATTGTCGCCGTTCTCTGGAGTCAAACCCGCGCCGCCGCGTCCCTCAGTCGTCTCGCGCAAGAGGACGACGAGTAGACCCCCTGTCACGGGATCTCGCGGGCTCCTCAGCCTCGGCTGGATCCAATACGCGCTGATTATGCCGCTGCCCCGCCTCCCGCGCGTCCTCCTCCTCCCAGCCGTTGCCCACGGCGGCGAGGAGCGTGTTGAGCAGCCCGGTCGTGGTCGGCGGCGTGCGCTCCAGCCGGCCGACGCGGGCCTGGAGCGCTGCGGCCTGGGCCTCGGTGTCGGCGAACCGCGTGCGGCGAAGAGGAGGCAGGCCGTGGTGTGGGGAGGAGGGCGCGGCGGAGAGGAGGTAGGCCGGCGCGCGGGGATGGCGTGGCGGAGGATGCGGACCGACGGCGGGGAGGCGGAGGATCCAGATCGGGAGGCGCGGTCGCTCGACTCTGGGTTGGTTTTTGTTGGCAAACCGCACACGCGTCCGCGGGTGGATTAGAAATACGAAACGTTTTTTTTCACTTATTTACTAGACTGCGGGTTAATTACTTAATATCATAGGGGTTTTTCTGTAAAAATGCCGACGACGTACGACAGAAACCCAGTTTGCTTTATTATTATTAGGTAGAGATAGAGAGGTAGAGATAGAGATAGAGATTAGGTAGAGATTAGGTAAAGATTAGGGAGAGATTAAATGGTGGAACATGTCTTGCGTTTTAATACCAGAATCATATTTCAGACTGATATTTTGGTACAATGTTTGGGGCACCTAGATCACTAACCGTTGGATTGCTTTAGAAATAGCACCATAGAACATGGATAATTTCCGCCCAGAATCAGGTTTAACCCGTTAGTGCATTTGATTAGAAGTTGATACATATTTTTGTGGCAACTAGCCTACTATTGCTGTTCGTGCTGCTGCGATGTAGTGAGATGGAGACACCGGGACAGAGAGAGATGAGATGGTATTTTTTATACTATGTTGCCGTTCGCTTATAAGATGGATCAAGGGGTAGAGAGAGTTGCGATGCTTTTTTATTTTACTTTAGGATGATCTTCGGTGTTAGTGATGCTATTCGCTGCTACTATGCGGATGAAAAAGAGAGAGAGATCGTGTTGCGTAGTGCTTGCTTATGATATGTTTATCTAATGATAAATTTGTTGATTTGTTTGTTACAACACACACAAATAAATGGATTTGCTGAGTGACTGCAACACAGTTTCGATGTAGTTTAATAAAATTATTAATATATTATGGGTCACCAGAAAAGGGAACTGATGATGCAGTGTGGATGTAGTATAATTACATTGATGTACTCAAGCTGAGCTATGCACCAAAGTCAACATTAACTCTGATTAGCCTTTTGATTCCAATGTTCATATAAAGTGTTGTTAAGTATTGACTCGAATCATTCCTTTTGACGAAGACTCTCAATTCAAGTAATTCAAACCTTCTTAGTTCGTAACATTTGATACAGATCTTGTTCGTACTTTAATTTTGTTTTACTAATTTTTTAGGGCAAGGGCTGCTTTATTTATTTCTTAGTTCACCAAGTTTCACACAACTTATTAACACAGTCTTCCCTCACAAGAATATCAGTCGCTTTGTTCGCCCATCGCCTCGACCAGATCACCCAATGCTCATCCTCACCAGTAAGCAATTCCTTGATCTCTTCTATAAGAGGGCTAAACCTCAAACGTTCTTGATCTCTTGATTGGAAAGCATGTGCCACACTTTGACTGTCCTTCTTGAGACAAAGTTTCTCAACACTCAATTCCACCGCCAACTAAACACCTGTTGCAACATTTGAGTGGTATGGTAAATTACCTTTTTGATTTCTGAACATTATGTTGCACTCGTTGCAATGCTTGATTTCTGAACATTATGTTGCACCCGTTGCAACGCACGGGCATATGTGCTAGTATAATAAAAGATAGATAGATAGATAGATAGATAGATTGACCTTTTTAATTAATGTGGTATACTTCTATGTAGTTTTCCATTCTATATACTATTTTTTGAAAAGAAGGATTACCCTGGCCTCTGCATCAACATGATGCATGTAGCCATCTTTATTGATTATTTACCAGAGTATAACAAGCATATAGACACAATCTAATTCAGTGGTCTTAAGACCATCCCGTCTAGGCATCCCATAACGTGCACCACCTGCACACGCTCTAAGATACGCCGCCGCCATCTTCCATCACCCTGTCTTCAAGAGGAATTACTACAAAGATCCTGCCAATCATATATGTCGTCGACGACAGCAGACAGCGCCACCAGCCTACGTGCGTCGATCAAACCGCGTCCAGACACTGAGACTCCACTGCTCCACGTCGCCGAGACCCATCGTCTTCAATGTGGTCGATGTAACACCACTTCACCAGTTGGCCTCTCCAGTGAACCACTACTCAAAGACGATGCCCCAGGAGGAAAGAACGACACCAAAGTGACCCAGACCTAGGGTTTCCCTGGAACAACTACCACTTGGAGGAATGGAGGCACACCATCTGCAACTGCCAAAGTACCCAAGCGGGGCCCGCCGCCACATAGCTCTCAAGAAGGACACGATGCCAAGAGCGTCCACTAGTAGAAAAAGGGCCTTTAGTCCCGGTTCATAAGGGCCTTTAGTCCCGGTTCTCGTTACTAAAGCCTCCCCCTTTAGTCCCGGTTCTTACACGAACCGGGACTAAAGGCCCTCCATGTGGCCACTGCCTGGAGGTCCACCTTTAGTCCCGGTTAGTAACACCAACTGGTACTAAAGAAAATTTTATGACTTTTTTTGAAAAAAAAATTGAATTTTTTTTTGAATTTTTTTTTGATTTTCAAATTTCTGAATTATTTTAACCTCTAATCTCTAATCACCCCTCATCACTGCTCAATTTAACCTCTAATCTTTAATCACCCCTCATCATCCCAAATCATCTAACTTCTCGGACGATCACTCATCCTCTCACTACTCCAGCCTGAGCATGCTTAACTTCCGGGTTCTATTCTCCCTCGTTTCCAAGTCTGCACTTATTGTTTTCCTGACAATAATAAGATGTCAATTCTATCAACCCTCAGGAATTTAGCTTGAGCATGAAGTCACATATTTCACTGTTTGAGTTTGAAACTATTGTTCTAAAAAACTTTAATTATTTAGTAACACTAATATTTCTTGAATAAATAGTTTGACCATAGTTTGACCACAATTTGACCAGATTTGACCAAAATTCAAAAAAACTGAAATAATTATTTAGTAACACTAATATTTTTTGAATAAGTAGTTTGACCATAGTTTGACCAGATTTGACCAAAATTAAAAAAAACTGAAATAATTATTTAGTAACAGTAATATTCTTGAATAATTATTTAGTAACACTAATACTTCTTGAATAAGTAGTTTGACCATAGTTTGACCAGATTTAAAAAAATTCAAAAAAAACTGAAATTTGAGCATAACTTTTTTTCCTTTTAGAATTTGAGAATTCTAAAAATTTGCAGACAAGTTGTAGGCTGTCAAAATCGGATGCGGATTTTCGTGCTGAACATTTTGATATATTATACATTTTTTTCTGACATCTATGCAAAAGTTATAGTCGTTTTACATTTTCCCTACACTTTTTCCAAAACATGTCCAAATTTAAGTTTTTAAATTTTCCTAACTAGTAGATGTGGTAACATAACTACATCTCGAAGGATTTTAACTTTTTAAGTTTTTATCATTTTCTTTTGCTTTT
>NC_041386.1:704312604-704351838 GCF_002162155.2 Triticum dicoccoides | reverse complement strand
GGTACTAAAGGTCTCAACCCCATTAGTACCGGTTCATGGCATGAACCGGTACTAAAGGTTAGACCTTTAGTACCGGTTCGTGCCACGAACCGGTACTGATGGGCATCGCACCCTTTAGTACCGGTTTGTGGCACCAACCGGGACTAAAGGTCCCATTTGAACTGGGAGTAATGCTTGTACGGTGCCCTCGCCGCTCGAACCGGGACTAATGCTCACATTAGTCCCGGTTCGTAATGCAACCGGGATTAATGCTCTTTTCTAGCCGAACGAAAGCCCTGTTTTCTACTAGCGTGTCGTCGCCGCCCTAGGGTTTTCACCCAAGAGACCGTGAGGCGGGAAAAGGTGGGGCGGACCCGAACGATGTCTCCATGTAGAAAAACGGCACCCTCGGGTGTCATCACCGCCGTGGCCGGCAGGAACCGACCTGAGAATTATCCCAATCCGCATACCCATCTCCCGCTCCGTCCCAATCCGGTAACCGACTAGCAGCATGGCCATGTCCGATAAGACAGAGTGCACACAACATGGGTTGGAGGAAGGGGCGGCTTGGCGCCGTTGGCCGCGGGGGCAGAAAGCCATGACACCAACCAGCCGGTGAATCGTCAGCCACTCGGTCTGATCCCCGATAGCCCACCCTCCCAGCGCCACCAGACATGGAGGGTATCCCAGGGTCCATCACCCCTAATCCAGGGCCCTCCAACCTTGATCGGGAAGGGCTACGCCATCCCAGCCGCCAAAGCCACCGATGGGACGTCGGTCGGCCGCCACGCCGCCATTGTCCAACAAGGCTCCTTGGTCCAGATCGGCGCCAGCACGATCCAGATCGGGATCACACCCTCGAGATGGGGCGTCCGGCGCCACCCAAGGACTTGAGAGGGGAGGCAGCACCTCTGCCGCCGCCAGAGGCACGAGCTTTGCCCGACGCCGACCGCCGGCGGCATCGGAGGGGAAGGAAGGGAGGACCGACAACTGGGTCTGGGGCCCCTCGGTCGCCCACTCGCCGGGGATGGGGGTGGGGGCGACGAAGGGGAGGGGAGGGGAAGGGCATCTCATGATCTGGTGGCGACGGAGCACTACTAGGGAAAAGGCTAGCAGCAGCACGGGTTCTAGGTATATCAGTAGCGGGGGTACCGGCTACTAATAAGGCGCTACAGCTAACCCGTAGCAGTAGTGCGTGCACACCCGCGCTACTGCTATACAAGTGTAGCAGCAGCGCGCTTCGTGGAAGCTCGCTACTGCTAATAGCTCTAGCGCTCTTTGCCTAAACACGATACTGCTACTGTGGCGCTGCTGCTAACTTTTCTCGACTCGCTACTGCTAATTTTAGTAGTTTTTGTTTTTTTCTGCATATTTGTTTTGTATTTGAACAGGCTTTATACAAGAATCTTTAGCAGATACAAATGCCATCATGATACACATACAAATGGCTGCGAGACCACAAATGTAATCATAGCATATACATACAAATAGTCTCATCATAATCATCATCCAACACAAAGTAGTATCTCGTTATCATCTCGAAAATAGCGATACATGCACGTCTCAAATACTTGCAACTACAAAGTCATCCATCTAAACAATGGTATACGCGAGAAGAGCTATCACTATGAGTGAGAGCGGAACTATGCAGTATATGAGGCGGCGATTACGAGTCCTCTCTCGCGCTAGCGTGAACCTCAAGTAACTAGCTTCTCCTTCTTGTCTGCTTTTGAAGCCTTTATGGCTGGCGCCCGAGACCCCATTCACTTGCGCCTGACAGTCAAGCCACTCGTTGTACACCCCCGGAAGCTTCCCTTTGTACATGACATAGCACCGCCATCTCGCCATCAAGAAACTAGGTACCTGTTAGAGATGCCTCTTCATCAAGAGGATGTACAATCATATGCAACAAAATATATTAGAGCAACACGAAAAAGAAAGGGTTAATTAGCACCTAGATGCAACATACAATATGCAAACTAATTAACTAGAGGTACGTAGGTCATCGTACCCAAACAAACAAAGTAGCGTTACACAAGTTCGGCAGGGACCGTGGACATCACAAAGTTTCATCGCTACAGAAAGTATACAAGTTCAACCGACACATATCACCATCATCGGCATCGTAAATCACTAGAAGTTCCATCCTTCCATATCATCGAGGATGGACCCTAGCTTCTTGAACGGCGTGAGGTCTTGACGTTGCATGCCTATGCGAGTTCGGACGTCAGCTCGCGATATAGGGCCGTGGTGGAACATCCCCTTCTCATCGACGACTTCTTTCATGATGATCATTGCAATGTCCCTTTGGATGCGAAAGGAGTTATCTCTAAGTATATAATCCACTTCTCCATGAGATTCTAGCCACTTGTGGATATGATCATCATTTCTGCTTGTCATGCGAAGCTTTTGGTGATCCGTGTTGAACTCAATCATGAGATGGAGGATGTAGAATCCATCCTTCTTGCTTGGTTTTGGGACATGGATGCAGCAAAAGTTAGGTTTATGCGTGAAACCCATCTTCTTGTTCCTTTGTTTCCTGATCTGCATGTGGCCACCTTTAATGCTCAAACCTTGGAGAGCATCATCTAGAATATTCATTATGTGGGTGTAGTCCTTCTTCTTGTAGTCTTTGGAAGGGTCGAAATACACGGCGTGGGAGACTCGTCGGTAAAGAACGATAAGGACGGCGTGCCCGTTGCTGCGGGGAAAAGACACCTCAAATTATTCTCCATATGAGCGAGAAGGAATGATTGAAATGTATGAAAGGGTTGTCCGGAACTGACTTACTTTGGATGATAAGGCAGGAGGACAATTTACTGGTCCTTATTCTCTACCATGAAGTTTTGGAGGTAGTCCCTAGCAGTTTCACGCTCAAAGTCGCCGAGACTCAAGAAAGACTCGTGCATGTAGTACGGATCCGCCACACAGATTTGCGAGACTTCTTCTCTCTTCATGACGGAGCTCATATGTAGTGCAAAAAGGCGGACGATTGTAAAATCGAGCCGCCTTGTCAGAAACATCTCAAAGATATGGTCAAATCGTAGGAAGAACACCTCCGCGGCCGTGTGTCGACGTAGCACTTCCCCTGAGGCACACGAGCCGCGTATGTCAGATATCCTGGATCCTTCAAGGCTAGTAAGCTTTTCTCAGTCGACAGCACGTGGTCGTGCAGTCTCCTGAGATCCCCTGATGGTGCCTCCAGCGGTTTCGACGGTAGCATCGGCTCGCCCGTGAGATGGAACATAGCCGCACCTTTCACGGGTACACGCTCTTCAGAATCCATCATCTGGCTGCTATGTGCTCTGGTTTGTTTGGAGGCAGCAATCTTCCCCGATCTCTTCCTCTCCTTTTTCTTGGGCACACCTTCCAGACCCTTTCTTAACCCCTGCCCCGGTGTTCCCGGGCTAAGCACTATACGACCCTATGCTAGTTGAGCCTGTGTTGAGGCGGCATCTTCAGGCGCGTCCTGTGAGGATTTCATGAAGAGAGACTTTTTGCAATCCCTGCTACGACCTTCCTGCCCGGGCAGAACATCCATATCCTCATTAGCATGCTGATAGCCTGATTCGTCATATGGTTGACTCATCATATCTATGTCACATTCATACGTGTTTGTATTGATGAAACCCATTGGGTCGACCTCTGTCTCATCATCCATTCTATGTTCTACAGGACCGATTACATCAGCCAGTACTATTGCGCCCCTTCATCACGTCGTCCGCCGCTCTCACCCGGCACTACAGGAGCTGGTAATTGTGTAGGCAGGGTGGTGGTCTCCGCACATGGTTGTTGATGTGTGGTTATTGGTGTGCTCTCGGCCGGCTCCAGACGAATAAGATTCTTCAGCCATAGCAGCACCCAACCCTTGCAGCTTCCAATCCGCGGCAGGGTCTCGTCGTCCTCTCCCACAGGCTGTACTGGAGGAGGCAAATACTCGTGCCCCGATTTCACACTGAACAAGTTAACTCTAAAGTGCCCAGCGGGGATCGGGTGGTTGTGGAACATGGGTTGCAAGGGGTTCATTATCATCCCCTTTCTCACATCCACCTTCTGGCCTTTGATCAAGTAGAGTATGGTGCACGGGGTTTCTTCGTCCTGCAAACACATGTCTGTGGCGTAAAACATCCAAAAGGCAACGAAAATGAAATATTCTCTCTCTCTCTCTCTCTCTCTCTCTCTCTATATATATATATATATATATATATATATATATATATATATATATATATATGTTGGTGCAACATGTAATTACTGTGAGGGCGTCGAGCTCAACCAAAGACGAAGGCCCACCAAGCGCGCCAGAGACTGAGGACGGGCTGCTATGAGCGGGAGCGACTGCGAGAGGAGGCCCGGTTGCATGAGCAAGTGATGGTGCATGTTGTTCACGGAGTTGCTCCCGACGAAACTGGGCAATAGGAAATCATGTACCGTCTTGTCTGGATTTTCCTTCGTCCAGTTGATGATAGCTGGAACCAAGTTAGTAGCAAAATCATTTTTGCAAGCAGTTACACCTGCATTGGCTGCCTGCTGTAGCAACTCATTTTTCTCCTTGGCTGTTTTTTTGCGTCCTCAGCTGCTTTTTTCTCAACGTAAGCTTCACCTTCGCGTTGATGTCCGCCTGACTAAACTTCCTTTTCTGCTTCTTGGCCTCTGGGCCCTCGTTGTAAAACACCTTCCACGTGGCGCCGTCTCCAGCGCCGTGCACACGACCATATTGCGGCCGCTGGCCCAAAGGGAGTCCCTTAAGTTCGTTCAAGGCCCGGTTGAGAGGGGTGCCCCACTTGGGCCTCATCGGAGAAGTAGGGCTTTCGGCTGCAAGCTGGTGTTGCTTCTCCTGCAGAAGGAGCGTGAACCGTTTAGGAATGTGTAGTTGACTAGATCTGGAGCTAAATGTAAGGTGGTAAAAGAATAATTACCAGTAGTCTAATCAATTTCCTCGTGATCTGGTCCGTGTAAAAAACCTTCTTTTCCTTGTCCCACTTGTAGCGGGCCCTGATGAAGTCACGCTCCAAGGGGTTGGTGAACTTCGCAAAGGGGTCTGGGATACCCGCGGCTTCACGTTTCGAGTCCTCCTTATCCCATATGGGCCTTTTACCGAGGTAGCCACGGCTTCCGAGGCGATGCTTCCCCGTGTTCCTTTACTGAAGGCTCTTGAATTTCGCAGCCTTAGACTTGGCTGCCTCAGTAGCGCAAGTGTCCTTGAACTTTTCAAAATCCTCTTCCGTAAGTGTCGGATTTTCCTCCAGAATGTTAGACAGGGGTTCCCCAGCCTCAATAGCTCGTTTCACCCTCCCTTTCCAGGAGGCCAAATCATTGCTGAACATGCCCATGGCGTGATTGTTATTCTTTTCCATCTTCGGATCATCCCACGGTTGTTCTATGTTATCATCCCGGTCGAGGAACTTGAATCTCTTGTGCAACTTCGTCAGGAGCAACTGCGTCAAATGTTCTTTACTCCTTAAGTCATCGTCGTTGATGCTCGTGCATTCCCGTAGGATGCATCCTACTTGGTTCCCATAACACTTGCGAGGTTCTTCCGGCTCTAATGGCTCAAACTTGCTAGGTGCCATCTTTGTGGTCACCAGTCGTCCAATCCCTAGTTTGTTAGGTTTTCGTATCCTCTGCTTCTTCTGCTTCTTCTTTTCGGTAGCGGCATCGGCACCGGTACCTTCCCCGCTGGTATCTTCCTCGCCGGTACCTTCCCCGTCGGTCTCGGCGCCGCCATCGGTGCCGGCGTCGTCGGTGTCGATGTCAGCATCAGTACCATCATCGAGGCCGACCTGCAAACCTTGACTTTGCATTTTCTTAGCAGTCAAATAGTCGAGGTACTCTTGTTCACCCTCATAATCCATCTCGTCTGCATCTTGGTCAGAAGGCCCAGTTTCTTTGTTGTTCGAAATGTTTCCTATGATTAAGTCTCCTTGTTTAATTCTAAAACTATGAAAAAAAATGAGAAATGACATAAAAAAGAAATCTATGTTTGCCGGAATGTCGTTTCTCAGCACTCGATATGCCTACTATCTAGCACAAATCATGCCAAAATTCATGAAAAATTTTGGCATGACTTTTGCTAAAAAAATGGACATATCGAGCGCCTGAAATTCACCGGAACGGAAATGAATCAACATTCCGGCGTAACATAGGCCACCCAGATCATTTACCCTGCACATAATCATCATGTCCAAATGACATGTCCAAATTTCAAAATATGACATGTCTAAAACATCACATGTCCACATATCACATGTCCACTTCAAATTTGCATATAAAAGGAAGAAAAATATAGCTAAATTCATAACTAAATATATAACCTAATTAACCATCTGCCCTAACTAAAACCTAACTAAATTAACCAAAAAACTAGCTACCAGAGAGAGGAGGAGAGGTGGGGGGCTTACAGAGGGTGCAGGCCCGACGACGGCCGAGGTTAGGAGGGGTCGGGGTTGCACTATTATGGAAAACCCTAGTAGTAGCGCGGGTTTTGAGTGTAGCAGCAGCGCGGGTGGCCGCGCTACTAATAAGGCGCTACAACTAACTTGTAGTAGTAGCGCGGTCCGTACCCGCGCTACTACTGATGACGATATCAGCAGCGCTTTTTTCCGAACGCGCTACTATTACTTAGCTGTAGCGATTTCGCAGTCCCTCGCTACTGCTATATCTTTCATCATTTTCCCGTACCCCTTTCCCTTCAGTTTCCCTTTTAGATACTACTTTCCCTTCAGTTTCCTTTCAGATACTAGATACTAGGTACACCGACATCCTCATACATTTCTCTTGTTTAAGTTTTCTCTCTTTGTTTGTCGGTTTCTTTCCTAAAACAATATGACAACAAGTCATCGGGCAGAAATATAATCACCACTGGTAATAATAAAGAGATTTCGAGAAAGTAAAAATACATCAAATAGGAGAAGCTGACATGCCCTCTTGAAATAGGAGAAGCAGCGAGTTAAGCTCGACCTCGCTATTGCTAATTAGCAGCATCGCCTTATTTTGAAGCGCGCTGCTGATAAGATTCTGTGTATAGAATTTTCCCTAGTAGTGTTGGGGTCGAGCGCCGGGGCCGGAGCCGGAGCCGGGGTCGGGGCCGGGGCCGTGGGTGAGCGTCAGGGCCAGAGCTGGCGTCGGGGTCGGTCGGCGTCGGGGTCGGGGGCGAGCGCAGAGGCGCGGCGACGGCTCCGGCAGCGCAACGGGGGAAGAGAGAGTGTGGGGATTTGGGGGAAAAGAGGCGGGATGAAAAGAGGAGTGGGGATTTTTGGGGTTAAGTGGGCATACTAGTAGCGCATTTAGGAAAAACGTGCTATAGCTACTCTAAGTAGCTATAGCGGTTTCGTGTAGAAACCGCTACTGCTACCTTGACTAGTTGTAGCTCGTTTCTCAAAAAAGCGCTGCTACTATAACCCGTACTTATATAACAGTTTTCCTGTTTGTTTCCTTCTATTTTCTTTTCCTTTATTTTCTCTCACCTTTTTTTCCGAGATCAGTTGACGAAGGGAATTGAAGGCGATATATATTGCATCATTTGACGGTTAAATATCTATACAAAATAGGAACATATATATTACATCATTGGACCATGCATAATAATGGCTAAGTGTGTATACAAAAGAGGAACATATATATTACATCATTTGACCGATAACATAGGGTTCCTCAGTGTTGACGTTTTCATTTTTGAGTCAGCTTCTTTCCCTTCTTGTTCGTTGAAGAATAATTGAGCCCCTCATTGTGACTTTGCCTTTTCCATGGAGTACGATTTTTCTTAGGTAATGTAGTATTGATTCTTCTTTTGACGTAAACTTCATCATCATCATCATCTTCCCTCGTTGGGTTGCCGTACTGATCGTAGTCTTCCTCGTTGGCGACTCCATCCATTCCAATGATGTTCCTTTTGCCTCTCCTCACAACAACACGGCTGGGATTGCGCGGGTCGGTTATGAAGAAGCATTGTGTCACGTGCTTAGCGTGTACCCATGGCTCATTTTTTGCGATAGCGTTCACGGTACCGCTCTTGGCGTCGGGTATAGTCATGGTAGTGAAATTCTGGTTTTCTCTTTTGACATTCTTAGCCCATCTGACACAGAACATCGTCGTGTTGTGCAGTCCAGAGTAGTCAAGCTCCCAGATCTCCTCGACCCTTCCGTAAAATCTTTCAGTTGCGCCGTCGTCGCTGCCGGTCATGCATTCCATCGTCACCCCTGATTTCTGATCATCACTGTCCATATCTTCGGCCTCCGTGTAGAACGTGTATCCGTTGATATCGTATGCCTGATAGGTTAGGAGGTTGGGCGAGGGGCCATGTGCTAAGGCGTATATGAACAATCCGTCCTTAGAGCCCTCCTCCGGGGATTAGCAATAATATGCTCTTTGAACCAATGCAGGAAAGTGGAGTTGTGCTCTCTAGTAACTTCGGTGTCCGTCCTGCATATCCCCTGGTCACGATACTTCTTTGCGATAATTTCTTTGTACAGTGCCACGAAAGGATCTACCTTGTCTAGGTGTTGTAGCACTACCAAGTTTGCTAGGTCAAAGTCGCTGCGTCGATCTGAGTATGCCACGTGCAGTTCCCTGCGACCGTTGGAGTGACCTTCTCTTTCGAGCCTCCCATCGTGCTTGTTAACGGGCAAACCAACACTAACACCAGGCGGCTGGTCTGCGCCATATAGAAAATTCTCGCAGAAAGAGATGCACTCTTGTGTCAGATAGCCCTGGACGATGCTTCCATCCGGACGGGACATGTTACGAACGAATCCTTTGATGATCTCATTCATCCTCTCAAACGGCATCATGTTGTGCAGAAATGATGGCCCCAGGTCTATTATGTCGTCCACAATATGGACATATAGATGCACCATCACGTCAAAGAACGCGGGTGGGAAGTACATCTCAAGCTCATTCAGTATCACAATGATCTCTTCCTGTAGCCTTTGGAGCTGCTTCAGACTGATCAACTTTCGAGAGATGACTCGAAAAAGTTGCAGAGACCAATAAGCGTGTCACGGACGTGCTTGTCCACTATCCCTCTAAGGGCAACAGGTAGTATCTGCGTCATCATCACATGACAGTCATGGGACTTCATCCCGCTGAGCCTTTTCTTGTCCGTGTCTAGATATCTGCTTATCTTGCCACAGTAACCGGAACTAACTTTGACTCCGGTCAGGCACTTAAAGAATTGACCGATCTCAGCCTAACTTAAGGTGAAGCAAGAAGGGGGGTAATAATCCTCTTTCTTTATTTTCTAGCCCTTCTTCTCCCACGCCTCTGTCTCCGTCTCTGTCTTGTCTGACTTTTTACGGGGCAGCATGTGCAGATCTTCCCTGATATTCAAATCTTGCAAGTCTTATCTTGCCTTCGGCCCATCCTTGGTCTTATCCGGCATGTTCATCAGTGTCGCGAGCAAGCTCTCAAGGACATTCTTACATATATGCATTTGATCAAGACAATGAGGTGTATCGAGTTTGTTCCAGTACTCCAAGTCCCAGAACACAGACCTCGCCTTCCATACCTTCAACAGCGGCTCCGGCGCCTTTTTCATCGTCTTTCCCAGCGCGGGGCACTCCTTCCAGTTTTTCAACAGCTCATCGATTTCGGCACCGCTCCTCTTACGTGGAGGTCCTCGATGCTCAGCATGACCATTGAATAGATCTCCACGGTTTCTCGACGGGTCGTCCTGTTCGAGCCATCTTCGATGCCCCATGTACACGATTTTCCCAGACCCGCCATCTTTCCTTGGCGTTAGCTGCTGAGACGTTGTATCATCCATGCACCGCGTGCATCTGCAATATCCATGGCACACCTGGCCTGCGACATATCCGTAACCGAGATAGTCATGCACCCTCGTGATCAGCGCAGCTCTCATGTAGAAATACCCGCCTTTGCTGGCGTCCCATGTCTTGGCCGGTGTTTTCCATAAAGTGTCTAACTCCTCTTGAAGTAGCCCGGATACAAATTAATATTATTTCCTACTTGTTTCGGCCCTTGAATAAGCATGCTCATGTGAATGTACTTCGACTTCATGCACAACCAGGGGGGTTGTACATCCATACAAACACGGGCCATGTGCTATGGTTGGTGGTCTGGTTGCCAAACGGATTCATGCCATCGGTACACGCACCGAGCATGATGTTCCTTGCATCACATTCGAAATACCGATAGAAGCTGTTCAACGCTCTCCACTGGCTTCCATCCTTGACGTGTCTCAGCTTCGGATCATCTCCATCATCGGGCTTCTTCCTCTCCGCGTGCCAGCGCATTAGCTTTGCTTCCTTGGGATCTACAAAATACCGCTGGAGACGGGGAGTGATCGGTAAGTACCATACAACTTTCTGGGGACATTTCTTCCTGGCCTTCTTGTATCGAGAAGCATTGCACACCGGACAGCTTGTTTTTTCCGCGTGCTCCTTACGATAAATTATGCAATCGTTGATGCATGCATGGTATCTAACATGCGGCAGATCAAGAGGGCACACGATCTTCTTGGACTCATCAACACTAGTAGGACACAGATTCCCCGCAGGAAGAACATCCTTTAGGTACTTGAGATGCTCATCGAGGCTAGTGTCGGTCCATTGTTTTTAGCCTTCGTCTTCAGGAGTTGGAGCGTGAAACTCAAGCTGGTCACCTCAGGATTGCAACCATCATACAATGGAGTGTTCGAGTCTACCACCAGTTGCTCCAGCTTAGCCTCCTCTCTAGAAGAAGCTCTCTCAGTACTCGTCTCCTTGTGAAGCAGTGCTTGAACATGAGGGTCCCGCACGATTGAACTTAGTACCGACGAACTCTGCTGCCTGGAGTCCACGTTCTCTCCGCCGCCATGTCCGGCCCCTTCTACTCCGCCATGTCCGGCCCCTTCTCCGCCGCCATGTCCGGCCTCTTCCCCGCCACCATTATTGATCAGCTCTTCGTCTTGCCCCGTGTCGTCATTGCCTGCCCCGTCGGCGTCCTCAACATCGTCATCCTCATCTTCAATTATCCACCGAGTATAGCTATCCATGAAACCAGTCATGAGCAGGTGCGCTTCGACACGACCATCGTCATAGGGGTTGAGCCAAACTATTCCTTTGCATTTTCGACACGGACATAAAACCTCTGTATGGTTATTTTCTTTCAGTCCTGCACCACCGACCGCAATCACCTGTCCACCATCGTTCCACTGACCATCATGAACGTATGCACGGTAATAATAAAATTGATTATAAAAATGCGTGCATGCATCAAAGTCATACAAAAATTCGGCATGACCTTCCCTAAAAATAGGACATATGTAGATCTAGAGTTTGCCCGGAATTCGCCGAAACGGAAATAAATTGACATTTCGGCAAAACATAGGCAACTCAAAAGCACAATTTGGCGTCAACTCATGCCACACACACAATTTCCATCATATTGTCCAATTATCATATCACACACACACACACACACACACACACACACACATATTTCCATTTTGCAAAAGCATGAAATTTTAATCACCTCTATCTCAAGATCGAGCACACGGTGGAGATGATGACGTAGGGAGATCAAAAGTGCACAAATCTCTTCTTGACAAAGATAGATCTAGTTAGGGGGCAAATAGGTCACTTAACTAAATGCTACATCTACCTAGCTAGCTAATTTGGGAGGAGACAACTTCAACTAGTGGAGGGGGAAGGAAAAAAAGAAAGGAGATGCATTAATGGAGGTGGTGTAGTTAGCTAGGAGTAAAGAAGAGAGAGAAAGGTAGGTAGAAGAGGGAGAGTAATGGGGGAGAAGTATTGAGGAAGAAGAAGAGAGAGAGAGGGAGGATGTGGGAGGTAGGGGAAAGGGAGGAGAGGAGATGGGGGAGGGGAGGACGGGTGGGAAAAGGTGGTGGGGTGCTGTGTCTTAGCAGTAGCGTGGGAGGCAAAACGCGCTACTGCTAAGAGCGTAGCAGCAACGCCCTTTAGTCGCACGCGCTACTGCTAAATGGGCCAACCGTGTGGACAATTTCAAAATTAGCAGCAGCGACGTGACTAAAAAGCGCGCTACTACTATTGCATCAGGAGTAGCGTGCGTCGTGATGACGCGCTGCTGGTAAACTTAGGTTGTTGGGTACTGTCGGTGCATTTTTGTAGCAGCGCGGTTTAGACATCACGCGCTACTGCTAAATTTACATCAGTTGCGTGCTTTTCTTAACCATGCTACTGCTAATTAGTAGTAGCGCCTCTTTTTGTGCCGCGCTGCTGCTAAGATTCTGTGTATAAGGTTTTCCCTAGTAGTGGAGGGGCGGCTCGCCCATCCGATATACTATATCAACGGGATTATATTCATCTATTCCTGTACATAGCCTTTTGTGTCTCTGTTCTTGTAGTGCTCCAAAAAGTTGGATCTCAATCCCATGAAAGTCAGTGTTAATGAAGTGTGCATGTGCTATTTGGACATTCACAGGTATCTGTTTTTAGATATATCCGTTCGAGTGTCAACTAATTCCGGACGGAGAAAGTAGAACCTTTCTAGCATCTGCATATATATACATATAGTCTTCCGGTGGGTTTGTTTATCTATAGCTGTGAAATGTATTTTTACAAAATGAGTCAGATATATTTCAGGTTTGAGGAAGTTAGAGAAAGTGATGTTTAGAAAATCTGTGTTGCAGCAGCAACAACGGCTCCAAGGCGAGAAATATGTTCTTATTTTGACTGGTAAGTCTCGGTTTCCACTTAACAACACATTTTGCTGCTAAATTTGCATATACACACAGATTATTGTTATAGCTAGTACAAACATAATGGGGACCGTCAGATTGATCAAAGTTTTAAATAACCACGAATGAATTCGCGGACACATAATACAGACATATCCATGAATGGGATAGTGGTTCAGGACATCAAGACATGCTCCTTCAAGATGATAAGTAGTTCTGAATTATAACTGCGAAGTTCATAGTTGGCTGCAGTGGTTCTGTAGAATCCAAGTAATGAACTTAAGGTTAGGAAATCAGCAGCGAATGTGAAATATAAAATACTTAAGTTGGTCATACATGAACCTATGATGTTGAAACTGAACTTTTAACAAAAAATTCAAAAGTTGCATTACCTATTTGGCGAGGACTTCTGTGTAGACAATATTCTTTGTGTATGTCTTGCTTGCACTGATATTCTTATTCTTATTCTTGTTTTTCTTCTCCTCCTTTGTGTATGTGTCACTTGTACTGATCTTCTTATTCTTCTCCTTGTTCTCATCATGTGTACCTGTTAGTACCTTTATGTTTGCTGTCGTGGTCGCTCTAGAAAGTGCAACATATAGTTGACCATGTGAGAATACCGGTTCAGGCAAGTAGACGCCGACATTTGCTATTGTCTGACCTTGTGATTTGTTTATTGTCATTGCAAAACTGAGCCTGATTGGAAATTGTTTCCTCTTGAAACTAAATGGGAACATGTCGTCGTCAGAGGGGCATAATGGTATCCGAGGCAAGAAAACTCGCATTCCAGAGTGCTGCCCTACCACAATCTCTGCATCAATTGCATTTTTTTGAAACCCACGTACGAGCAACCTTGTGCCATTGCATAGTCCATTAGCGGGGTCAATATTCCTGAGTAGTATGATTGGACAATTTATTCTGAGCTTTAGCATATGTGGAGGCAATCCATTTGGGGTGAGTGTGTTTAGGAATTTTGGTGGATAGTAGTTATGTGGGTCGTCTTCTACAGAATCGAAGCTGTGGTACACCATCTCCTCCCCTTGGAAGCGATCAATCATTTTTAGGTTGATTTTGTCTACGCAGTCGTTTCTTGTCGATAAAATTGCCCTTGACGTGATGTATTTTGGATCTTTTAGGGAAGCAGGTTGGTACATACTGTCAATCAGTCTATCAAGGCCATTATCATCCGCCTTATTTGGCACACATATACTTGTTGGTAGAAGTATTTCACCATCATCATTTGTCTCCTCGGTTCCATTCCCAACGCCTAGTAGGTATTCTGTGAACCATGGGTCGTTTGGAGCTCTCATGTTGCGCACAAGCTTCAATTGATGCATGCAATTCCAGAGCTCGGACCTGCGTAGTGATGCATCTACTATCTGGGCTCTTGTTCCCTTTCGGACAATAGGGAGCACTTGCCTAAAATCTCCACCAAACACAACCGTTTTTCCACCGAATGGAAGATCTGGTTTGTCCATTATGTCTCGCATGCTTTTGTCTAGTGCCTCCACTGTCTACCTCTTAGTCATAGATGCTTCGTCCCAGATTATTAATGATGCTGCTTGGAGTAGCTTGGTTGTCCCACTTTGTTTTGTGAACCCACAAATATCTCCATCGTCTATTCTTAATGGAATCTTGAACCTCGAGTGTGCGGTCCTCCCTCCAGGCATTATGGAAGCAGCAACACCTGAAGTGGCCGTTGCCACAGCAATCTTGCCTTGTCCGCGTATTGTGGCCAAAAGAGCCCTGTATAGAAAAGTTTTTCCCGTGCCTCCCGGTCCATCGACAAAGAATATGCCTCCTCTTTGGCAGTTAACTGTAGCTAGGATTTTATCATAGGCTTTCCTCTGCTCGTTGTTTAGGTTCTTATGCAAAGATGCGTCCTCAGGATCTACCTCGATTGAGGTCTCCTCTATGATCTCCTTAGGTACATCATTTGTTGTGCCATGTTGTTTGTCAATCTTTGGAAGAGGAAACGATTCTATGTCTTTTTCCCATTGAGTGCAAGATGTCACTAATATTTTTCAGCACCATCTCTTCAACCATGTGCTTGCATTTGCAATTTATATTGTAGTCTTCTGACATTGCCTCGAGGTGATTGTTCCAAAGGCTACGGACGTCATTGGGCATGCAAAACACCAGGATTGTCGTGAATAGCCTTCGTAGCGATGAGGACACTTGGAACAACTCTGCTTCTGTCATGGAGTCATCCAGTGTGTTGTCTGCCTCAATGAGCCCCCTTTTTTCTGCAGCTTCACGGAAGGTTGGCATTACTTGTCCATCAATTGTTCGTAGGCCTTCATAGCTGGTGGCGCCTGTCACATGGTTTAGGAGAACCCGAAGATAGTATCGTTCTCCTTCAGCCGGTGTGCTGAGATGATCCTGCCAACCTGGGACAGAGCGGCTCGTTTCCTCTCTTGCCAAAACTTCCCTCGTCTTTGCCAAGTATAATATTCCGGAAAGTCCCTGTATAGTATGCCTCGTGCTTTCACATGTAAGTTGTTTGCTTCAAAGTATGTTGTCAACATTGATTTTTTGGTGCCATCACGGTCGATAATATTTTTTATTTTTTCCTTGCCATGATATGAAACCATGTGCATATTTGGGAGATGTAGGTGCAACTGCAATACTGATGGGTGTACTTTGCTTAGTTCGAAGCCATATATTCTCCACAATGCTTCTGTAGGTGTCACCCACCGTGCGTCTCTGTATTGTCGAATCTCGTCAATTTCCACTTCGTCTACTTTGTCAGTTACTAATGCTCGATCATGACCCTTGTACATGAACTTGAACAGGTACTTAATGGCTTTAATGCTTGAACATATCTCAACATTTATGTGGCAGTTGAGCATCCTTAATATATAGGGATTGTAAGGAACCACCCACCTATTGTCGAGTTTCCTATTTCGGACAATTTCGGTACTGCCGTTATTGCGTCTCCTATAGAGCGGGTAGCAGTCCTTGCCTTGAATTGTAGTTTCACTAAATGGCCTTGGATAATTATTCTTGCATGATGGATGATTTTTTGTGCATGGAAATTTTTTATTCAATGCACCACAAGGACCATGTATCATATGTTTGATTACCATTTTGTATAGCTCTGGGTACTTGTGCTTGTTAGGGAGCTCGGCAGAGATGATTCTGTCATACTGTTCCGGACATGTGTACTTGTATTTTCCGGTCATGGTGAGCAAAAAATGAGCATGGGGTAATCCCCACTTTTGGAACTCTATGACATATGTATATGCCTTAACCTTTCCAAGAATGGTCTTCTCAAATAGTTGCTTTTTCATTTCTTCCAACTTCGCCCTGAAAACACGAACGACAATATCTAGGCGATCTTGTGGTGTTTGTCCAGATTGTAGTTCACGTGTGATCTCTTCCCATCTGGGGTTGCAGGTCATTGAGAGGAATATGTCTGGCTTTCCAGATTTTCTAACTAAAGCCATAGCATCTTGATACCGGCGAAGTTTATCTCGTGGCCCTCCAATAAATGACGAGGCAAGTACTGCCCGTTTTCCAACTGCATTTCCCTTTTGTTCTCCAGCTTGAATATTGTCTACAAGGTCTTGGTATAGATCTGCCCTTATTTCCTTTTGATGATGCCACAGGTAATCTAGTCTGGAGTTTTCAATCTTGATATATGTATCTACAGCAAACTGTTGGAAAAGCCGTCCGCCGTGCAATATTGGGTTGAATATGTTTGGTCGTGTATGGAATTTATAACAGTAGTATTCTCTCATGGTTACCCAGAGGCCATTCACTGGATCTATGCAAATATTGCAACATAAAAATTAGTTGGATACGTAGAAGTATATGATATATGAAAGTTGAATTTTGAAGGGAACAATGTACGGAATTTTTACATGTGTCATCGGCATTGTTGATATTATTAGCACCAACATCTTCCTCGGGTGCATCCTTCTTTGGGATTTTCTTATGCCAACCCAGTTCAGCTCTTGGAAAGAATAGAGGATACGACAATGGATCATAGCACCCATAATATGATCTAATGTGCTTGGTTTCGTTGTTATTCCCATGTAGTAGTATTACATTCTTGTCATAAGTATTTCTTTTTTCATTTCCTTCAACCGACACTGAAGCTACCTCTGAAGTGACTGGTGCACTGTATGTTCTCTGGTCCAATCTTTGGTCAAGGTTCAAGATGACTCTGTAGTCCTGAAGGTTTTGGACTTGTCCCAAACTCCTAAACTGATGAGAGTATGGGTTATCGCGTAGAATGTCCGTTATTATTCTGATCACATGCTTGTCTTGCTTGTACATTTCCTCGCGACAATGGCGGTATCGATGCTCTAAGTTTGGATCATCATCGTAGAAGTATAGCTCCAGATGCTTTGGATTTGACCTAATATCACCAAATGAGTGTATATTGTGATAGATCTGACCATGAGCTCGAAAGGTGTAAATACCAGTTGTTCGCATGTCAGTTGTGTCTCTATCAAGATGGCAGTATAGACTAGTAAATGAGAAGTGTCCATTGAAAAATCTTATGTTGTTTCGAAAATGTCTTGAATTAGAGTCGTGCTTGTCCAAAGTCTCACGAGTTCAGGTGGTGTATTTGGATTGGCTAGTCTTATCTGTCCTTTATTGCAGCATAACCCCTTCGATTCATACATAAATTTTTTTGCATTACAGAAGCTGCAATTTTGTACCATTTTGAGCATGTGTGTGATCTTTGGTATGTTGCTATAGACGAAATCATACGGATCAAGGTTGTAAAATTCCTGGTCTTCTCCAGTTTTGATTTCCACTTCTCTATCCCATTCTGGTTTGATTTATCGCATCAAGAAATTAGTAGTGGAGTAATATAATGATGCAAATATGGTTAGATTGTATTGAGCATACCTTCGCCGGAGAACATGTATTCTTCCTCGTCTGTGTCTTCTTCAAATATGACTTCATCATTACCTGTGTAGTAAACTTTTATTATATATATTTTTCTCTGACTTGCATGAGAATATATATGAAATTGGTAACCTTACCATGATCTTGATGGTAGATTGATTGTGTTGGTGCATCTACTTCTTTGATGGTTGCTTCTTGCTCACATATGACTTCATCATTACATGTGTAGTAAGTTCTGACTATTATATATATAATTTTAGTATTGCATAAAAGTATATATGAAATTTATGAACCTACCGTGATCCTCATTGTAGAATGATTGTATTCGTGCATCCACTTCTTTGATTGTTGGAAACAATGAAGAGGGGATGTCTGGCCACAAAGCCACCTTACTATTATCATCACTGTAGAGTGTTTGTGTTGGTGCATCCACTTCTGTGGTGCATGGAAACATTGAAGAAGGGTTGTCTATCCACAAAAGATGGTTAGTTGTATAGACAAATGTATATTTATTTGGAATGCGGATATTATATAAAATTAAGAGTATTACCGTAAATCATGACTTCTGACTCCTCTAGAGGTCCTATGTCATCTTTGCTGGTTGCCGGCATGGATCCGTCTTCTTGTGATGTTACAGAAACCATTTTCATCTGTCTTGTCGTGAATTCTTCATTACAATAGTGTAGCGATGTTTGCCTTTTTCCTGGCGTCACATGCTTTCTGTGTTTTACAGGAAACGTAGAAGTACTAACTTCCTGTTCGGTTGCGATATATGCAGGGTTCTCCATCGCAATTGAATATTTGGAGCGGTTCAACTCACGGTTAGCTCTAATTTGTTCTATTCTAGCTTTCTTCTGTTCTGGCCTCATAGTTGCATATTGTGATCTTTTTTTGTCTTTACATCTGGCTTCTTCCTTGAATCTTTATTTGTTTTGCTTCGTTGATAGGCTTCACGATGTTTTTTCCGTTTTTCTTGTTTTTCTTCATCGTTCATTCTTGCATACCGCTCTCTATCTCTTTTTCTTCTTTGTTCAGTGGCATCCATCGATCCAAATGACTTGTCTGCATAGAGTTTGTATAATGTAAACATTACACCCGGAAGGCTTTTCTCATATACAAATTAACTATTGCTCTTCGGATTTTAATTGTCTGGAAATTCCAAATTGCTGACAATAAATTTAATTTGTACATGGCGGGATCATATTGTTAATGACGATGTGAAACAGTGAAAGGACGTCGTATGGAAAGAGATAACGAGCATACCTTATGCAAATTTAACTTGTTAAGCACCTTAATCGAAGCAAAGCTTGCTAGCAGAAAGGCAACGGTACAAATGTGCATGGGAGTTTGTATAATGTAAGTAGTAAACCTCCCCGCAAAAAAAAAGTAGTAAACCTGATTGGCTTTTCTTCACTGTATATACAAACTAACAGCTATTCCTCATCGGATTTTACTTGTCCGGAAATTCCAAATTGATGATGATAAATTTCATTTGTACATGGCAGGATTATACTATTCATATGGATGGGGAAGGAGGTCGTATGAAAAGAGATAACGAACGTACCTTACACAAATCTACTCCCTCCGTTCCGAATTACTTGTCGCAAGTATGGATGTATCTAGATGTATTTTAGTTTTAGATTCATCCATTTCTGAGACAAGTAATTTGGAACGGAGGGAGTACTTGTTAAGCACCTTAATCAAATCGAAGCTAGCTATTTGAAAGGCGGCGTACAAAAGCGACTTCTAGCACAAAGCCGACGTACAAAGCTAGCTAAGCCAGCGGAAGCCGTTTGTATTTGTAGCAGAGCACCACGTGTACGTTTAGCTAATTTAGAATTTGTACTCTTGCTAACTAAAGCCATGGGAAACCGTGTGTGTATGTAGCTAACTAGAATTTGAACTCGTGTAAGTAGGTGACTAAATAATTAGGATTCTGATTCCTATTTTTGTAACAAATGTGTACACTTTTGTGGTTCGAATGCTGAGATGGATAAGACTGAGAAGAGATAGAGATGTGTAATATATTTTTTGTGATTTACTTTTAAGAATGAAAGTTTGAGCATGCACTACCTTTACTAAATACTTCCTCCGTTCGGAATTACTCGTCGCACAAATGGATGTATCTAGAGATACATCCATTTGTGCGACGAGTAATTCCGAACGGAGGAAGTATGAACTTTTTATGAAATTGCTCGCGTGCCATGGTCTGTGTCTGATACATGTATGACAAGTGCGGGTATATGCTCAGAGGAACACATTCACAGTAGAATTGTCTGGTGTACCTCCTAGCTAAGTACAATTATGGCTTATTTTTAAAAATAAAATTATGAGCATGCACTGCCTTTAGAAAATAGGTATCCTTTAATGATGGCATCAGACACAAGAAATTTTGGCGTTGTAGACTAACTGCACGGGTGTAATGCCAGAAAAGACCACATGCAAGCGCACCAAAACCACCGTTTATTTATACCTCAACGTGGAGATGGATGTCGTTCCAGAAATAAATTACGTGTCACAATATTTCGAGATAACATCCGTCACCATCAACATATCATCAATGTTGTGTCAGGAGAGTCCACCTATTATCGTATGAACATAAATATTAGCCATGGAAATTTATTTCTGCTAACAGATTATAAACATGAACATAAATATTAGCCACGGAAATTTATTTCTTCTAACAAATTCATAAACATAAAATATGTATGTATGAACTCGTCACCTAAAAATGGAGAGCAAATATCGACATACAATATCTTCAACTACGTCATCTCCTCCTTGTTTGCTGCTAAAATGATCCAAATACCTAATTATATACATCATTAAGTAAATTAGAAGTTAAAATACATGTATAAAACTAAGATGATCGCGAGATAAAAAATTACTACCTATGGTTTCCTAACTCTACTACCTAGGTGGTCTAAACATAGCACACGAAATAACAGTGCATTTAATCATGCAAACTCCGATTATAGTACTCCCTCCATTTTTAGGCTGCTCCGAATGGACAGGTGCTTAGATGGGGTGCTAAGCATATTAAATAGCTTAGCAACCAACCTCCCCAATGCATTGGTGAGTTTGCTTCATTTAAATGTTTTGCCTAGGTTCACGTGCTTAGCGTTGTTGGTTCTTCCTGGGGTCACCAAACCCATCTCTCTCCTCTTAATTGCCTTGCCACATCATATTTTTCATCTACATGGCATGCTTAGCACCGGTACAAGGTGGAGCATTGGGAGGGGCCTTATATACAAGCCACAAACTCAAATTACAGGTACCAAGATAAAAATTAATGCGTGCTTTACAAGGCAATTTGTTTTCTCGGTTACCGTGTTAATTAATAGAGTGCATGCACATTGGAGGAAACTGGGTGGCCGTGAGGGAGGAAGTAGGTGAGCATGTCATTATCATCCGCTACATGCATGCTAGTAATTAAATCATGAGTTACTAGTACGAAGAAACGTCATTAATATTTGCCTTGTTTACTGTTGGTGGCCTTGTATAGATGCAAAATATGTTTTTCATAGTGGCCTTGTATACAAAAATGGAGGGAGTACTATTTTTTTTCTTAATTAAGCACATCTTGCATGCCAAAATAAAATAACGCAGTTGAAGGACCTTACACTGATCTACAATATCTACAAATACTTGTTGTGAAAACTCCTCGTCTAAACCTTCATAAACTTTAAACAAAACTACTAATTACAACTTAATGATAATACTAACAACATCGTGCATGTGAAAGAAGATACCACCGCTGGACAGTGCTAATATTGGTCAACAACATTTTGAACTACATCTTCTCGAAATTCCTACTATAAGTGCAACATATCTCCTCCGGTGACATATCTAAAATTTCAGTAATAAAACATGGCATAGCTAATTACGAGCTCCATAACCAACTAATTTATATCATGCATGTACAATATATTGGATAGCTCATACCTTGATGTTCAACTTCTTAGTTTACTTCTCACTGACAGATCCTACTCCAAGTACTTCAAATGGCTCCCCAAAATAATCAACTAATGCCTGCAACAGCAGAGGATACATAATTAGGGGCTAGTCAAACAGACAAAAAATAGCATGCATGCAAACAAAAAACACAAAAATGGATAGATCTTACCTTGATCCATCTTTTCTTCAACTACAACATCTTCTGAATCGGCCTTCAAATCGATCAAAATCGCAGCCAAAGTGACTATTTTCTTCAATGGCACATATGCTAACAGAGAAAGGAAACAAAGTTGAGAGAGAGCAAACGAGAGAGAGAGAGAGAGACCGAGGAAATGTGTGAGTGTGCTGCCGGAAGCGAACCATTTATAATCGAATAAAGGCAGGCACATGCGCTGTCGGCACAACCAGACAACACTTAGAGCATCTACACACGGATTGGGCAAATCCGACCGGACGGGCCCCATCCGCGGATAATAACCGGGCACACCTTATATTTCGTTTTACACACTCGCGTCCTTCATATCCTAAACCTCAAAACCATGCAATTCATGCAACGCTACGTAAAACACATGATCATATCGCAGTTCATCAGATTAGCGGGACAAAAGAAACATGATACTCCCTCCGTTTTTATTTAGTCCGCGTATTAGCTTTGGTCAAAGTCAAGCTTTCTAAACTTTAACAAAGTTTATAAACAAAAATATTAACATATACAATTAGAAATCGATTTCATTAGATTCATTGTTGGATGTACTTTCATGTCATGTAGATTTGTTATGGTAAATGTTTATATTTTTCTATAAACTTGGTCAAACTTTGTGAAGTTTGACTTTAGTCAAACCTAATATGCAGAGTAAATAAAAACGGAGGGAGTACATTGGAATTCAACGGCGGATAGTGCAAATCCATACTACAAACATAGATAAAATATAAACAGAACGAGGAAGGGTGGAGGAAATCACAATTTCCTCGCCGGCCCCTTCCCCTTCCGGCCGTCGGCGCGGTTGTGCCCCTCCTCCGTGTAGGCATCGGCGTGTGGAGGCGCGTCGCCGTCGGAGCTGGAGGTGGAGTCGTACCTGGAAGAGCGGAGTGGAGTGGCCGGAGCGGCGCGCCGGGCAGGAAGGGCCGGCGACGTCGCCGGTGCTGCGTCGACGGGCGCGGGGCGCTAACGAAGTGGATCCGCCGTTGTCGGATCCGCCTTGGTCGATGACCGAACGCCTCAAGGCGATGCGGAGGGCGACCTCCTCCACATCGTCGGGGTCCGCTTCGCGCAACAGGCTAGACAAGTCGTCGTCGGAGCCAGGGTCCCCACCGGAGGCAGCGTTGCTTCGGTCGCCGGCCATCGAAAGTGGAGTGGACGGAGAGGGGAATGGAGTGGAGTTCAGATTGACTGCCGCCTAGGGTTTTCAGGATGACGATATTTGTGAGGCAGGCGTGGGCTAGGCTGGGCCAAGTCGACGTGGCGGGCACGCCCAGACGCGCCTGGACCGCCCCATATCCGCCTCATATTTAGGCTGGATATGAGGGGTGCCGGTCAGCCCGGACATTTGAGGGAGGTTTGAGAGACCCGTTTAGGTCCAAAATTCGTGACTGGTCAATGACTGGGCGGCCTGCCCGGACGTATGAGACAGGTATGAGAGGTTCGGTTGAAGATGCTCTTACCAACCAACACCCGCAGTGTGCTGTCACGTCGCGCACAGCAACAACCCATGCATGGCGTCTCCACGTGGCTCCCCCTTCCATTACCCATATCCTTGCCTCGCTCCAAATCATGTAGATACAATGGCTGCCGCCACCTGTGGTGGCACGTGACACGTGTTGCCTGCCAGGCCCGCCGTCGCGGTAATTTTGGCAATTACACTTGCAGGTGGTCTTTTCTAGCAATAAATTCACAGCGGATGATCTATACGCAAAAAAAACGGCCGTAAGTGCTGTTTGGAAATTGCACGTTGCTATCTGTTCTTCTGATCTTGCTACCAGCCCTCCTGATTTGAGAACATCCAGATCTGAGAAATTTTGGGCATGCACCGGCAAGATGTACTCGTAGATATCCTGATCAAAGGCATGAACACTCGTAAAGCAATGGGCGCTGCTGACGTTCCTTCCGATCCAAGTATACACCCCCTTTACTTAATAGGATGCACTGGTAAATTCTGCTTTACTTAATGATCGGCTAGGGCGTGTCCAATTCAGGATCAATTTTCTAAACCTAGAGTTTTGCACCATACACGCACGAGTAAATGCAGCACCCTGCCGGTGTAATTGTCCTGTGACTTGAGAGAGTCAAGATTTGGATAAAAAATTATGTGGTTATCTTTTTATCCGGTAGTAGCTAGATCAAGCCAACACACAATAGCAGTCGGCACCCCAATGCTAGATCAAGCCAACAGCAGTGGCAGTTCCAACATCAAAGAATAAGAATCCTCACCAAACCATGGCATAGCGACAATATCATGCATCAAACAAAGTTGTATCTTTGCCTCTGTGAATTAATGGGATAGTGAGTTAGTGACAGCCCATGGTGGCAGGCTCCACGTGGCGCCCTCGGCTTAGACACCTGTACGCCAAGTAAGCGTTAAAAAAAAAACTCGGCATAAGAAAACAGTTTGCAACTGTGAATCATCAGTCTACAGGATTCAAGCAGGAGATGCCCCAAGAACTGAAGATGGATGCTATATACTAGGTTAGTACCAGAGCAGCTAAAGAAGTGCCAAAAATACGAGTATGAAGATGTTACCAAATACTAACAGAGAGTGGTGGACTCTAGTCCATAGCATGGTCCCTGCGATAGTATCTGACACAAATAATAGAATACTCAATTAGCAACCGAAATGTATACAGAGAACAAACTTTGGAGAAATTGTGCCGCTCTGGCCCAAAAACTGTATACAGAGAACAAACTCTAGATTGTTAACCGTTCAGCAGGAAACCGAACAGAGTATTTGACTTTACCTTTCACAACTTGGCAGCTCGAGCCAAGCGCACCCGCACCGGTGAATCTTCAAGCCTTAACTTTCATTCCCTTCACTGCTAGCATATCTGCCTTGTGTTTAATTTCGAACTCCTTCGCACCTTTATATTTCTACAACATGATTGGTGCAAAAGTGCATAACTAAAAAGTATCACTAAACACTGTAAATGTTCTTCCGGACCAACGTTTACAACAGGTGCTGACAGTAAAGATATTCTACTGCATGAAGAACGGGATTACAAAGTTATCCATCTTCTGTTTTCTCTCAAGTTCTTCCTTCTCAGCAATCTGCTTCAGCGTAGTCCACCCTTTTCTTGCCCGCTTCCTTGAACTGCCAGCTGCCTGAGTAGAATCACCTCGTGCAGATTTTGTATTCGAAGCTGACTTGCTATAACTTCCAGGGGTCTTGCCAGCAACTGAACCACAATTCTGTCCTTTGCTGTTCAGTGTACTTTTAGTCTTCAGTGGTTCTGCTGAAGCTACAGGCGCAGTCACTTCCACCAGTTTGCTCTTCCGTGGAGTAACAAAATTCGACCCAACTAGAAATTCTGCTTGGGAAGTGACATTGGGTTCACATGTTGCAGTATTTTTGGAAGCGGTGGCCTCAATTCCATCCATACATTTATCATGTGTGCTTTCCACTTCAATTTTCTGTGGGATGTCTTCATGTGCATCTCCTAACAGACCACAAGCCACCATTGAGAAAACTCCCCCTTTCTTCTCCATTTTAGATTCTCCGGGGAGATTAGATTTTGGCACATTACCTTGTTTATCCTTTTCAACAGTGGATGTTTTCAACCAGGATGATTCCAGTTGCGAGGCTGCTGTTACAGAATGCTCAATCCCCTTTTTAGTAGTTACTGTTGGCATGTTGACTCCTTTCAACATTATGCTGGTGCTAACGGGCTTTCTTGATGACAATAGGCCCTTTAGGCCTTCACGACCCCCTTTCCACTACCCCGTATCAGGTTTTCGTCTCCACAGAAATGGCATTCATGGACAACATTGTTTTGGCCAGGATTTGACTTCTTGCACCGCTTTGCTTTCTTTTTGTTGTTCTTTATGCGGATTGTGCAGTTGAAGACTGGCTGTAAATTAATTCACACCTGCAATATTTAAATAATCTTTCTTCAGAGGTCTGATAAACATACTGCAGATTGGAGATGTTTCTTACAGAGTTGGTGCTAGTGTTGTGAGTTGATATATTCTGAAGGACCTTTTTTGCAAACTTGTGGGGAACCAAGAATAAGAATATCAGCAGGATATTTAACCTTCCCACACAAGACTTCAACATCTCTAACAATGCCAACTAGTGAAATAGTATCTCTATTGACAAGCTTAATTGTAACATCAATTTCTTCTATCTCAGCAGGTGCAATATCATGCATAATTTCTTTATATAAGGAATGAGGTATTGCACTTGCACTAGCACCCATATCACATAAGCCATGATAACAACGATCTCCTATTCTAACAGAAATAACAGGCATGCCTACAACAGGTCTATGTTTATTCTTAGTATCGGGTCTAGCAATTCTAGCAGCTTCATCACAGAAGTAAATAACATGTCCTTCAATATTATCAGCCAAGAGATCTTTAACCATAGCAATACTGGGTTCAACTTTAATTTGCTCAGGTGGTGTAGGTGTTCTAGTATTACTCTTACGAACCACAGTTGAAGCTTTAGCATAATCCTTTGTCCTAACAGGAAAAGGTGATTTCTCAATATAGGTAGTAGGAACAATAGAATCATTATAAGTGATAGTCGTTTCTTCAACTTTAATAGGTGCAACTACTTTTACTTCAATGGGAGGATTATATTTAAATCACTTCTCCTTAGATAGGTCAACATGAGTAGCAAATGATTCACAGAAAGAAGCTACTATCTCAGAGTCAAGTCCATATTTAGTGCTAAACTCAAAAAAAGCATCGGTATTCATAAAAAATTTAACACAATCAAACTTAGGTGTCATACCTGACTCCTTACCTTCGTCGAGATCCCAATCTTTAGAGTTGATTTTAATTCTTTCCAATAAATCCCATTTGAATTCAATAGTCTTCATCATAAAAGAACCAGTACAAGAAGTATCGAGCATGGAGCAATTATTGAGAGAAAGCCGAGCATAAAATTTTTGAATAATCATTTCTCTTGAGAGCTCATGATTGGGGCATGAATATAATATTAACTTAAGCCTCCCCCAAGCTTGAGCGATGCTTTCTCCTTCGCGAGGCCAAAAATTATATATATAATTACGATCACGATGAACAAGATGCATAGGATAATTTTTTTGATGAAATTCCAATTTCAATCGTTGTAGTTCCATGATCCCATATCATCAGATAGCCTAAACCATGTCAATGCCTCTCCCTTCAAAGATAAAGGGAAGACCTTCTTCTTGATAACATCCTCGAGCATACCTGCAAGCTTAAATAATCCACAAACTTCATCCACATAGATTAGGTGCAAATCAGGATGCAATGTTCCATTTCCTGTAAAAGGATTAGCTAGCAGTTTCTCTATCATACCCGAAGGAATTTCAAAGTAAACATTTTCAGTAGGTTCAGTAGGTTGAGGAGCAACTCTTTGCTCTACTGGTCGGGTGAAGATACTCCGAACAAGCCCCTCAAAGGATTATGTTCCATAGTAACAAGTGACAGTAAATTTCAGCACACTATATAAATTTTTCCTTACCAAAGGCGCTTCACTCCCCGGCAACGGCACCAGAAAAGAGTCTTGATGACCCACAAATGTAGGGGATCTATCGTAGTCCTTTCGATGAGTAAGAGTGTCGAACCCAACGAGGAGCAGAAGGAAATGACAATCGGTTTTCAGTAAGGTATTCTCTGCAAGCACTGAAATTATCGGTAACAGATAGTTTTGTGATAAGGTAATTTGTAACGGGTAACAAGTAACAAAAGTAAATAAAGTGCAGCAAGGTGGCTCAATCCTTTTTGTAGCAAAGGACAAGCCTAGACAAATTCTTATATGAAGGAAAATGCTCCCGAGGACACATGGGAATTATCGTTAAGCTAGTTTTGATCAGGCTCATATGATTCGCGTTCGTTACTTTGATAATTTGATGTGGGTGGACCGGTGCTTGGGTACTGCCCTTTCTTGGACAAGCATCTCACTTATGATTAACCCCTATTGCAAGCATCCGCAACTACAAAAGAAGTGTTAAGGTAAACCTAACGATAGCATGAAACATATGGATCCAAATCAGCCCCTTACGAAGCAACGCATAAACTAGGGTTTAAGCTTCTGTCACTCTAGCAACTCATCATCTACTTATTACTTCCCAATGCTTTCCTCTAGGCCCAAACAATGGTGAAGTGTCATGTAGTCGACGTTCACATAACACAACTAGAGAGAGACAACATACATCTCATCAAAATATAGAACGAATACCAAATTTACATGACTACTTATAGCAAGACTTCTCTCATGTCCTCATGAACAAACGTAACTACTCACAAATCATATTCATGTTCATAATCAGAGGGGTATTGATATGCATATAGGACCTGAACATATGATCTTCCACCGAATAAACCAACTAGCATTAACTACAAGGAGTAATCAACACTACTAGTAACCCACATGTACCAATCTGAGGCTTTGGGACAAAGATTGGATACAAGAGATGAACTAGGGTTTGAGAGGAGATGGTGCTGGTGAAGATGTTGATGGAGATTGACCCCCCTCCCAATGAGAGAATCGATGGTGATGATGATGGTGACGATTTCCCCCTCCCGGAGGGATGTTTCCCCGGCAGAACAGCTCCGCCGGAGCCCTATATTGGTTCCGCCAAGGTTCCGTCTCGTGGCGGCGGTGTTTCGTCCCGAAAGCTTGCTTATGATTTTTTCCAGGGTAAACGACTTCATATAGTAGAAGATGGGCACCGAAGGCCTGACAGGGGGCCCATGAGGCAGGGGGCGTGCCCCCACCCTCGTAGCCAGGGTGTGGGCCCCCTCTAGTACTTTCTTCACTCAATATTTTTATTAATTCCAAAAATAACTTCCGTGGAGTTTCAGGACTTTTGGAGTTGTGCATAATAGGTCTGTAATATTTGCTCCTTTTCCAGTCCAAAATTCCAGCTGCCGGCATTCTCCCTCTTCATGTAAACCTTGTAAAATAAGAGAGTATAGACATAAGTATTGTGACATAACGTGTAATAACAGCCCATAATGCAATAAATATCGATATAAAAGCATGATGCAAAATGGACGTATCACGCAGTAATTCATAACTTGGTATATCCAACATTGTTGTTTTGATAACAATGTGTTCTCTCATTATTGTTGGTATCCTCGTTACTTTAACAATGCCCATGATCAAGAAAACATGATCACCATCAATACATGAGCTAGCCCTAGAGGCATGACTAGGGACGAGAATCAATGCAATTATAGTCCAAAAATATAAACTTAATTATGAACATAGAAATATAATAATATATTAATTATGGTCTCCATAGCATATTTCCAAAACCAGTTCTACTACCTTATGCCCAAGCTTTGGCCTGCGGCCAAGCATGGACAGAGGTATCGCTGCCGTCTCCCTCCTTAGCACATCGATGTGGAGCCGATCTACCACTACAATGCACATCTAGTAACTGGCTGCTTTGATCAATGCACAGTGATGATAGCAATGTGCATTTTTATGATCAGTGCATTGATCAAAGAAAGCAATGCACTGATCACATAGCAATCCAAGCAATATGTCTACATATCAGTGAGCAATCCTACCAATCAGTCTAGTCATGAACACACACTATGATCCTAGCAATGGAACAATGAACAATCTGCAAATCGGAAGAAGCAACCGCCATTCCATTCCATTCCACTTTGAACGGGCTGACTATTGCAAGTTCCATCTCTCCAACAAAACACATAAACAACATAACCAATTAATTCCATTCCATTCCATTTTGTAGTTCAAACAAACTGAAGAACGGAACCGACCGATTCCTATGGAATGGAATCATTCCATTACATTACACTTGGTTCTCGAACCAAACACACCCTAAGAGGACATCAAAAGAGCAGAGCCGGAAGGCATACGTTGCCTGTAAAACAAACATGTGTGTGTGCTGCTCTGCTCCTCCTATGTTTTTGCTTCTGTCCATTTGCTGGAGCAGCTTGCATGCGCATGTGTGTGCATCCACCGGGAACAAGGTGAGAGAGTGAGGCTATTGCCAACATATAACCTCTTCCGAAGACGTATTAACCTAGCCTAGGCATGTTGTTAATATGCCACTTTCAAGCACGGGAGAGCTTTCTATCGTGCCATGCTTAGTGGAATTAATCATTCGCTAGAGTCCTTTGTGATTGCCGGCAGATGGACTAAAGTTTGACTAGTAGCGATTAGGCATTCCAAAAAGAACTTTTGAGTGTTTGGGTAGCATCCAATACGTCCGAAAGTCCGCGGAAACCTCATACGAACCGCACTATATATCACCAGCAAAGCTAGATGAATGAACATCAGGCAGAAGCAGCTCAATGGCCACCGCATCCATTTCCAGCGTCCTACTTCTTCTTCTATCAGCCTTCTCTTTAGCTGCTCTAGGCACTTCTTCTCCGACTCCGGCCAACGACAACGGCAACGGCAACGACACGGACCTTGCCGCACTGTTGGCTTTCAAAGGCCAACTTTCTGATCCTCTCGGCATCCTTGCCAGCAACTGGACCACCGGCACGTCTTTCTGCCACTGGGTCGGCGTCTCGTGCAGCTCAAGGAGGCGGCGCGTCACAGCTCTGCGCCTCACCTACATACCCCTCCGTGGATCGCTCGCTCCTCAGCTTGGTAACCTCTCTTTCCTCTCGGTCCTCAACCTCACCAGCACAAACCTCACCGGTTCAATCCCTGATTCCATAGGAAGACTACATCGCCTAAAATATCTAAACTTTATGCTGAATGGCCTGTCGGGTAGCATCCCACCCACTATAGGAAACCTCACCAGGCTTCAGGTTCTTACCCTAGGCTTTAACGGTATCTCTGGCCCAATCCCGGTCGAGCTACAGAACCTACATGGTCTCAACCTCCTAAAGCTGCAACATAATTCCTTCACCGGCACCATACCGGTCCATCTATTCAACAACACAGCAATGTTGACTGTTCTAGACATTGGCAACAACAGCTTGTCCGGAGCAATACCGCCTTGCATCGCGTCCTTAGAAATGCTAGAGTTACTGGACCTGCAAGTAAATCATCTCGCCGGTCCGGTGCCCCCAGCCATCTTCAATATGTCCAAACTGCATTCTTTATGGCTCGGTGACAACTACAACTTAACTGGCTCTTTCCCTACCAACTCAAGTTTTAATCTACCATCGCTAGAAAAAATCAGCCTTGCAGACAACAGTTTCACAGGTCAGATCCCATTGGGGCTCATGTCTTGTCAGTACCTTCAAGCTATTTCCTTTTCAAGCAATTCATTTCAGGGTCTTGTGCCAACATGGCTGGGCAAGCTGGTCAATCTCCGTTACCTTCTCTTGGGTGGGAATGAGCTCTTTGGTCCAATCCCAGTTGCTCTCAGCAACCTCACTTCACTGTATGCCCTAGACTTGTCATTCTGCAAGTTGGCACGATCCATTCCGGCTCAACTTGGACAACTTGGCCAGCTATCCGAATTTCACCTTGCCACTAGTCATCTAACAGGTGCAATTCCACCTACCCTCGGCAATTTATCTCAACTAACTTACCTCGATTTGCAAATAAATCCACTGTCTGGATCCATACCAGCAACACTTGGCAACATTGCAGCTTTGAACATGCTTATTCTAACAGATAACAATTTAGAGGGGAATCTGGGCTTCCTATCAGATCTTTCCCGTTGTAGGGATCTCCAACTCCTTTTCATAGAGGGGAATTCATTCACCGGGCCCATCCCTAGCCACGTTGGAAACCTCTCTACACAGTTGACCACTTTTCGTGCGGGTCGCAACAAGTTAACCGGTGGACTTCCAGCTACTTTCTCAAACTTATCCAACCTTGAATGGTTAGATATTTCGAACAACCTACTCACCGAGGCAATCCCAGAGTCCATCACTACAATGAAAAATCTGGTGCTTCTTAACCTCTCTCGAAACAGTATCTTGGGCCCAATACCAACACAAATTGGCATGCTCGTGGGTCTACAAAGGTTGTTTCTCCAAGGAAACAAATTCATTGGCTCTATACCAACCAGCATCGGCAATCTTAGCATGTTGGAATACATTGACTTGTCCAATAACCAAGTAAGTTCAAAGATACCGACAAGCTTATTCCAGCTTGATAAACTTATCCAGCTATTTCTTTTCCAAAATTTCCTTGCTGGCGCATTACCGACCAATGTTGATGGTCTAATACAAATCGATCAAATGGACATTTCTTCCAACTTCTTGACGGGAACCATCCCACAATCATTTTCTCTACTTAGCATGCTAACCTACCTAAATATGTCACACAACTCGTTCGATGGCTCAATCCCAGACCAGCTTCAAAGGTTAACCAGCTTGGCAACATTAGACCTCTCCTCCAACAATCTTTCCAGCAAAATTCCCAAGTTCCTTGCCAATTTTACCTACTTGACTACATTAAACCTCTCATTCAATAGGCTAGAAGGACAAATACCAGAGGGAGGTGTTTTCTCAACCCTCACATTGCAATCTTTGATTGGGAATGCTGGACTATGTGGTGTTCCACACTTGGGATTTTTGCCATGCCTTGCCCAATCCCGCTCAAGAAGTAGGCATTTGCTGGAATTTCTGCTCCCTGCTGCCATTGTAGCTTTTTGTGGTGTTGCTATCTTCTCATACCTATTGATAGGAAGAAAGCTTACACAAGGAGATGTTGTTAATGCCTCGGCCGATCCGACTGATTCTGTAATAGGCCATCAGTTAGTCTCCTACCATGAGTTAGTTCGTATTACTGATAACTTCAGTGATGATAAGATGTTGGGGTCTGGAAGCTTTGGAAAAGTTTTCAAGGGACAATTGAGCAACGGTTTGATGGTTGCAATAAAAGTCCTAGACATGCAGCTGGAGCAGGCTATCAGAAGCTTCAATATTGAGTGTGGTGTATTGCGCATGGCACGACACCGCAACCTCATAAGGATACTCAACACCTGTTCCAACTTGGACTTCAGAGCACTTGTGTTGCCGTACATGCCTAATGGTAGTTTGGAGATGCTCCTACACTACCCTCAAGGCTCAACATACTTGGGGTTCCTTGAGAGGCTAGGCATCATGCTTGAAGTGGCACTGGCAATGCAGTACCTGCACCATGAACACCATGAGGTGGTCTTGCACTGTGACTTGAAGCCTAGCAACGTGTTGTTCGATGAGCACATGACGGCGCATGTGGCAGACTTTGGCATCGCAAGGTTGCTACTCCGGGATGACAACTCTATGATCTCTGCCAGCATGCCTGGGACAATTGGCTACATGGCACCAGGTACTCGGCTAGACCTTGTAATTAAGCTTGCTCGGTCTATTGTTGTTAAGCCCTTTTGGTCAATCAATCATGCCTTAAATTTCCTTTCATGAATTCCTTGAGCAGAGTACGGTTCCCTTGGAAAAGCATCACGGAAGGCTGATGTGTTCAGCTACGGGGTCATGCTCCTTGAAGTCTTCACTAGAAAGAGACCAACCGATGCCTTTTTCAATGGAGATCGAAGCCTTAGGCAATGGGTTTTTGAAGCGTTTCCTGCGGAGCTCATCCATGTTGTAGATGTCCATCTACTCCAAGGCGCTTCTGGCTGCAGCTTTGAAGGGTTTCTAGCGCCAGTATTCGAGCTGGGTTTGCGCTGCACCAGCTTCGCACCTGACGACAGGATGACGATGAGCGATGTGGTTGTGATGCTGGAGAAAATAACAAAGGAGTATGCTAAATCAGCACTTGAACAGAGTCATGCATCCGAATGATTCATCACTCTCGCCTATCTGTGTACGGGCGCATCTGCTCTGTATATATAGGTACTGAGAATAGCATCCATTGTGAAACGAATGTTCTCCTATTTTTAATTGTAAAACTGATCAGAGAAAATGAGAGGTGCCCTGAATATAATGTGCAGCTTCCTTACGTCTTGTCAATTATCTGAGTTACCCTGCCTCTGTTTCACATGAATGCAACCTGGAGCTTACTCCAATAACTGAGAGGTGTTGTAGCAGTGAGAAGGTCGGTAAAAATGAAGTCCTGGAAAATCAAAATACTGCAGCAAAAAGAAAACCACGAAAGAACAGAAAAATAATCGGGTGGACAAAGAAAAGGAAAAAGGCACACTAGAAAATTAAAGTGAAGTAGAAAAAAAGTTTGTCAACCAAAAGCGACCACTCCACACTCTTTGGGGTGTTCTTCTGCCCGTCAATAGTAATGACATAGGGCTGTCGCCCGACAGTCATTGCTTACAACTGCTGTCTTAACCGCTGGTGCTGAGGAACACCACCGACGATCCCAGTGACCTCTCAGCGCATGTTCAATTTAGTTCATTCAGCTGTGACATTGGTCACAGCCATCAGGTGGCGCTTGCCTCGGAACTATTCAGTGAATTATAACACTAAAAATAAAATCATAACATGCATGCATGTAGCTATACATGGCTCTAAGTCCGGAATGCCACCAGACGAATGTATGGCTCGCTAAGCTCATGAGCATGTGCCATCTCATAGGAGCGAGTACAAGAAAAAAAAAGTATGTTTGTTCCGAAAAAACTGAGAAGTATAAACAATTGTTGTCGACCGTCTAGTTCAATTCAGAGCACCCACCAACCAATCATTCTGTTTACCTAGATGAGTGTTGTACTGATTGGTTTGCAGAAGCAAAATCATGACATATTCAATTGGCCAATGCCATCTCCATTGTGCTAATTGTTTGATGTTTTTGATGACAGGAAAACAAATGATACTCAACTACTGCTATATGTGGAAGCACCGAAGGAAATGTGATCTACAGTGAAAATGCAACTGCGAATCATCAGTCTGGCACTGTTATGCCAGTATGTTTGGAACACTGGTTTCATGCCAAATCTACAGGATTCAGGCACGAGATTCCCCAAGAACTAAAGATGGATGCTATATAGGTTAGTACCAGGTCAACTAAAGAAGTGCCATACAAATCAGTCTCAAGATGTTACCAAATCCAGAGTGGTGAACTGCATGTACAACTCCACTCCATAGCATGATCACTGCGATGGTATCTGACAGAAACAAAGGAATACTTAATTAGCAACAAAACTGTTTACATAACATGAACAAAATCTGAAGAAATCATGCTGATGCGTACAGAAATAAGAGCAAAAATGTAATTATGCAAGTACCCTTGTCTTATCAGAATCAGGTTATAGTCATCAAAAAGTTCAGAGTTACTACTACACTGGTGCACTAGTACACATGCAATTTCAATTTACTTTCTGACGGAGTGGGTCATGCTGAAGAGCGTAGCCAATTCACATGTCAGGAATTGTTAGCCAATGTTGATCCCAAAAACAAAAAGAATTGTATGGCATCTGGAGCACAACTAGCAACCTGGATCTGATTATAATATGGAAAAGAACTGCATGAATGGATCTCTGGATTATTAATCCTTTAGCCAAGAACAAAGCAGAGTACTTGACTTTACCTTTCACAGATTGGCAGCTCGAGCCAAGCACGCCTACATTGCTTTCATTCTCCTTTGACTGATAGCTATCTACCTTAGGTTTAATTTTGAATTTCTTGGTAACTTTATATTTCTTTCATACTACTGACGACATGATTGGTGCAGAAGTACAAAACTAAAAAATACCACTAAAAATGTAACAGTTCTCCCAGCCGAACGTTTACAACAGGGGCCAACAGTAAAAGACATTCTACTGCATGAAGAACGGGATTACAAAGTTATCCATCTTCTCTTTTCTCTCAAGTTCGTCCTTCTCAGCAATCTGCTTCAGTGTAGTCCACCCTTTTCTTGCCCGCTTCCTTGAACTGCCAGCTGGCTGAGTAGAATCACCTGGTGCAGACTTTTTATTCGATGCTGACTTGCTATAACTTCCAGGGGCCTTGGCAGCAACTGAACCACAATTCTTCGCTTTATTGTTCAGTGTACTTCTAGTCTTCAATGGTTCTGCTGAACCTATAGGCGCAGCCACTTCCGCCAGTTTGCTCTTCAGAGGAGTAACAAAGTTTGACCCAGCTAGAAATTCTGCTTGAGAAGTGACATTGGGTTCACATGTTGTAGTATTTTTAGAAGCCACGGACTCAATCCCATTCACACATTTATCATGTGCGCTTTCTACTTCGATTTTCTGCAGGATGTCTTCGTGTGCAGCCGCTAACTGACCACGATCCACCATTGAGAAAACTGCCCCTTTCTCCATTCTATAATCTTCAGGAGTGGATATTTTCAACCTGGATGATTCCAGTTGTGAGGCTGCTGTTACAGAATGCTCGATCCCCTTTTTAGTAGTTACTGTTGGCACGTTCATATTTTCTCCTTTCAACATTGTGCTAACAGGCTTTCTTGATGATAACAGGCCCTTCACGATACCCTTTCCACTACCCCGTATCAGGTTTTGGTCTCCACAGAAATGACATGCATAGACAACACTGTTTTGGCCAGGATTTGACTTCTTGCGCCGCTTTGCTTTCTTTTTGTTGTTCTTTATGCGGATTGTGCAGTTGAAACCTGGCTGTAAGATTGATTCACACCTGCAATATTCGAATAATCTTTCTTCAGAGGTACATCTTAGGCTTATTGATATGGACAAAGGTACAAAAATAGAAAATAAAATGCAGCATAAATAACAAACTGCATTGACCACATATATAATCTATAAATGTACAAGAATACCGCCGACCATTCAACCTGGCTGCTTATAAACATACAGCAGATTGGAGATGTATTAGTGTTAGTGTTGTTAGTTAATACTCCCTCCATCCCAAAATTCTTGTCTTAGATTTGTCTAGATATGGATGTATCTAATACTAAAAGGTGACTTGATACATTCATATTTAGACAAATCTAAGACAAGAATTTTGGGAGGGAGGGAGTAGTATATTCTGAAGGACCTTTTTGCAGACTTGCTAAATCAAAAGAGTCTGAATGTGGTGCTCTGAGCTAAACACATAATTCCAAATATTCTAGCATTACTACAAACTGTAAGGCGTATTAAAAATAAATTGATACATACATAGCACTATAACAGATCTGAGATCAAAGGTTAAGCAAGACAGACAAGCTTTGCGGTAATTTGCTCTAAGACGGAATACTCATACAACATTATCAGCACAGTTTTCTATTTCCAGTTCTTGTATGCTGGTAAGCTCACATTTTGACAAACAAGGATCCAGAGCCATCAGCTAAGGTGCATTCCTGTAAAGAACCAATGTAACATGCAAAATGTTGGTCCTGCGAACTGGACAACCAATAACCTTCCCGTCCATTCTCTCGCTTTTGTGTAGTTCATTGTTTTAAACACAAGATGTTTCACTTAAATTTTGCATGTTCAATCATTTTTTTTGCCTTACGACCACCCATCTAAACATTATCTGTACCTGACAGATTGCTCTCACTGAATAAAACAAGTTTTTCAAAGCTATAGGAGACAGCATCTCAGCAACAATGGGTGCTGAAAACAGAACAGAAATCACTGCAATAAAGTGGTACCACTTAATCAATGTAAGCCAACAAATATTGTTGCTTAGTGAGTGCCAGGAGTTTAGCAGAAAACAAGTGCTTGAACTGATATACTGCATTGAGAAACTTTCAGGAAGGTAATTGGAAGTCCAAGCAAACATGGATCCAGCAAGATAATTGTACAGCAGAGTTGACACAATTGTAGACCGATTTCAACATGCCAACTGTATGTGTATATACTGATACTGGGGTCCTTGCACTTAGTTGGCTTCCTCTTAGGATCTCAGGATGGAGGGACCCTACTTCTAAACAGCTCCCGCTGGCAGCAACTTATGGCTCTATCTCTGCCTGCTACCTCTGCCTATGATATGCTGCTACTACGATATGGAAGGAAGAGAGGAAAGCATAAATCGAACAAATAAGTCAGCACGGCAGAGGATTGGAAGGAACGGATGAAAGCACAAATCATGAGTTCAGCAAGGAGCGGAGAGGGCAGATGAGAATATCACTCAGGAGGGCAGCAACGGCCATTGTTGTGGCCCCCAGTTACTCCGGCATTGGCCTGACAAGGTTAGGCTTTGTAACACCCAGGAGGTGACTCAGTCTGGAGGCTGCGCGGGCAGGGACTAAGATTTTGAGTCGCTTGAATCAAGGGGGTCAATTTGCCGAGATTAGTCAGCGACTAGTCAACCAGTTAGTCAGTTACTTGACTGTGCCAACCAGTTAGTCAGTTACTTGACTGTGCCAACCAGTACAGTCAATGTGCCCAGTCGACACCTAAGGTAGGACTGGTACACTGTAGCTCAACTCTTAATCATTTGGCGGAAGTTTCCATTAGATATTTCAAATAAGACTTTCCATGTAAAAAGTAAAAAACAAAATTGAGAATCTGAGATACATCTCATTCACTCAGTCATTCTGTTACAGTTTTGCCTATGTGAACAAAAGAACAAAACTCAGGTAATAAGCCCCTAATACTTCCCCATTTCTCCAATCAAATATTATCAGCAACATGTTTGTTTCTCGAAGTCTCAGTTTGCCACATCACAAGATGCAGACATGCTACTTTGATAGAACAAGCATTTGTCCGAAAACAATATAATAGTACATACGTCGCACACAAATAAACTATAGTAGAATTTCAAATGGGTAGATAATAATCAGATTGATACGGTCAAACAATTAGACACATGAATGGAGCATTTTAAAAACACACAGTAAGCTTTAACTCTCACCTCTGGCAAAGGAAGGTGGAGGCTTCAATGGGAATCCTGGACGCCTCGGCGTTCATGGCGAGGCGGTGGCCCAGCAGCGCCCCGATCGAGTCAACTCCCGCCTCCCCGCTCGCCCATGCCGCCAGCCGCTGCAGGTGCTGGACCCTCAGCAGGGAGGGCACGTCGGCCTGCGCCTTCCCGGAGGTCTCCTCGCGGAGTGACATGGCCTGGTTCATGGGCCTGGATGCCGAGGAAGGGCCGGCCTTGCCCGGCTTCTTCCCCATGTAGGAAAGTTTCTGGTTATACAGAGGGTCAACTAGTTAGACAAATCTAAGTATCTACTCCACAATAAGATATTGCATATTGTACTAACATTTCCCAGCATCTAAGAATCCATAACTGGCCTAACAAAATAAATGCACTCAGAAGGTGCAAATAAGATGAATATAAACAACAGGTTCAGTATAGCAAGCCAGCACCACTGCCACAAGAGGTGGCTACCACGCGCGCCCAGGGATGGTGATATAAGCTGAAAAGGCTCAACAATCAACTTCTCCCTAGTATTATAAATTAGTGATATGCAGCTACCCATTAGGAGTTTTGCTGAACACCTGACATGCACATGACAGAGTGACACATAAGAAAAAGAACAGGTGACCGGCAAAGATCTGTGGGCTGAGTCAGGATTGAGGCAAACCCCAGGCCAAAAAAAAAAAATGGCAACATAATTTTTTTTTCCAGCAAAATTCTTCTAATTCTATGACATAAAAAAATGTTGACACAACACTGCATCAGTTCGAGTAAAGTGATAAACAAAATTCTTTTCAATTCAGTTTCACCCTTTCTATACAATGTTGAAATACAGTGGAGAGAGGAACTCAAACGCATCAATTTGGCACAAAAAATTTACCCAATCCTGGCGCAGCAGAAGGACAGCAGCAGCACTGCGGAGCAGTCGGGAACGGCGGCCGCCGGCCGGGGCCCGGGGCTGAGG
>NC_041386.1:704303666-704312135 GCF_002162155.2 Triticum dicoccoides | reverse complement strand
GCACGGCCCGTTTAATTTTTTTATATTTTTTCAAAAAATATTATATATATATATACCTAAAATATAGCCCAATAGGCCTAAAAACCAGCCCAGCAGGCTGAAAGTCTGCAGCCCAGCGTGCTAAACGGGCCATCCGGCCGGCCCGTTTACTAATCAGGCCGTGCCTGGGCCAAGGAGCAGCGCCCGTGGGCCGGCACGGCACGGCCCGGCTATTAAACGTGCCATGGCGGGCCGTGCCGGGCCAGGCACGATTAGCACAGGCCGGGCCGTGCCGTGCCGGGCCGGCCCGTTTGGCCAGGTCTGTCTAAGACCGGATCAATCAGCCCCTAAACTCTCCAAAACCATATCACTTTCCCCCATGATTGTTTTGGACAAGATTTCGGTGGTTTTGACTTTTCTGCGGGCTAACTGGACCGTGCTGAGTTGGCATATGCAACTTTTCCCAATTATTAGTTGGCATATGCAGGCTGACTGGACCGTGCTGCATTGTGTGTGTTGTTATCATGGCATTGAAGATGTGATGTAGGATGCATTGTGTGTGTTGTCAACCACCTATGTAAGCTCCAATCAACAATTGTATTTGAGTTTAAAATTTCAAAAGAGGGGGAGGGCGTGCCCCCCACCCTCGTGGACAGGGTGTGGGCCCCCTGGTCTCGATTCTTTCTCCAGTATTTTTTATATTTTCCAAAAAGTGCCTCCGAGGATTTTCAGGACATTCCGAGAAATTTGTTTTCTACACATGAAACAACATCATGGTAATTCTGCTGAAAACAGCGTCAGTCCGGGTTAGTTTCATTCAAATCATGCAAGTTAGAGTCCAAAACAAGGGCAAAAGTGTTTGGAAAAGTAGAAACGTTGGAGACGTATCAACTCCCCCAAGCTTAAACATTTGCTTGTCCTCAAGCAATTCAGTTGATAAACTGAAAGTGATAAAGAAAAAAAATTTACATACTCTATTTGCTCTTGTTGTTGTAAACATGCAAAGCCATCATTCAGGTTTCAACAATATTATAAACTAACCATACTCACAATAACACTTAGGTCTCACAATTACTCATATCAATGGCATAATCAGCTAGCGAGCGATAATAATAAAACTCGGATGACAACACTTTCTCAAAACAATCATAACATTATATAACAAAATGGTATCTCGCTAGCCCTTTCTGAAACCGCAAAACATAAATGCAGAGCACCTTTAAAGATCAAAGACTGACTAAACATTGTAATTCATGGTAAAAGAGATCCAGTCAAGTCATACCCAATATAAACTAATAATAATAAACGCAAATTACAGTGTGCTCTCCAGCGGGTGCTCTTTAATAAGAAGGTGATGACTCAACATAAAAAATAAATAGATAGGCCCTTCACAGAGGGAAGCAGAGATTTATAGAGGTGCCAGAGCTCGATTTTAAAATAGAGATTGAATAACATTTTGAGCGGCATACTTTCGCTGTCAATGCAACAACTATGAGATGGCTGTATCTTCCATACTACATGCATTATAGGCAGTTCCCACGCAGAATGGTAAAAGTTTATACTCCCCCAACCACCGACAATCATCAATCCATGGCTTGCTCGAAACAACGAGTACCTCCAACTAGCAAAAATCCTGGGGGAGTTTTGTTTAATAATTTTGATTTGCTTTGATCTTTTTGGATCATGGGACTGGGCATCCCGGTTACCGGCCCTTTCTCGTGAATGAGGAGCGGAGTCCACTCCTCTTGAGAATAACCCACCTAGCATGGAAGATATAGGCAGCCCTAGTGGAAACATGAGCGGCTCGAGCATACAAAACAGAATTTCATTTGAAGGTTTAGAGTTTGGCACATACAAATTTACTTGGAACGGCAGACAAATACCGCATATAGGAAGGTATGGTGGACTCATATGGAACAACTTTGGGGTTTAAGGAGTTTGGATACACAAGCAATATTCCCGCTTAGTACAGGTGAAGGCTAGCAAAAGACTGGGAAGCGACCAACTGAGAGAGCGACAACAGTCATAAACATGCATTAAAACTAATTTACACCGAATACAAACATGAGTAGGATATAATCCACCATGAACATAAATATTGTGAAGGCTATGTTGACTTTATTTCAACTACATGCATGAACATGTGCCAAGTCGAGTCACTCAATTCATTCAAATGAGGATGCCATCCCATCATATCACATCATAATCATTCTAATAGCATGTTGGCACGCAAGGTAAACCATTATAACTCATAGCTAATCAAACATGGCACAAGCAACTATAATCTCTAAATGTTATTGCAAATATGTTTACTTCATAATAAGCTGAATCAGGAATGATGAACTCATCATATTTACAAAAATAAGAGAGGTCGAGTTCATACCAGCTTTTCTCATCTCAATAAGTCCATCATGTGTCGTCATTATTGCCTTTCACTCGCATGACCGAACGATGTGTAAAATAATAAGAGTGTACATGCATTGGACTAAGCTAGAATCTGCAAGCATTCAACTCAAAAGAGAGAAGACAAGGTAATATGGGCTCTAATTAAATAATCAATCATGCATATGAGAGCCACTAAGCATTTTCAATATGGTCTTCTACAACCCCCAAAGAAAAGGAAAGAAAATAAAACTATTTACACGGAAAAGCTCCCAAGTAAAAAGAAGAACGAGAAATCTTTTTTGGGTTTTCATTTTAATTTCTACTACAAGCATGGGAATTAAACTAACTAATTTTTTTGGTTTTTCTTAAGGTTTAATAAACACATAAGAAGAGTACTAGAAAAGAAATTTAGGCTAGCATGGATAATACAAAGAAAGAGTATGAGCACCGACGACTAGTGTGTGAACATGAATGTAAAGTCGGTGAGAAATACGTACTCCCCCAAGCTTAGGCTTTTGGCTTAAGTTGGCCTAATGCCAAGGACCGCTGCTACTCTCCCCGGTGTACTGAGAAGTGTAATCAGGATACCACTAGCTGGCCATCTCCGGATCCCACTGGAAAGATGATGCACGATAAGGGTCCAGTGCAGGTTCCGGCTCAGGTTCAGGTTCTGGAGTGGATGCTTGGCCTCGATGAGCGTACACCGCCTTCAGTGTAATAAGAAAATTATCTGCAGTCAAATCAAACAACAAAGGTGCAGGCAGAATAATAGTCTCACTGTGTTTCTTATTAAATCTCAAGTTATACAGGAGCGTCTTATCATCATTCTGAACAATAAAGTTGTGTGCTACCATGCTCCTGTAATCTAAAATGTAAGAGGGCAAGATTGTCTCCTCTTTCTCATAGTGCCTAATAGGTATCCTAAAATGTCTAGAAAGACGTGAAGCATAGATACCTCCAAATATGGGGCCTTTTATACGATTCAGGCTTAGCCGTTTAGCAATGACGTCATCCATACTAAAACTATTGTCTCCAAACAAGGCATGTTGAAGAATGATAATATCAGGAACATTAAAGTTTCCACTATTTCCACGACCAATTAAGCATCTACTAGCAAATATGGCAAAGTAACGTAAAACAGGAAAGTATATGCTAGAGATTTTTGCCTCGAAACCTTTCTTTGGCTCCTCTACAGCTATAGTGTTAACAAAGCCATCCACATCTTCACGATGGGGTTCCTCTAACTCTCCCTCAAAAGGTATCCTACATACCGCATAAAAATCATGTAAAGCCATTTCTCTGAATTCATCATATAAATGAAATGATACTGAAGGCGGTTACTTCTTAGGATAGTAATAAAAAATTTGCACGAAGGTATTGGTAAGTAAGAGATACTGATCTATCCGGTCGTGGAGGAAATCGGTGAGGCCCGCACTCTCGATCAAAGAATAAAAATCTTCATGAATTCCAGCTTCTTTCAAGAAATTATCACATGGCCATTCACACGACCGTACTTCCACTAAGCGAGGAAGATTATACTTGACTTTTTCCCTTCTCTTTAGCTTGGTTTTCCTGAGAGCCTTGGCTAGAAGAGCCCCTTAAAGGTCTCCTTAACATTTTTTGAAAATTTCTGAAAATTTTAGTAACTTCAAAATAAAAGTGAATAAAACTTAATAAGAATGGTAGCAACTACTCCTACAAGTGCCTAGAGCCTATATCATGCATTAGAATTACTTGGAACCTCATAAATTTAACATGCAAGCTCAAGAACAGGGTCACCAAGATAGCAAGGATTTGCAATGAATAAAGCACTAGAACAAAAATTAATTAGACCAATGGAGGAGTCACATACCAAGCAACAATCTCCCAAAGCATTTTTGTGAATGGAGCTTTGAGCAAGGAGATCGAAAATCGCAGCAAAATGAGCTAGAACTCGTGCTTGAGCTGGATGGGGATTTTTTTGGGTAGAAGATGAAGTGTGTGGGTGCTGGCATAAGTGGAGGGGGGCTACCAGGGGCCCACAAGACAGGGGGCGCGCCCAGGTGGGGTGGGCGCGCCCTCCACTCTTGTGGCCTGGTGCTTGCCCCTCCTGCAGTGATTTCAGTGCCTAAAATCCTCAAATATTCCATAAAAAATCATACTAAATTTGCAGGGCATTTAGCAATTTTATTTTCAGGATATTTTTTATTGCACGGATAATTCAGAAAACAGACGGATAATGCTATTTTTGCTTTATTTATTCTAAATAACAGAAAGTAAAAAAAAGTATAGAAGGTTGTGCCTTCTAGTTTATCCATCTCATGATCATCAAAATGAATCCACTAACAAGGTTGATCAAGTCTTGTTAACAAACTCATTCCAAATAACACGGAACCGAAGAAATTTTGAAGTGACACTAGGTTACCTCAACGGGGATATGAAAATCCCCAACAATAAGGATATCATACTTTTTCTTGACAGTAGGAAGAGGAAATTCGAAACCTCCAATAATAATTGATGGAATTTTCTCAATAGTATTTATGCTGTGAACTTGAGGTTGTTTCCTCAAAAAATGTACCGTATGCTCATTTCCATTAACATGAAAGGTGACATTGCCTTTGTTGCAATCAATAACAGCACCTGCAGTATTTAAAAAGGTTCTACCAAGGATGATCGATATACTGTCGTGCTCAGGAATATCAAGAATGGCGAAGTCTGTTAAGATAGTAACATTCGCAACAACAACAGGCACGTCCTCACGAATGCCGACAGGTATAGCAGTTGATTTATCAGCCATTTGCAAGGATATCTCAGTGGGTGTCAACTTACTCAATTTAAGTCTACGGTACAAGGAAAGAGGCATAACACTAACACCGGCTCCTAAATCACATAAAGCAGTTTTAACATAATTTCTTTTAATAGAGCAAGGTATAGTGGGTACTCCGGGATCACCAAGTTTCTTAGGTATTCCACGCCCTTAAAGGTGTAGTTGGCAAGCATGGTGGAAATCTCAGCTTCAGGTATTTTCCTCTTATTAGTGATGATATCTTTCATATATTTAGAATAAGGATTTGGTTTAAGCATATAAGTTAAGCGCATACGTAAGAAAATAGGTCTAATCATTTCAGCAAAAAGCTCAAAGTCCTCATCATCCTTTGTCTTGGATGGTTTAGGAGGAAAGGGCATGGTTTTCTGAACCCATGGTTCTCTTTCTCTACCATGCTTCCTAGCAACAAAATCTCTCTTATCATAACGTTGGTTCCTTGATTGTGGGTTATCAAGACCAATAGCAGGTTCAATTTCTATATCATTGTTATTACTAGGTTGAGCATCTACATGAACATCATTATTAGCATTATCATCGGGTTCATGTTCATCTTCTGATTGTGTTTCAGCATCAGAGATAGAAATATTATTAGGATTCTTAGGTGTTTCTACATTAGGTTCACTAGAAGTTTGCAAAGTCCTATCATTCTTCTTTTTCTTCTTCTTAGAAGAACAAGGAGCATCTAGATTATTATTCTGAGAATCTTGTTCAATTCTCTTAGGGTGGCCTTCAGGATACAAAGGTTCCTGAGTCATTCTACCAGTTCTAGTAGCCACTCTAACAGCAAAGTCATGTTTATTATTTAATTCATCAAGCAAATCATTTTGAGCTTTCACTACTAGGGAAAAGCCTAGCAGCAGCGCTGGTTTTAGGCCTATCAGTAGCGCGGGCAGGAGCGCTACTGATAAGGCGCTACAGCTAAAGCTTAGCAATAGCGTGCCTGGACCCACGCTACTGCTAAATTGACTTAGTAGTAGCGCTTCTGCAGAAGAGCGCTACTGGTAATTAGTAGTAGCGCTTCTCCTTGCCCGCGCTACTACTATTATTTAGTATTTTATTTCTTTTTTATTTCATGTTGTATTCATACACCTTTACACAAGTTTTCATACAACAAGAATTTAGAGATTGTTTTTACATCATAATGAGTTATTACATCACGGGGTGAAAGAACCATGGACTAGTTTCAAGTGGATGTCCATCCACTTGAAACTAATCCGCGGTTCTTTCACCCAATGACATAATAATATCATCATCATCATCATATCATTAACAACTTATCATCGTAATACATCATTGTCATATAACACCTCCTAAAGATCAACTTAGCAAATTGGTCACTAGTCGTAATCACAAGTACTCCTCATTATCAACTCTAACACATTACCACATAATAAACATATTGTACCTCATAGGACCTAGCTACTACATTCGATTAAGACCTACTACATTTTCTAAGGTAAAATAGCAAAAAACAAGATAGCCCCTGACTCTCCATTATGGAGAATGGAGATTAGCCTGTCTCCAATTCTTGCCTTTCGCTGAATGTTACTTCCAAGAACCTCCTTGCGAATGTCCATACATTTCTTCCATTCTTTGATGAACATGTGTTCATCGGTTTTAGAAATCCGATATGCACAGGTGAGCTCCCTAGATTTACCTGGCAGTATGTTCAGAACTGTAAGGCGACCATTCAGATACATCAGATGAGGCACACAATCCATCGGGAGTTTCTATTGAAAAACATAGTAATAACTTCGTAGTTAGCAATGATGTACTAGTTTTAGAAGTATGCAAAAGATGCACGGATGTCGTAATAGTAAAAAATCTTACCAGGGTATCTCCAGAGAAGTTACCGTGGTTCATCACGTGCACTAGTGGCACGTATTCACCATAATTTGGAGGATTTCGATAATAGTTATTGTAATCCTCAAGAAGAGTACAAAATGCGATCAGATGATTTTTCTCCTTATAAGTTAATTCGGAGCCATCGGTGTAGTGGGTTTTGTCTACCATCTTCCGCACAGTCTTTGAAGAATCAAAATAAGCTGTCAATGGAAATAAATTGTCAACTATTTTGAAATAAACAATATAAATTAGTTAATAACTATGTTTGAGAAACTCACATAGCGGTACAATCGGAATCGTATCAACAAGGACCCAAATGTCCATATCGCCTTGCTCGATGTCAGGATCACCAAGATCCATGGTGACAATCATACCCTCATAAAACCATACATTTTGCAAAGTGCTTCCCAATTTTGGCAACCAAAATGGGTTACGCTCTGAGCATTGCACAGATTTACTTCAAAATCCATATCATGATGGGTCCTTAGGTGTATTTTCTTTGTTTCAAAATTTTCATGGTCTTCAAAACCCATCCTCTCCAAGACATAGCGTTTTGCATGGCATGGGATAAGCTAGTCGAATTGTAAAAGATGAAAATTAGACGTTGAAATAGTTGAAGTCATGCTTAATTACGAAAAAAACACTTGTCGTTGTTGCGTACCGTTTCAACATCGAAGGTCTCCTCGAGCTTAATACTGAAGCGCCGATCTTCATCCAGCTCAACGAACCTGTCGCACATACCTCGATCGTCGTGGCACCAGCTGCACTCCCCCGGGAGACTGTCGTCGTCCGAGTACGACATTTCCTACGTTCATAATTCAAAGATTAAACTTGTACATATTCTAGCACAAGTCATGCCAGAATTCACGGAAAAATCTGGCATGACCTTTGCTAAAAAAGGACATATCGAGCGCCTGAAATTTGCCGGAACGGAAATTAATCAACACTCCGGCAAAACATAGGCCACTCAGAGGTGTAACCAAAACATGAAATAATTGCTTAAACTAAAAAATAACAACAAATATGACATGTTCAACTAGTTCTATTAATTCAACTAGTTCTTACTAAATATAAACTTATTATAAATAGAAAAAAACTAGCTCTTTCTAAAAATAAAGTAGTTCAACTAGTTATTAATTTACTTACTAAACTAGTTCAACTAAAACTAAACTAGTTCAACTAAAACTAAACTAGTTCTATTAATTCAACTCGTTCTTACTAAATATAAACTTACTATAAATAGAAAGAAACTAGTACATCTACTACTACTAATTAACATCTACTACTACATCTACTACTAATTAGCATCTACTACTGCTAATTATACAACTAGTTTACCATCATACTACTAATTAATATCCACTACTACTAAAAATCATTATCTATGAACCCTAAATTAACATCTACTACTACTAAAATCATCTACTAACTAAGCAAAGAGAGAGGGGGTGGGG
>NC_041386.1:704192750-704303148 GCF_002162155.2 Triticum dicoccoides | reverse complement strand
GGCGGGCTCGGGATCGGGAGGAGGCGTTCCTGGAGTAGGTCAAGAGCGGCGGCGGGCGGCGGCGGGCGGCGGCGGGCGAGGAGGCGGCGAGGATGTGGTCGAGAGCGGCGGCGGGCGGCGGCGGTGAGGTTGAGGGCGGGCTCAGGCGGCAGCGGTGAGGGCAGGCTTGGGCTCAGGCGGCGGCGACAGGAGTAGGGGAACATGCCGGGCGGGTGAAAGGAGGTGTCGGTGTCAAAACCGGCGGATCTCGGGTAGGGGGTCCCGAACTGTGCGTCTAGGCGGATGGTAACAGGAGACAAGGGACACGATGTTTTACCCAGGTTCGGGCCCTCTTGATGGAGGTAAAACCCTACGTCCTGCTTGATTAATATTGATGATGTGTGTTACAAGAGTGGATCTACCACGAGATCAAGGAGGCTAAACCCTAGAAGCTAGCCTATGGTATGATTGTTGTTCGTCCTACGGACTAAAGCCATCCGGTTTGTATAGACACCGGAGAGGGCTAGGGTTACATAGAGTCGGTTACAATGGTAGGATATCTACATATCGATATCGCCAAGCTTGCCTTCCACGCCAAGGAAAGTCCCATCCGGACACGGGACGAAGTCTTCAATCTTGTATCTTCATAGTCTTGGAGTCCGGCCGATGATGATAGTTCGGATATCCGGACACCCCCTAGTCCAGGACTCCCTCAGTAGCCCCCGAACTAGGCTTCAATGACGACGAGTCCGGCGCGTATGTTGTCTTCGGCGTTTACAAGGCGGGTTCTCCTTCACGCTCCATGTGTTTGCCGGATACTGTCCGGTTGCTTCATAAATGCTGCGCTCCTTGGCTTCTACGTCCGATAATGGCCTTCTTCCACGTGTCGTACGAATGCGAAAAGCCAGGGTATTCTTACGTTTTTCCCCCTAGCTGCGTGAATAAGCCGACTATAAGAGAGGCGAGGATCCAGATCCAAATCACACCATCCTCCTTCCGCAAGTACTCATCGAGGCGCATCTGACAAAAAATCCATTCCAACATGGACAGTCGACGTGGCTCCTCTTCTCGCGCTCCCAGTCCTCAGCCAGGAGATTGGAGGAGATGCTCAGTCCCGCATAGCGAGTTAGTGACGCTCCAAACAGAGGGATACCTTCCCCCGGCCTTTATGGTTCCGGTTCGAGCCGGACTGGCCACCTACAAGGGTGGGAAGCAGGCGAAGAGCGTCCCCAATCCCTCAAAAGGAGAGCGGGTATGCTTCGTCCCCTACTTAATAAGGGGACTAGGATTTCCTATACATCCGTTTCTCCGGGGGCTCCTAGAGTTCTATGGACTCCAACTTCACCACCTCACGCCTGCCTCTATTTTGCACATCGCGGGCTTTGTAGCTCTTTGCGAGCTGTTCTTGGGTATCGAGCCCCATTTTGCGCTATGGAAGAGGCTGTTTTGCCTCGTACCCCGTTCTCATGAGGGGTCGATATATCAAGTGGGCGGAGCCGAAATATGGCGCATCGCCGGGACCGGATATCTATTCGGAACTCCGAAGAAGGCGTCCGAAGACAGGCCTTCGGAGTGGTTCTATATGGAAGACGCCCCGCTGCAGGATCCAGTTCGGATCGGCCTCCCGGAGTTTAGCAATGCTCCTCTGAAGAAACACCTGAGTTGGCGCCCGCGGAGCCCTCAACGGGAAGATGATAGGAGCGTCCACTATCTGATGGGTCGGATACGGCTACTAGCCCATTCCGGATTAACCATGATTGGAGTCATGGCCACATGCATTATGCGAGGGGTGCAGCCGCTCCAATATAGGGGCCACCCCATGTGGGATTTTAACGGGGAGAATGACGCCACCCGTCATGGCCGCACGGGACCGGGATCGGCCGCCGATCTGGTGAAGATCCTGTCCGGCTTGTACAAGGGGGAGGAGGGGGACTTCCTCCGCATGAGTCCATTGAATGGATTCTCCATGAATAACCCTGGAAGCTGGGTAAGCGGACGTTTAAATATCTGATCCGCGCTTTCAAAGATAAGTGTCTTACCTTATGATTTCGACGCAGGAACTGCGCCTGGATGTGGAGGGCATAAGAAGCCCAACTCCACAACCCGAGGATCCGGGAAGATCCCTTGATCCGGCCTCCGAAGAGGATCCGGGCATTAAGGTGGATTTGATTGATGGGGTGTTCCACCAGCTCAGCATAGATAATGCTTTAGTCGCCATTACGGCTGACTACCCCGATTTGTGTCCGGCTTCCCAGGTGAGTACGACCGAAGTCCTGACACCGTTACTTTTTTAATGCTCATTTCTAACCACCATGCACCAATGGTGCCTGGCAGGAGGTGCCTTTACGGCAGGAAGCCGAGCCCGCGGCGACTGACCAAACGAGGTCAGTGCGGCCTAGCAGGCGGAAGAGGAGTGTGGCGCGAATCGAAACGTCGCCGCAAAGGTATGGTGCACCATTGTCCTTTAAGGGAAAGACTCCTGGGAGGCATATTAATGCTCATGATTCTTCCAGGAGAAAGAGCGCTCGCCGGACTGAGTCCGAAGAGGGTGCCCATCAAGCCTCCGCCAGCTAGGCTCCAACGCCTGGTCCGGAGGGGGAGGCGAGCGCAAGGCGCGAGCCGGAGGCTCCTTCAACGGAGGATGCCGACAGGTTGTCTGCCACCAGGTCTAAGGTGGAGAGCGCCATGAATCACAGGCGCTGTCGGACAGTTCTTCGTGACGCGTGTTTCTCCCCTGAGGCGTTAAATGCCTTTAATGCGGGAGACGCGCACCTCCGTGCTGCTCAAGATGGTTTAACCAGAGCCACGAAGCAGTATGTAAAGGACATACGGGTAAGGAATTTTTATAGTTATATATGCCAGTAGCCCCCGAGACTTAAAATAGTTAAACTAACTGATTTAAGGATCATTTGTTATGCAGGATCTTACTGAGAAGAATACCCACCTATCTCAGGAGCTTCAAGAATGCAAGGCCCATCTTGAGGCCGCACTAGCCACTGCCGGGGGAGCCACGGAGACCCCCTCTGGTAATGCATATTTTGAAGGAAGTAGTTTATGAAGTGTGGCGTGTGTGTATAGTCTGACAACAATATTGCAGAGGATGCCGGACTAGATCCGGACAAGCAACAGCTGCTGCGCCAGTTGAAGGCCGGCGAGAGGGTACTTATGAGGGTGCAGCAGGAGAGGAACAAACTCCAAGATGCCAACACCCAGCTGGGCGAAGAACTAAAAGATGTTCGGGTCTAGCTGTCTAACTCCATAAAGGAGAATCGGCGGCTTCGTCGCGGCATTTATAGTAAGTGCTTGAGCAAACTCTTTTGAAAAGAAGAGTTCGGCGAGGAAGTCGATTGACAGAAATGTGTCTGTAGGTGTGCTCACAGGTCGTCCGGCGGAGGAGATGCCTGGTTCCATGGGAGACCCTCTTCCCGAGCTGCTGCAACTACACGAACGTGTTCGGCAGGCGATGAGCGGCGTCGTGCAGGCCTTATGGCCTTCCGTCTCCCTACCCGAGGGTCTTGGAGGGCTTGCTGAAAAGCTTCAGGGAGTACGGCGGCGTCTCCGTCTGTGGAAGATATCGGCCTGCCGTCAAGGTGCCAGGGAGGCCTGGGCCATGGTGAAGACGCGGTACCCGAAGGCTGACCCAAACCACATGGCCGAGGTCGGACCTGTGGGGCCCGATGGGAAGGAGACCCCTGTGAGCCTGATGTACGGCCAAGTAGAGTTGGCCGCAAAATATTCCCAACAGGACTGTAAATTAGACAGCCTGTTAGATGGGATTGAAGAGGAGTACAATCAGTCTGTTTGACGATGTAATTTTAAAATGACATGTAAAATGCCTTCTAGCCAGATTGTAGATCGTTTGCCTTTGCGGACCTTTTCGCTTCAACCTCGGGACCCAACAGTCCGGAGTGTGTCCGAATACCCTTACGGTTATAAAAGAACCGGGGCATGCATGGAGACAAGGCGTAGTGGTCATAATTGCTTTATCAGACAAGTGCCCAACTAGCTATGTTATATTACATGGTTAGTAAGAAACATCATCCAGGGAGAATAGTTCCGTTAAGGGTTCCTTTCCCTGGGAAGCATGCCCTAAAGTGCATGTCCGGACTGCGAAAATAGCAGAAAAAACATCTGGGGGCAGATAAATAAGTAAGTAATAAATCATCTTTCAGGTCACCGACCGAATATTCCCTTAAGAACGCTAGCCTTCGGCTTCACCCAGTCTGAGGTACACATCCGGCTGACCCGGCAGTAACAATCGCAGAGGTGCTCCCTTTACCTCCTAGCCGAACAATCGGGAACGTAGGGGTAAGCACAGGAGCCAGGCAACCCGGCTTGGCCAAAACTTAAGTCATATCGATGCATATAATGGTGATCAAAAGGTACATGCGGAAGTGTGACACATGTGGTGGGCATGAAGCCCATATAAATAAGCTTCTGTTAAAGAAGCCCCCAGGTATAACGAGTGCGAGTAGCACATCGAGTGAGTGCGAACAAAGCGCAGATTAGCCCTCAAGAGTTTTGTACTGGAAGAGGGAGGAAAAAGGAGGGAAAACAAAGACAGCGAAAAAAAACATGAAAGGTGGACGGAGGAAGGAGACGAACCCTGAGTCCGGCGCTAGGCGTAAAATCTTCGGAGACGGGCTGCGTTCCATGGGTTTGGCTCGAGTCGGTTGTCAGATGCATTGCGTAGACGGTATGCACCGCCGGTAAGGACTTGGTCGATGATGAAGGGACCTTCCCATTTGGGCTTAAGTTTGTCCTTTTTCTTGTCCGGTAGGCGTAGAACTAGCTCGCCAACATTGTAAGTTTTGGCCCGTACTTCTCTGCTTTGATATCGTCGAGCCTGCTGTTGATAGAATGCGGAACGGGATTTTGCCACGTCGCGCTCCTTCTCTAAAGCGTCCAAATTGTCCTGCCGATCCAACTCTGCTTCTCTTTCCTCGTACATGCGCACGCGAGGTGAGTCATGAATTATGTCGCAGGGCAAAACTGCCTCAGCGCCGTATACCATAAAAAATGGTGTGAATTCGGTTGTGCGGTTTGGCGTGGTCCGCAGCCCCCAGAGTACGAAGTCGAGCTCCTCTACCCAGTGCGTGTTAGATTCCGTGAGGGACCGCACTAATCTGGGTTTGATGCCGCTCATGATGAGACCATTTGCTTGTTCCACTTGACCGTTAGTTTGAGGGTGGTAGACTGAAGCGTAGTCGAGCTTGATGCCCATGTTTTTGCACCAGAGTTTAACCTCGTTGGCCGTGAAATTCGTGCCGTTATCAGTGATGATGTTGTGGGGGACGCCAAAACGGTGTACTACCCCGGATATGAAGTCTATCACAGGTCCGGATTCTGCCGTTTTAACCGGCTTGGCCTCTATCCATTTGGTGAATTTGTCCACCATGACCAATAAGTATTTGTGCTTGTGGGTTCCCCCTTTAAGGGGTCCAACCATGTCAAGCCCCCAGACCGCGAATGGCCAAGTAATGGGTATAGTTTTGAGGGCGGTGGGTGGCATGTGGCTTTGATTAGCAAAGAGCTGGCAACCGACGCATCGTTGGACTAAGTCATGAGCATCTGCCCGGGCGGTCAGCCAATAAAATCCTGTACGGAAGGCCTTGCCTACAAAGGCTCGGGCGGCGGTGTGGTGCCCGCCGAGTCCGGCGTGAATTTCAGCTAGGAGATTTCGCCCTTCCTCTTCGGAGATACACCTTTGAAGGACTCCGATTGTGCTTTTCTTATAAAGTTCTCCCTCATGGACCTTGTAGGCTTTAGATCACCGAACTATGCAGCGGGCCTCATTTTGGTCTTCGGGAAGTTCCTGCCTGATTAAGTAGGCTAGGAATGGTTCCGTCGACGGGGCAATTACTGCCAGTATTTCGTGGGCTGAATCCGTTATTTCATTGGCCAAGTCACCGATTGTGTCAGAATGTTCTGCGTTAGGTGATGCAGTTGGTTCCGGATTGTTATTTCCAGACTCCTCTTCCCATAATACGGATGGCTTAAAGAGCCACTCCAGGAAGATGTTTGGAGGGACGGCGTCGCGTTTTGCGCCGATGCGTGCCAACACATCTGCTGCCTGGTTATTATCCCAGGCTACATGGTGGAATTCGAGTCCTTCGAACCGGGCTGACATTTTTAGGACAGCGTTACGGTAGGCTGCCATTTTCAGATCCTTGGTGTCAAAGTCTCCATTTACTTGGGATATTGCGAGGTTTGAATCCCCGCGCACCTCTAGGCGTTGAATACCCACGGAGTTTGCCATCCGGAGGCCATGTAGAAGGGCCTCGTATTTGGCTGCATTGTTGGAGTCCGTGTACATTATTTGAAGCACGTATTGGACTGTGTCTCCGGTTGGGGACGTCAAGACGACGCTAGCTCCCAAGCCAGCCAACATTTTGGAGCCGTCGAAATGCATGATCCAATTGGAGTATGCGCCGTACTCTTTAGGGAGTTCGGCTTCGGTCCATTCGGCGATGAAGTCAGCCAGAACTTGCGACTTGATAGCTCGCCGTGGTTTGTAGGTTATATCAAATGGTAAGAGCTCAATGGCCCATTTTGCAATCCTGCCTATCGCATCGCGATTGTTTATAATGTCGTTGAGAGGTACTTCGGAGGCCACCGTTATGGAACACTCTTGAAAGTAGTGTCGTAGCTTCCGGGATGCCATGAACACCGCGTACGCTATCTTTTGATAGTGTGGGTACCGGGACTTGCATGGAGTTAAGACAGTGGATACGTAGTACACTGGTTTTTGAAGAGGGAATTTGTGCCCTTCTGTTTCTCGTTCGATGACGAGTACCGCGCTGACAACTTGATGTGTTGCTGTGATATATAACAACATTGGTTCGCCCAGGTTGGGCGCGGCTAGGACCGGATTTGTTGCCAATACGGCCTTTATTTCTTCGAGTCCGGCGGTGGCAGCATCCGTCCATTCGAACGGTGCGCCGGAGGAGGCGATAGAGGGGCAGTGCCTTTTCTCCCAAACGGGAGATGAAGAGGCTTAGAGCCGCCACGCATCCAGTTAGTTTTTGTATTTGCTTGAGGTCTTTTGGGATATCCAATTGTGACAGAGCTCAGATCTTGGCTGGGTTTGCTTCAATTCCTCTACCGGATACAATGAAGCCCAAGAGCTTTCCGGCTGGTACACCGAAAACGCATTTTTCCGGGTTGAGCTTAATGTCATATGCTTGGAGGTTGTCGAATGTCACCCTCAAGTCGTCTACTAGAGTTTCAACGTGTTTGGTCTTGACGACCACATCGTCTATGTATGCCTCTACTATTTTGCCTATCTGGGTGGCCAAACATGTCTGAATCATGCGCTGATATGTTGCGCCGGCGTTTTTGAGTCCGAAGGGCATTGTGTTGAAGCAGAATGGTCCATATGGAGTAATAAATGCCGTTGCGGCCTGGTCTTTTTCCGCCATCTTGATTTGATGGTATCCGGAGTATGCGTCAAGGAAGCACAATGAATCGTGCCCTGCGGTAGCATCGATGATTTGGTCGATGCGAGGGAGAGGGAAGGGGTCCTTTGGACAGGCCTTGTTAAGGTCTTTGAAATCGACACAAAGGCGCCAGGATTTGTCCTTTTTTGGTACCATTACCAGGTTGGCTAGCCAGTCCGGATGTTTGATATCTCTGATGAATCCGGCTTCTAAGAGTTTGGCTAGCTCCTCTCCCATTGCCTGTCTTTTGGGTTCGAAAAATCGCCGAAGAGCCTGTTTGACTGGCTTGAATCCTTTTAGGATATTTAGGCTATGCTCTGCCAGCCTGCGTGGGATTCCTGGCATGTCTGAAGGGTGCCAGGCAAAAATGTCCCAATTTTCCTGAAGGAATTCTCGTAGTGCGGCTTCTACATCAGGATTTAACTGTGCCCCAATGGAGGCCGTCTTTGTGGGGTCCGTCGGATGGACCTGGAATTTGACTATTTTGTCTGCTGGTTTAAAAGAGGCGGACTTAGACCTCTTATTGAGTATCACATCGTCCCTATCCAACGTGGAGCGCAGCGCAGTGAGTTCCTCTGCCGCTAGGGCTTCGGATAATGCCTCTAGGGCCAGTGCGGCTGTCTTATTTTCAGCGCGGAGTGCTATATCTGGATCACTGACGAGAGTGATTATTCCATTGGGCCTGAGCATTTTGAGCTTCATGTACCCGTAATGGGGTATAGCTTGGAAGATTGTGAATGCCTCTCGCCCTAACAAGGCGTGATATCCGCTGCCGAATGGGGCCACTTGGAACGTGACCTCTTCGGACCTGTAGTTGCCCGGCGAGCCGAACACTACGTCTAGTGTGATTTTTCCTGTGCAGCGTACTTCTCGACTAGGGATTATTCCCCTGAAGGTTATGCTGCTTCGCTCAATGCGGCTCCAGTCAATTTCCATTTTTTGAAGAGTTTCCTCATAGATGAGGTTTAATCCGCTGCCGCCATCCATGAGTACCTTGGTAAGATGAAAGCCGTCCACTATCGGACTGAGGACCAATGCGGCTGGTGCTCGAGCTGTTCGGAATTTAGGTTCATCGCTGGCATTGAAGGTGATAGCTGTGTCACTCCATGGATTCGTTGTTGCTACTTGGTAGACTTCGGCGAGGCTGCGGATTGTTCGCTTCCGCATGTTATTTGATGCGAAAGTCTCGAAGACTGTTAATACCGTACTGGTACTGTTGGGCTGGTTGTCCGGGGCTAGAAAGCCTTCGCCACTTTTGGCCACCTGCCGTAGTATCCAACATGCTCGAAGGCTATGTGTTGGAGTGGCGCCCTCCGTACTGTGGATTTTGCAGGGTCCGTTGAGCCATCCCTCCAGTACGGTTCTGTGCCCTTTAGGGTTTTTTTGCTTTTTGGTTTTTAATCCAGGTGCTTGAGTATGACACACCCTTTTATTTCGGACTGGGGTTGTATTTAGGGCCGGATTGACCCAAAACCTGGTTTCAGTTTTCCAGGCGCTCTCCATCGCACAGTATTTTTGTACAATGGTCGCTAGGTCGGAAAAGCGTGTAACTTCGCGACGACTTATGGCGTTTATGATTCCCTTGTCCGTGCAACTGTTGCAAAAAATTGAAATCGCGCTTTCTTCACGGCAGTCCTTTATCCTGTTCATAACCAGGAGGAATCTGGCCCAGTAATGATGTACTGTTTCATCGGGCTCTTGCCGTATTTGAGATAGATCGCTTATGTTTGGGTGGGCAGGTGGAATTAAGTTCGGAATCCCGCCCGATCTGAGGCTCAAAGGCCAAGAAGTTTCCGATTTGGAAGCTTGGTTTGTTGGATACCTTCCAACAAATCTGGTCTGATGCCTGACTTTAGGTTCAGTATTTGATTGACGTCCGTCCCTCCGCGGGAATCCGGCATGGAGGGATCGGGAATCCGGACCTAGCTGGTTTTTAACCTAGAAGAAGAGTCGCCGCATTGTTCTTCTACCACAACAACGTGGTGGGTAGCCTGGGGAGAGTTAATTTCTCTCAGATCGGTTTTAAGACCAATCTGATCATAGTCTGTAGCGACTCCCAACGCTCGTTTATGGAGGAGAGCTCAATCAGATTTAGCTGCTCGGCGAATTCCGAGCTGACGTGAAGATCGCTTTTGATGACCTGAGAGGTCATCATCGGAGCGGTGGCCGAACAGGCGGTCATAAGAAAACCACCTAGCCGGATAGTTTGGCCGGCGGCCAAAGCTCCCTTGACGATGGCGCCATCTTTAAAGACGGGAAAAGGCATCCTTCCTGATTGCGACGGCACAGAGGAACTCTCAATGAAAGCACCAATGTCGGTGTCAAAACCGGCGGATCTCGGGTAGGGGGTCCCGAACTGTGCGTCTAGGCGGATGGTAACAGGAGACAAGGGACACGATGTTTTACCCAGGTTCGGGCCCTCTTGATGGAGGTAAAACCCTACGTCCTGCTTGATTAATATTGATGATGTGTGTTACAAGAGTGGATCTACCACGAGATCAAGGAGGCTAAACCCTGGAAGCTAGCCTATGGTATGATTGTTGTTCGTCCTACGGACTAAAGCCATCCGGTTTATATAGACACCGGAGAGGGCTAGGGTTACACAGAGTCGGTTACAATGGTAGGAGATCTACATATCCGTATCGCCCAGCTTGCCTTCCACGCCAAGGAAAGTCCCATCCGGACACGGGACGAAGTCTTCAATCTTGTATCTTCATAGTCTTGGAGTCCGGCCGATGATGATAGTTCGGCTATCCGGACACCCCCTAGTCCAGGACTCCCTCAGGAGGACTTAGCGAAATTTTGAGCCGGGGGTGGTTAAGTCGAACTAGCAATAGCGCTCATAAGGAAAACGCGCTATAGATAACTTATCTATAGCCCGTTTTAGTGAAAAATGCTACTGCTAATGGAAGCAGGTATTTCTTTTGTTTATCCCAATACCAGTAACGCTTTGTCCTGAAAAAACGCTCTAAGTCTAAGCAATGTAAAAACATCAAAAATATACATTGGTCATCAAAACTCGCTACTACCTATCAGTAGCGCCTTTCGCCAAGAACGCACTACTGCTATGGGAGATATAGACATAAAAACACATTGATCATCAATTGTCTTTTTGTGTACAATCTGATTTGTCAATAGGAATCCTCGACGGTTGGTTTAAGAACATGCGAGGATTCCTATTGCGGCCACAGATCCTACACATAGAGTTCAATGAAGACCAAGTGCTTGTGAAAGTTGTAGAAGTAACATATTTAAGGTGGTACAAACTCTCTTCACGGAGCGAGGTGGGACTAAATTTTTGTAGTAACCTTAGTAGTAGCGATTATTGCGTAAATGCGCTACTGCTATGATCCGTAGCAGTAGCACTCTTTGTGTTAACGCGCTGCTGCTATAACTGGCCTCGTGGCGGCGTCGTGGGAATTTTAGTAGTAGCGCGTCTTAGAGTGTGCGCGCTACTGATAAACTTGTTTCAGCAGCGAGTTTTGATGGCGCGCGCTACTGCTACATAGCAGCAGCGCCTGATTTTAAAGCGCGCTGCTGGTAAGATTCTGTGTATAGGCTTTTCCCTAGTAGTGTTTAAGTACTTGCTCAGCTTGAGTAGCAACCATAGACACATATTTGCTAATGAGTTTAAGTTCACCTTTAACTCTAGCCGTATTATCACTCACGCGTCCTATCTCGAAAGCATTATTCTTTAACTCTCTACCAACATAAGCATTAAAACTTTCTTGCGTAGCCATAAAGTCATCAAATTCATCTAAGCATGGGCTATGAAATTTAGTAGAGGGGATTTCAACTTTATCATATCTATAGAGAGAATTTACCTTTACTACCTGTGTCGGGTTATCAAGACAATGTGGTTCTTCAACAGGCGGTATATCAAGACCATGTATTTCTTCAATAGGTGGTAAATTATTAACATCTTTAGCTCTAATACCTTCCTCTTTCATTGATTTCTTTGCCTCTTGCATATCTTTAGGACTGAGAAATAGAACACCTCTCTTCTTAGGAGTGGGTTTAGGAATAGGCTCAGGAGTTGGCTCAATTGGTTCAGGAATTGCCTCAGGAATTGGCTCAGGGAGAGTCCAATTATTTTCATTAGTCAACATATTATTCAATAGTAACTCAGCTTCGTCGACTGTTCTTTCCCTAAAAACACAACCAGCACAACTATCCAAGTAGTCCTTGGAAGCATCGGTTAGTCGATTATAAAAGATATCAAGTATTTCTTTTTTCTTAAGTGGATGATCAGGCAAAGCATTAAGTAATCGGAGAAGCCTCCCCCAAGCTTGTGGGAGACTCTCTTCTTTGATTTGCACAAAATTATATATTTCCCGCAAGGCAGCTTGTTTCTTATGAGCAAGGGAATATTTAGCAGAGAAGTAATAAATCATATCCTGGGGACTACGCACACAACCAGGAGCAAGAGAATTATACCAAGTCTTAGCATCACCCTTTAATGAGAACGGAAATATCTTAAGGATATAAAAGTAGCGAGATTTATTATCATGAGTAAATAGGGTAGCTATATCATTCAACTTGGTAAGATGTGCCACAACAGTTTCAGATTCAAGGCCATAAAAAGGATCAGATTCTACCAAAGTAATAATCAGGATCAACAAAGAATTCGTAATCCTTATCAGTAACACAGATAGGTGAGGTAGCAAAAGCAGGGCCATGTTTCATTCTAGCATTTAGAGTCTTTTGTTTCAGCTTAGCTAACAATTTCTTAAGATCTGATCTATCATTGCAAGCAAGAAAATCTCTAGCAGTTTCTTCATCCATAACATAACTGAGGGAGTCCCGGATTAGGGGGTGTCCGGATAGCCGGAATATGACCTTTGGCTGGACTCCTGGACTATGAAGATACAAGATTGAAGACTTCGTCCCGTGTCCGGATGGGACTTTCCTTGGCGTGGAAGGCAAGCTTGGCGATACGATATAAAGATCTCCTCCCATTGTAACCGACTTTGTGTAACCCTAGCCCTCTCCGGTGTCTATATAAACCGGAGGGTTTTAGTCCGTAGGACAAACAACAATCATACCATAGGCTAGCTTCTAGGGTTTAGCCTCTCTGATCTCGTGGTAGATCCACTCTTGTACTACCCATATCATCAATATTAATCAAGCAGGAGTAGGGTTTTACCTCCATCGAGAGGGCCCGAACCTGGGTAAAAATGCCGTGTCCCTTGTCTCCTGTTACCATCCGCCTAGACGCACAGTTCGGGACCCCCTACCCGAGATCCGCTGGTTTTGACAACGACATTGGTGCTTTCATTGAGAGTTCCTCTATGCCGTCGCCATCAGGAAGGATGCCTCATCCCGTTTTTAAAGACGAAGCTGTTGCTAAAGGAGCTTTGGCTATCGGCCAAACTCTCCGGCTAGGCGGTTTTCTTATGACCGCCTGTTCGGCCGCTGCGCTGACGATGACTTCTTGGGTCATCGAAAGCAATCTCCACATCAACTCGGAACTCGCCGAGCAGTTAGATCCGATGGAGCTCTCTTCCTTAAATGAGCTCTTGGATCGCATCGCCGCCCTGGGAGTCGCTACTGACTACGATCTGATTGGGCTTAAACCTGATCCGAGAGAGATTAACTCTCTCCAGGTCACCCACCACGTCGCAGCGGTGGAGGAACAATGCGGCAAGTCATCATCTATCTTAAGGACCAGTTATGTCCGGATTCCCGACCCCTCCAAGCCGGATACCCGCGGAGGGGAGGACGTCACTCAAGCCCTGAACCTAAAGTCAGGCAGCTGGCTAGATTCATTGGACAACATCCAAGAACCCAAGCTTCCGAGTTCGGAAACTCCTTGGCCCCTGAGTCTCAGATTGGGCGAGGTTCCGGATTTAATTCCACCCGCCCACCCAAATATAAGGGATCTATCCCAAATTCGGAAAGAGCCCGCAGAAACTGTACACCATTACTGGGCCAGATTCCTCCTGGTTATGAATAGGATAAAGGACTGTCGCGAGGAGGATGCAATTTCATTCTTCTGCAATAATTGCACGGACAACGGAATCCTCAACTCCATAAGTCGCCGTGAAATTACACGCTTCGCCGACTTGGCATCCATTGTACGAAAGTACTGTGCGATGGAAAGCGCCTGGAAAACCGAAATAAATATTTGGGACAATCTGGCCCTGAATACAACCCCAGTCCGAAACAAAAGGGTGCATTATCACCAGGCACCTGGGTTAAACAACAAAAAGCAAAAACCCTCTGTAGGGCATGGAACCATACTGGAGGGATGGCTCAATGGACCCTGTAAAATTCATAGTAAAGAGGGCACCACACCAACTCATAGCCTTAGAGCATGTTGGATACTCCGGCAGGTGGCCAGGAGTGGCGAGGAGCTTCTAACTCCAGAATTCACAGAGCACCAGCCCAGGGATACCAGTACGGTATTAACAGTCTTCGAGACTTTCGCGTCAAATAATATGCGAAAACGAACACTCCACAGCCTTGCCGAAGTCTACCAAGTAGCAACAATAAGCCCATGGAGTGACATGGCTATTACCTTTAATGCCAGTGATGAACCTAAATTCCGAACAGCCCGAGCACCAGCCGCATTGGTCCTCAGTCCAATAGTGGACGTCTTTCGCCTTACCAAGGTACTCATGGACGGTGGCAGCGGATTAAACCTCATTTATGAGGAAACCCTTCAAAAAATGGAAATAGACTGGAGCCGCATTGAGCAAAGCAACACAACCTTTAGAGGAATAATCCCCAGTCGGGAAGCATGCTGTATAGGAAAAATCACACTGGGTGTGGTGTTCGGCACGCTGGATAATTACAGGTTCGAGGAGGTCACGTTTCAAGTGGCCTCGTTCAGCAGCGAATACCACGCTCTATTAGGGCGAGAGGCATTCACAATTTTTCAAGCTATACCCCATTATGGGTACATGAAGCTCAAAATGCCCGGACCCAACGGAATCATCACTCTTGCTAGTGACCCTGACATAGCACTCCGCGCCAAAAACAAGACAGCCGCACTTGCCCTTGAGGCACTATCCGAAGCCCTAGCTGCCGAAGAACTGACTGTGCTGCGCTCCACGGTAAACAGGGACGACGTGATACTCGATAATGATCCAAGTCCACCTCCTTTAAACCGGTGGACGAAATAGTCAAATTCCAAGTCCATCCAACGGACCCTACAAAAAAGGCCTCCATCGGTGCATGCTTAAATCCTGATGTAGACGCCGCACTACAAGAATTCCTACGCGAAAATTGGGACATCTTCGCCTGGCACCCTTCAGACATGCCAGGAATCCCACGCAGGCTGGCCGAACATAGCCTAAACATCCTAAAAGGATTCAAGCCTATCAAGCAGGCTCTTCGGCGTTTCTCCGAAACTAAGAGACAAGCCATGGGAGAAGAGCTAGCCAAACTACTGGAGGCCGGATTCATCAGAGATATAAAACATCCGGACTGGCTAGCAAACCTGGTGATGGTACCAAAGAAGGACAAATCCTGGCGCCTCTGCGTCGATTTCAAGGACCTCAACAAGGCTTGCCCAAAGGATCCCTTCCCCCTCCCCCGCATCAATCAAATTATCGACGCTACCGCAGGACATGATTCATTGTGTTTCCTCCAAGCATACTCCGACTACCATCAAATTAAGATGGCAGAGCCAGACCAAGCCGCAACGGCATTCATCACCCCATACGGCCCATTCTGCTTCAACACAATGCCCTTCGGGCTCAAAAACACTGGCGCAACATATTAGCGCATGATTCAGACATGTCTGGCAAACTAGATCGGCAAAACAGTAGAAGCATACGTAGACGACGTGGTCGTCAAAACCAAGCATGTCGAAACTCTAGTAGACGACTTGAGGCTCACATTCGATAACCTCTGAACATATGACATCAAACTCAACCCGGAAAAACGCGTTTTCAGTGTACCAGCCGGAAAGATCTTGGGCTTCATTGTATCCGGTAGAGGAATTGAAGCAAACCCAGCCAAGATCTGAGCTCTGTCACAATTGGATATTCCAAAGGACCTCAAACAAATACAAAAATTGACTGGATGCGTGGCGGCTCTAAGCCGCTTCATCTCCCGCTTGGGAGAAAAGGCATTACCCCTTTATCGCCTCCTCCGGCGCACCGAACACTTCGAGTGGACGGATGCCGCCACGGCCGGACTAGAAGAAATAAAAGCCATATTGGCAACAAACCCGGTCCTGGCCGCGCCTAACATCGGCGAACCAATGCTATTATACATTGCGGCAACCCATCAAGTTGTAAGCGCAGTGCTCGTCGTCGAACGAGATTCGGACGGACACAAATTCCCCATTCAAAAACCAGTTTACTACGTGTCCACTGTCCTCACTCCATGCAAGTCATGGTACCCGCATTATCAGAAGATAGCGTACGCAGTGTTTATGGCATCCCGGAAGCTACGACACTACTTTCAAGAGTGTTCGATAACAGTAGCCTCCGAAGTACCTCTTAACGATATTATAAACAACCGCGACGCGACGGTCTGGATTGCCAAATGGGACATTGAGCTCCTCCCATTTGACACAACCTATAAGCCACGGCGAGCTATCAAGTCACAAGTTTTGGCTAACTTCGTCGCCGAATGGACTAAAGCCGAACTCCCTAAAGAGTACGGCACATATTCCAACTGGATCATGCACTTCGACGGCTCCAAAATGTTAGCTGGTCTGGGGGCTGGCGTCATTCTGATGTCCCCAACAGGAGATATAGTTCAATACGTACTCCAGATAATGTATACGGACTCCAACAACGCAGCTGAATACGAGGCCCTTCTACATTGTCTCCGGATGGCAGTCTCCATGGGCATCCAATGCCTAGAGGTGCGTGGGGATTCGAACCTCGCGATATCCTAAATAAATGGAGACTTTGATGCCAAGGATCCGAAAATGGCAGCTTATCGCAATGCCGTCCTAAAAATGTCAGCTCGGTTCGAGGGGCTCGAATTTCATCATATAGCCCGGGAAAACAATTAGGCAACAGACGTCTTGGCGCGCATCGGTGCAAAGCGCGGTGCAGTCCCCCCCAACATTTTCTTGGAAAGGCTATTCAAGCCATCCGTACTATGGGAAGGGGAATCCGGAAATAATAGCCCGGACCCAACCGCACCGCCCGACACCGAACATTCTGACACAACGGAAGGCTATGCCAATGAAGTAACATCCTCAGCCCACATAATAATGGCAGTCATTGCCCCGTGGACAGAACCATTCCTAGCCTACCTAACTAGGCAGGAACTTCCCGAGGACCAAAACGAGGCACACTGCATAGTGCGGCCATCTAAAGCCTATAAAGTCCATGAGGGAGAGCTTTATAAGAAAAGCACTACCGGAGTCCTTCAAAGGTGTATCTCCGAAGAGGAAGGGCGGAATCTTCTGGCTGAAATTCATGCCGGACTCGGCGGGCACCACGCCGCAGCCTGGGCCCTTGTAAGCAAGGCCTTCCCTACATGATTTTATTGGCCGACGGCCCGGGCAGATGCTCAGGACTTAGTCCAACGATTCGTCGGTTGCCAACTCTTTGCTAACCAAAGCCATATGCCACCCACCGCCCTCCAAACTATACCCATCACCTGGCCCTTCGCGGTTTGGGGGCTTGACATGGTTGGACCCCTTAAAGAAGGAACCCACAAGCAAAAATACCTACTGGTCATGGTGGACAAATTCACCAAATGGATAGAGGCCAAGCCTGTTAAGACGGCCGAATCCGGACCAGTGATAGACTTCATATCAGGGGTCGTACACCGTTACAGCGTCCCCCACAGCATCATCACTGATAATGGCACGAACTTTACGGCCGACGAGGTCAAACTCTGGTGCAAAAACATGGGCATCAAGCTCGACTACGCTTCAGTCTATCACCCACAAACTAACGGTCAAGTTGAGCGAGAAAATGGTCTAATAATGAGCGGCATCAAACCCAGATTAGTGCGGTCCCTCAAGGAATCTTACATGCACTGGGTAGAGGAGCTCGACTCCGTACTCTAGGGGCTGCGGACCACTCCGAATCGCACAACCGGATTCACACCATTCTTTATGGTATACGGCGCAGAGGCAGTTCTGCCCTGCGACATAATTCATGACTCACCTCGCGTGCGCATGTACGAAGAAAGAGAAGCCGAACTTGATCTACAGGACAGCTTGGACGCTTTGGAGGAGGAGCGTGACGTGGCAAAAGCCCGTTCAGCATTCTATCAACAGCAGGCTCAAAGATATCAAAGCAGAGAAGTACGGGCCAAAACATACAACGTTGGCGAACTAGTTCTACGCCTGCCGGATAAGAAAAAGGACAAACTCAAGCCCAAATGGGAAGGTCCCTTCATTATTGACCAAGTCCTTACTGGTGGAGCGTACCGTCTGCGAGATGCATCAGATAACCGACTCGAGCCGAACCCATGGAACGCAGCCCGTCTCCGAAGATTCTACACCTAGCGCCGGACTCTGTGTTCGTCTCCTTCCTCTGTCCATTTATTATACATTAGATGTCTTATATTTATCTACTTCTCCCTCCTTTTCTCTTACAGCCTTTAAGGGCTCGTTCGCGCCTTGTTCGCACACAATTGACGCGCTTTCCGCGCTCATCATACCTGGGGCCTTCTTTAACAGAAGCTTGTTTATACAGGGCCTCATGCCCAACACATGCGTCACGCTTCCGCGTGTACCTTTTTTCTCACCATTATATGCATTGATATGACTTAAGTTTTGGCCAAGCTGGGTTGCCTGACTCCTGTGCTTACCCCTACGTTCCCAATTGTTCGGCTAGGTGGTAAAGGGAGCACCTCTGTGATTGTTACTGCCAGGTCAGCCAGATGTGTACCTCAGACTGGGTGAAGCCGAAATCTAGCGTTCTTAAGGGAATATTCGGTCGGTGAACTAAAGATGATTTCTCACTCATTTATCTATCCGCCCCCAGATGCTTTTCTGCTCTTTTCGCAGTCCGGATATGCACTTTAGGGCATGCCTCCCCAGGGAATGGAACCCCTAACGGAACTATTCTCCCTGGAAGATGTTTCTTACTAACCATGTAATATAACATAACTAGTTGGGCACTTGTCTATTCAAGCACTAATGACCCCTATGCCTGGTCTCCATGCATGCCCCGGTTCTTACATAACCGAGAGGGTATTCGGACACACTTCGGACTATCGGGTCTCGAGGTTGAAGCGAAAAGGTCCGCCATGACAAACGATCTACAATCTGGCTGAAGGCATTTTATATGTCACTTTAAATTACATAGTCAATTTGACTGGGTATATTCCTCCTCAATACCATACAATAGGTTGTCTAGTTTACAGTCCTATTGGGAATATTTGGCAGCCAACTCTACCTGGCCGTACACTAAACTCACAGGGATCTCCTTCCCATCGGTCCCCACAGGTCCGACCTCGGCCATATGGTTTGGGTCGGCCTTCGTGTACCGCGTCTTCACCATGGCCCAGGCCTCCCTGGCGCCTTGACGGCAGGCCGATATCTTCCATAATCGGAAGCGCCGCCGCGCTCCCTTCAGCTTCTCTGCAAGCTCTCCAAGGCCTTTGGGCATGGAGATGGATGGCCACAAGGCCTGGACGACGCCTTGCATTACCTGCCGAACTCGTTTATGCAGTTGTAAGAGCTCGGGAAGAAGGTCACCCGTAGAACCGGGCATTTCCTCGGCAGGCCGACCTGTGAGCATACCTACAGACATAACTCTGTCAATCGACTTCCTCGCCGAACTCTTTTTAAAAGTTCATTCAAGCACTTACTAAAAATGCCGCGTCGAAGCCGCCAATTCTCCTTCACAAAGTCCGACAGCTGAGCACGATCATCCTTTAGTTCCTCGCCCAGCTGGGTGTTGGCATCTTGGAGCTTATTCTTCTCTTGCCTCACCCTCGTAAGCACGCTCTCGCCGGCCTTTAACCGGCACAAGAGTTGTTGCTTGTTCGGATCCACTCCGACGCCATCTGCAATGTTATTGTCAGATTTGCACACATGCCGCCCTTCACAACATACTTATCTTTCAAAGCATATATTACCAGAGGGGGTCTCCTTGGTCTCCCCCGCCGCGGCTAGTACGGCCTCAAGTTGGGATTTGCACTCTTCCAGCTCCTGGGATAGTTGGGTATTCTTTTCTGTAAGATCCTGCATAACAAATGATCCTTAAATCAGTTATTCTAACTGTTTCAAGTCTCGGGGGCTACTGACATATATAACCATCAAATTTTCTCACCCGTATGTCTTTTACATACTGCTCTGTGGCTCTGGCTAGACCACTTTGAGCGGCACGGAGGTACGCATCTCCTGTATTAAAGGCATCCAATGCCTCCTGGGAGAAACAAGCGTCACGAAGAACCGTCCGGCGACGCCTATGGTTCATGGCACTCTCCACCTCAGAATTGGTGGCAGACAGCCCGTCCGCATCTTCTGTCGGAGGAGCGTCCGGTGCGCGCCTCGTGTTCGCCTCTGCTTCCGGACCCGGCCTTGGAGCCTGGCCGGTGGAGGCGTGATTGGCTACCTCTCCGGATATCGTCCGGCCATCCCTCTTTTTCCTGAAGAGAGCACGAGCGTTAGTATACCTTAAGGGAATAAAACCTGGGAATAAAATTGCGCGCCATACCGCTGCGCCGGTGTCCGGACCGCACTTCTTTTAAGCCTGCCGGGCCTTGATGCCCCTTGTTGGCTAGCCACCGCAGGCTCGGCCCTCCGCCTCAAGGACTTCCCCTACAAAAATGCCATTGGTATACAGTGGTCAAAAATAAGCATGGGTAGATCATCTTAAAAGTACGGGGACTTCGGTCTCGGTTACTTGTGAGGCTGGAAGTAGTCCGGGATAATCGGCCGTAATGGCCACCAAGGTGTTGTCCTTGCTCAATTGATGAAACACCCCATCGATCAGCTCCACAGCTAAGTCCAGGTCCTCTTGGGAGTCCGGATCGAAGAACCGTTCCGGGTCCTCGGGTTGTGGAGGAGGGCTGTTTTTCTCCTTTACAGCTTGGCGTAGCTCCTGCGTTGAAATTGCTAGGTTGAATACTTAACTATGGGAATATGAAAAGGATGGGCGAGTGAAAGTGCCTGCTTACCCAGCTTGGAGGATTGTACATAGAAAATCCGCCCCGTGGGTTGGCGTGGAGGAATTCCTCCTCTTCTCCCTTGTACAAAGTGGACAAGATCTTTATTAGAGTGGCAGCCGATTCCGGCCCCTTACGGCCGCACCGGGTGGCGTCGTCCTCCCCGTTGAAATACCACATGGGGTGGCCTCTATACTGAAGCGGCTGCACCCCCCGCATAATGCGTGTGGCCATGACCTCGATCATGGTCAGTCCGGAATGAGCTAACAACCTTATCCAGCTCATCAGGTAAAGGACGTCCCTGTCATTTTCCTTCTGAGAGCTCCGTGGACGCCAGCTTAGGCGCTTCTTCAAAGGAGCATTATTAAACTCAGGGAGGCCGATTCGAACAGGGTCCGGCAGGGGGACATCTTCTATATAGAACCATTTTGAAGGCCAGTCTTCAGACGTCTTCTTTGGGGTTCCGGATAGATATCCGGTCCCGGCGATGCGCCATAGTTCGGCTCCGCCCACTTGATATATCGACCCCTCCTGAGAACGGGGCACAAGGCAGAACAACTTCTTCCACAGCGTGAAATGAGCCTCAACGCCCAGAAACAGCCCGCAAAGGGCTACGAAGCCCGCAATATGCAATATGGAGGCAGGCGTAAGATTGTGCAACTGGAGGCCGTAGAACTCTAGGAGCCCCCGGAGAAACGGATGAATTGGAAATCCGAGCCCTCTTATCAAATAAGGGACAAGGCATACCCGCTCTCCTTTGGAGGGATTGGGGACGCTCTCCGCTTGCTCTCCACCTTTATAGGTGGCAAGCCCGGCTCGAACCGGGACCATGAAGGCTGGGGGGAGAAACCCCTTGGTTTGGAGCGCGACTAGCTCGCTGTGCGGGACGGAGCATCTCTCCCAATCTCTAGGCTGAGGGTTGGGGGGCAAGAGGAGGAGCTGCGTCGACTGGCCATGATGGAATGGATCTCTGTCGAGTGCACTCCGATGAATGCTCGCGGAGGGAAGATGGTGTGATTTGGATCTAAATCCCCGTCTCTTTTATGGGCGGCTCATTTGCACAGCTAGGGGGGTAAATGAAAAAACACCCTGGCTTTTAGCATTCGTTTGACACATGGAAGATGGCCATTATTGGGCATAGAAGCCAAGGAGCACAACATGCACCAGAAGCCGGACACTATTCAACAGGTATATGGAATTTGGAGAAGAACCCGCCTTGTAATGCCGAAGACAAATCTGCGTGCCAGACTCATCGTCATTGAAGCCCAGTTCGGGGGCTACTGAGGGAGTCCCGGATTAGGGGGTGTCCGGATAGCCGGACTATGACCTTTGGCCGGACTCCTGGACTATGAAGATACAAGATTGAAGACTTCGTCCCGTGTCCGGATGGGACTTTCCTTGGCGTGGAAGGCAAGCTTGGCGATACGATATGAAGATCTCCTCCCATTGTAACCGACTCCGTGTAACCCTAGCCCTCTTCGATGTCTATATAAACCGGAGGGTTTTAGTCCGTAGGACGAACAACAATCATACCATAGGCTAGCTTCTAGGGTTTAGCCACTCTGATCTCGTGGTAGATCCACTCTTGTACTACCCATATCGTCAATATTAATCAAGCAGGAGTAGGGTTTTACCTCCATCGAGAGGGCGCGAACCTGGGTAAAAACATCGTGTCCCTTGTCTCCTGTTACCATCCGCCTAGACGCACAGTTCGGTACCCCCTACCCGAGATCCGCCGGTTTTGACACCGACAATAACCCTCAGGAACAACAGGCAATTCATAATCATTCGGAGATCTTTCATCATCACTATCATCAATAATAGCATCTTTAATAATTTCATTCTCTCTAGCCCTAGCAAGTTGTTCATCAAGAAATTCACCTAATGGCAAAGTAGTATCACGCACAGAAGTAGTTTCATCATAAGTATCATGCAAAGCAGAAGTGGCATCATCGATAACATGCAACATATCAGAATTCATAGCAGTAGCAGGTTTAGGTGTCGCAAGCTTATTCATAACAGAAGGAGAATCTAGTGCAGAGCTAGATGGCAGTTCCTTACCTCCCCTCATAGTTGAGGGATATATCTTGGTTTTAGCGTCTTCCAAGTTCTTCATAGTGATCAACAGATATAAATCCCAAGTGACTCAGAGAATAGATCTATGCTCCCCGGCAACGGCGCCAGAAATTAGTCTTGATAACCCACAAGTGTAGAGGATCGCAACAACTTTCGAGGGTATAGTATTCAACCCAAATTTATTGATTCGACACAAGGGGAGCCAAAGAATATTCTTGAGCATTAGCAGTTGTGTTGTCAATTCAACCACACCTGGATAACTTAGTATCTGCAGCAAAGTATTTAGTAGCAAAGTAGTATGATAGTAATGGTAATGATAGCAAAAGTAATATTTTTGGGTTTTGTAGTGATTGTAACAATAGCAACAGAAAAGTAAATAAGCGAAGCACAGTATATGAAAAGCTCGTAGGCAATGGATTAGTGATGGATAATTATGTCAGATGCGATTCCTCATGTAATAGCTATAACATAGGGTGACACAGAACTAGCTCCAATTCATAAATGTAATGTAGGCATGTATTTCGAATATAGTCATACGTGCTTATGGAAAAGAACTTGCATGACATCTTTTGTCCTACCCTCCCGTGGCAGTGGGGTCCTAGCGGAAACTAAGGGATATTAAGGCCTCCTTTTAATAGAGAACCGGACCAAAGCATTAACACATGGTGAATACATGAACTCCTCAAACTACGGTCATCACCGAGAAGTATCCCGATTATTGTCACTTCGGGGTTGTCGGATCATAACACATAATAGGTGACTATAGACTTGCAAGATTGGATCAAGAACACACATATATTCATGAAAACATAATAGGTTCAGATCTGAAATCATGGCACTCGGGCCCTAGTGACAAGCATTAAACATACCAAAGTCATAGCAACATCAATCTCAGAACATAGTGGATACTAGGGATCAAACCCTAACAAAACTAACTTGATTACATGATAAATCTCATCCAACCCATCACCCACTACTAGGGAAAAGCCTATACACAGAAAGTTACTAGTAGCGAGGGTTAAAAACCCTCGCTACTGCTACTTACCAGTAGCGCAGGTTTTTAAACCTCGCTACTACTAAGTTGATAGCAGTAGCGCGAGTTTTTAACCCTCGCTACTACTAAGCGGTCTCTATCGTGCCCCCCGGGACATGCCATAGTAGTAGCGCGGGTTTTTAAAACCTCGCTACTACTAAGTTTGATAGCAGTAGCGTTGGTTTTTAGCCCTCGCAACTACTAAGTGGTGCCATAGTAGTAGCGAGGGGGTAAAAAACCGCGCTACTACTAAAGGTCCCATTTTTAAACTCTACCCCCCCTGGATCGCCTTTTCAGTTTAAAAAAAAGAAAATGATGAAAATGTCAAAAAAATAAAAGAAAATAAGTTTCCCATGTGATATGTGGTCTAGTTGTTGGGAAAATTTGCAAATATGAATTTCGACTTTATTTGCAAAATCTCTCGAGAATTTATAAAAATGGGCATAACTTTTGCATACTAACTCAGATGAAAAAGTTTTTTATATGAAAAATCATCTACTTGAAAAGTTACATCCAAATTTAACAGGGGGGAACCCCGTTAAACATTTTCAAAATCCTCAAAAACCAAACGGAAAAAAAGTTACTGGGCTTTTAAGATCTAGAGTGGAAAAAATCGAAAAAATTTCAAACTGTGTGGTCAAACTGTGGTCAAACAATGGTCAAACTAATTGTTCTAGAATATTAGTGTTACTAAATAGTTATTTTAGTTTTTTTGAATTTTGGTCAAATATGGTCAAACTATGGCCAAACTATGGTCAAACTAATTATTCAAGAAATATTAGTGTTACTAATTTTTTAGAACAATAGTTTCATACTCAAATAGTGAAATGTGTGACTTCATGCTCAAGCTAAATTCCCGAGGTTAATAGGATTGACATCTTACTATTGTCAGGAAAACAACAAGTGCAGACTTGGAAACGAGGGAGAATAGAACCCGGAAGTTAAGCGTGCTCGGGAAGTTAGATGATTTGGAATGATGAGGGGTGATTAGAGATTAAATTGAGCAGCGATGAGGGGTGATTAGAGATTTGAGGTTAAAATGATTCAGAAATTTGAAAATTAGGGGAAAAATCGAAATATTTTTTCGAAAAAATTCAAAAAAAACCGCGCTGGTAGTAGTAGCGCGGATTTTTACCCACGCTACTACTAAAGGACGTAGTAGTAGCGCGGGTTGCACCCGCGCTGCTGCTATACGTTAGTTGTAGCGCCTTATTAGTAGCGCCGGCCTCGCCCTACTAATAGGCCCAAAACCCGCGCTGCTGCTAGACTTTTCCCTATTAGTGACCGTCCAGCAAGCCTACAACGGAATTACTCATGCACGCCGGTGAGCATCATGAAATTGGTGATGGAGGATGGTTGATGATGATGATGGCGACGAATCCCCCTCTCCGGAGCCCCGAACGGACTCCAGATCAGCCCTCCCGAGAGAGATTAGGGCTTGGCAGCGGCTCCGTATTGTAAAACGCGATGAAACTTTCTCTCTTATTTTTTTTCTCCGCGAGACGGAATATATGGAGTTGGAGTTGAGGTCGGCGGAGCCTCAGGGGGCCCACGAGATAGGGGGCACGCCCAGGGGGAGGGCGCGCCCCCCACCCTCATGGACAGGGTGTGGGCCCCCTGGTCTCGATTCTTTCTCCAGTATTTTTTATATTTTCCAAAAAGTGCCTCCGAGGATTTTCAGGACATTCCGAGAACTTTTGTTTTCTACACATGAAACAACATCATGGTAATTATGCTGAAAACAGCGTTAGTTCGGGTTAGTTTCATTCAAATCATGCAAGTTAGAGTCCAAAACAAGGGCAATAGTGTTTGGAAAAGTAGATACGTTGAGACGTATCAGGCAGCAAGGGGGAGCGGGTGGTGGTGGATGTGGAGGACGACAGCGAGGGGGAGGTGGCGCCTGCCGACGACAACGTGTACATGGTGGCGCCGGGGATCACGCAGCTTGGTGACAGGAGCATGCCAATCGAGGCGGAGACCTACATCCGCGTCAGCATTCGCCACTCCGACCGCATCAAGAAGATGAAGGAGATGGAGAAGTGAAGAAATGCAGAAGATGAAGGAGACCGCATCAAGAAGTGAAGAAATGCAGAAGTGAAGATGAAGGAGATGCAGGAAAAATGCAGTTAAATTTCTAGTTCAGTATGCACTGAGAGTTTCTAGTTAATTTTCTAGTTATGTAGTGGAGAAATGCAGTTAAATTTGTAGTTAAGTAGTGGAGAAATGCAGTTCAGTATGCACTGTTAGAGTTTAAGTTATGTACTGAACAAATGCAGTGAACAAATGTTTAAGCATTAATTTTTTCAACTCTATTGTCCTCTTTTTTCAATCCAAAAAATTATAGTAGCAGAAATTGTGCGTGAAATGAACAGAAGCAGAAATTTAGCACAAGTGTAGCACAAATGTTGTGGTAGAGCACAATGTTGTAATCATATGGATGGCCCTTTCTTAGCATTTAGTGCCTCCTTGTATGCAGCAAGGTTGAACACACAATGTTGTGGAAGTCTAGTTTCAGAGCTTGGCTGTGAGGTTTGCTGAGAAGTAGGCTCATTGATCTTCAGAGTGCCTGGTTTTCTTCTAACCTCCATCTTCTGTGGCCTAGGTTGCACAACCACTGCCTTGCCTTTCATATCAGCAGCCTGCAAACAAGTTTTCATTAGTACAAAAAAGCATAGTTTTCATTAGCAACCAAGTTTTCAATACTAGTAACAAATGTCATCTTAACCTGCTTTTGAAGCATAGCTTTGTGAGTCTGAAGAGCATCAAAAGCCTCTTTGTCTTGCTTCTTTTGTTTTGCAGCATCTCTGACCAAATGTGCATTTCCATGATGTTTAGATGCATCATTGTTTTTACAGCTTGATCTATTATGTCCTTGCCTTTTGCAAGAACTACAAGTGATCTTGCCACCTACTTTGCTCATCTTAGTACCATTAGGTTTTTCTCCTTCCTCTCTCCTCCTTTCTGTTTTAGGCCTTCCAGGCAAGCTAATGTGACCAGGTGGTTGTGGCTTTGGATTTGTTGAAATAGGCCAACTCCCCTCTCCCTCCAAAGGTTGTAAGCAATGATCATATATCTTGTTGTACACATCTATGGAGTAACAAGGAGCAATATAATCATCAATTTTCAGTCCTGTTTTATAGATAGCACTAATGGCATGGCGGCAGGGTAAACCTGACAGCTGCCAATATCTACATGAGCAAGTCCAGAGTTGCAAATTAACAGTAAATTTGAATTTCTCATGCTCTTGCACTTCAAATCCATCTTTCCCATTCCACAGCACATGACAGAAACCTGATCTCCTTATGTTTTGCTTTAATTTTTTGAAAATGTTGGGACATATAGTTCCTTTCCAGTTAACTAACTTCCCTCTATTTTCTTGTACCATCACCATAATTTTGCACCTGATCCACTCAAGCATTGAGACAATAGCAAGGTACCTAGCTAACAGGATGTAGTTCTTAAAAGATTCACACATGTTGTTATCAACTGAATCACAATTGGACCCCAGCTTCATGTAGGCCCTATACTCCAATGAACTGGATCAGTGTTCATCATATCTTTTGCACCCTCAACAGTAAATTGTGGTAGCCTTGCCCTGTTGTAGTTGAAAATCACTTTGTTTGGTGATTTTTCACATCTCGAAAACCTTTTCTAAAGATCATGGTCTAGGTGTTTTTTCTTCCAATTAGCATATATGTGTCTTGCACACATTCTATGCTCAACTTTAGGAAAAATGTCCTCCATTGCGCCTATAAGTCCCTTATGCTGATCTGACATAAATACATATCCATCTCCTTGATTGCTTATTTTCAAGTCTTGGTTTATTTTGGCAAGAAACCAGAACCATGACTCATAATTTTCTTTCTCCACAACAGCCCAAGCAATAGGATACATCTGGTTATTTGCATCTCTTCCTATAGCACACAACATCTATCCATAGCAAGCACCTTTGAAAAAACAACCATGAAGGCCTATAACTTTTCTACAACCTGCCAAGAAACCTTTCTTCAAGGCATCAAAACACATGTAAAACCTTTGGAATACATATGACCCATCCTTTTCATTTTGGTCCAACTTCATTGCTACTGTGCTTCCAGGATTACTTCTCAGGATCTCTAACTAATAATTAAATAATTTGGAGTACTCTCCTTCAGTGGAATGCAATAGTTTCTGCATGACCATTCTCTTTGCCTTCTTGCACTGTGCAACTATGACATCAGCAAATAAGTCCTCAAGTATAGTTTTTCTCAAATCTTCTAACTTCCAACTTGGATTTGCTCTTATAAGCCTCCCATATTTTGTAGCAATCACAGATGATGTGACCAGTTTGTTATCTCTTCTTGGAATGCAATGGTGCTCATCTACAAAGGTAGACACATGTAGCCACTTATTTCTACTAGTTTTAGAAGCATAGATCATCCAGTTGCAGCCAGGCCAAGTACAATTTGCACCAACTTTATGATTCTCATCCTTTTTGAAAGCAATATGCACATGCTTCGTAATGCCATATTTTATTAGAGCTTTCTTCATTTGATGTCTTCCTCTAAAAACCATTCCTATCTCAAATGTAGGCATTTCTGATTTGCTGTCATATTTCTTCCATTCACTTTTCCTTCTCACTAGTTGTGTGGCCCCTCACCATCACTTTCCTCATCAAAAGAGCAGTCACCATCTGATGACACAATATCGAACGAATACCAAATTCACATGACTACTAATAGCAAGACTTCACCCATGTCCTCAGGAACAAACAGAACTACTCACAAAGCATATTCATGTTCATAATCAGAGGAGTATTAATATGCATAAAGGATCTAAACATATGATCTTCCACCAAGTAAACCAATTAGCATCAACTATAAGGAGTAATCAACACTACTAGCAACCCACAGGTACCAATTTGTGGTTTTGGATACAAGATTGGATACAAGAGATGAACTAGGGTTTGGAGAGGAGATGGTGCTGGTGAAGGTGTTGATGGAGATTGACCCCCTCCCGATGAGAGGATCATTGGTGATAATGATGGTGATGATTTCCCCCTCCCGGAGGGAAGTTTCCCTGGCAGAACAGCTCTGCCGGAGCCCTAGACTGGTTCCGCCAAGGTTCCGCCTCGTGGCGGCGGAGTTTCGTCTCGTGAGCTTCCTTATGATTTTTTCCAGGACAAAAGACCTCATATAGCAGAAGATGGGCACCGGAGGGCCACCAGGGGGCCCACGAGACAGGGGCGCACCCAGTAGGGGGGCGCGCGCCCCACCCTCCTGGCCAGGTTGTGGGCCCTCTCAAGTATTTTCTTTTCTCATAAGTTCTTATTAAATCCAAAAATGACTTTTGTGGAGTTGCGGGACTTCTGGAGTTGTGCATAATAGGTTTCCAATATTTGCTCCTTTTCCAGCCAGAATCCCAGCTGCCGTCATTCCCCCTCTTCATGGTAAACCTTGTAAAATAAGAGAGAATAGCCATAAGTATTGTGACATAATGTGAAGTAACAACCCATAATGCAATAAATATTGATATAAAAGCATGATGCAAAATGGACGTATCAACTCCCCCAAGTTTAGACCTCGCTTGTCCTTAAGCGGAAGCCGGAATCAAAAAATATGTCCACGTGTTGAGAGATAGAGGTGTCATAAAAATAAAATACGGACATGAGGGCATCATGATCATTCTTATAACAGCAACATATATAGATTTTGTCATATGATTTCTTATGCTCAAGTAACAATCTATTCACAATGTCAAGTATGGAACATAAACTTCATTGAAAACTAACAAACTATAATCTCAGTCATTGAAGCAATTGCAATTTATCATAACATCATAAAGAGTCAAGAATAGAGCTTTTCAGCAAGTCCACATACTCAACTATCATATAGTCTTCTACAATTGCTAACACTCACACAATACTTATGGTTATGGAGTTTTAATCGGACACTGAGAAAGATAGGGGCTTATAATGTTGCCTCCCAACGTATTCACCTTTAGGTGATGTCAACAATAATAATTCATGCTAACGAACATCCAATTGGATATATGTATCAGGATCTTTCCAACACAAGGTGCTTGCCAAAGGATAAAATGAAAAAGGGAAAGGTGAAGATCACCTTGACTCTTGCATAAAGTAAAAGACATAAAGTAGAAGATAGGCCCTTCGCAGAGGGAAGCAGAGGTTGTCATGCGCTTTTAGGGTTGGATACACAAAATCTTAGTGCGAAAGAATGTCATTTTATATTGCCACTTGTATATGGACCTTTATTATGCAGTCTGTCGCTTTCATTGGTTCCATAACAAGCTCGTATAAAGCTTATTTTCTCCGCACTAATAAGTCATGCATATTTAGAGAGCAATTTTTATTGCTTGCACCGATGACAACTTACTTGAAGTATCTTACTCAACCCATAGGTAGATATGGTGGACTCTCATGGCAAAACTGGGTTTAAGGATGTTTGGAAGCACAAGTAGTATCTCTACTTGGCTCTAGGAATTTGGCTAGCATGAGGGGGAAAGGCAAGCTCAACATGTTGGACGATCCATGAAAATATACTTTAACTGAGATGTGAGAAAACATAAACCATTACATTGTCTTCCTTGTCCAACATCAACTATTTAGCATGTCATACTTTAATGAGTGCTCATAATCGTAAAAGATGTTCAGGATAGTATATTTATATGTGAAAACCTCTCTTTCCTTATTACTTCCTATTAATTGCAACGATGACCAAAACTACGTTTATCAACTCTCAACAACTTTTAAGCCTCATATTTTCTATGTGTGAAGTCATTACTATCCACAAGATCGATATGAACTCTTTTATTCTTTTTATTCTTTCTATATATTTTTCTCAAGATCATAGCAAGATAGCAAAGCCCTTCGACTCAACACTAATCTTTATTATACATATCTCACGGACTTGATTACATAGAGATCACAAAGCAAAACTCAAAACTAATTCATACCAAGACTTCAATCTACTAGATCAAGATATTACTAAAAGGATCAAACTAAGTAAAATGGTAAAGATAGGAGTGTGATGGTGATACGATATCGGGGCACCTCCCCCAAGCTTGGCAGTTGCCAAGGGGAGTGCCCATACCCATGTGATTATGTCCTCGGAGGTGGTGAAGAAGGAGTTGTTGACGATGTAGGCTTGTCCTCCATCTTCCAAGGCATAGGCTCACCATCATAGAAGGATGATCGAGTCTCCGGAATCCTCAAATCTGCAGCCAAACTCATCCTCTTGAATCTATATTCATACTCACAGTTTTGGTTCTGCAGGTCATAGATCTGGGCCTGGAGGTGCTCAATTTTCTCATGAAGTTTGAAGATGGTTTCCCCAATGTTCTTGGCATCCGGCTTGTGTTTGTTGGTGAACTTCGCAATCATCATCTGGTTGGCATTGAGTCCATGCTCCACCATCTCTTGGCACTTGAATACTTGCTACTCCATAGCTTCAAGCCTTGTCTCCACGCTTCTGGTACGCCTTGGTCCCTCCACATCACGGATGTGCAGCACCCCTCATGCATCTCAATGGTTTGAGAGTGTTGCAGCACCTCTGCAAGATAGGGGTTGATAAACCTCTCGAAAAACTTGTCCTTGGGAGTGCTTGGAGACGTCATGGTGCTCTAGATCTGTCAGAAAAACAGCTCGAAATGAAAATAGAAGATTTTTGCGTGATACGGTGGTCAAAACCTTCGGGAGATTATATAATGAATTTTTACCGACCAAAATATGTAACGTGCAAGAAAACTGAGTCCGGGAGGCACACAAGGTGTCCACGAGACAGGGGGGCGCGCCCAGTAGGGGGGGGCCTCCACCCTCGTGGAGGCCTCGTGTCCTTCCTGGATTACTTCTTTCTTCCCAAAATTTTTAAATATTCCAAAACGGAGGAAAATTGCCATTAGAATTGTTATGGAGTCGGTTTACTTACCGTACCACATACCTATTCCTTTTCGGAGTCTGAAACGTTCTAGAAAGTATCCCTTATGTATTCCTCCAGGGTTACGGTTTCAATAATATTAGTTTCAACATTAATAGGGTTACTGATGTCTACTACACAACCTTCTTGTTGTAGATGTTGTTGGGCCTACAAGTGCACAGGTTTGTAGGACAGTAGCAAATTTCCCTCAAGTGGATGACCTAAGGTTTATCAATCCATGGGAGGCATAGGATGAAGATGGTCTCTCTCAAACAACCCTGCAACCAAATAACAAAGAGTCTCTTGTGTCCCCAACACACCCAATACAATGGTAAATTGTATAGGTGCACCAGTTCGGCGAAGAGATGGTGATAAAAGTGCAATATGGATGGTAGATAAAGGTATTTGTAATCTGAAATTATAAAAACAGCAAGGTAACTAATGATAAAAGTGAGCGTAAACGGTATTGCAATGGTAGGAAACAAGGCATAGGGTTCATACTTTCACTAGTGCAAGTTCTCTCAACAATAATGACATAATTGGATAATATAACTATCCCTCAACATGCAACAAAGAGTCACTCTAAAGCTACTAATAGCGGATAACAAACGAAGAGATTATGGTAGGGTACGAAACCACCTCAAAGTTATTCTTTCGGATCAATCTATTCAAGAGTTCATACTAGAATAACACCTTCAGACACAAATCAACCAAAACCCTAATGTCACCTAGATACTCCATTGTCACCTCAAGTATCCGTGGGCATGATTAAACGATATGCATCACACAATCTCACATTCATCTATTCAACCAACACAAAGTACTTCAAAGAGTGCCCCAAAGTTTCTACCGGAGAGTCAAGACGAAAACGTGTGCCAACCCCTATGCATAGGTTCATGGGCGGAACCCGCAAGTTGGTCACCAAAACATACATCAAGTGGCACATGATATCCCATTGTCACCACAGATAAGCACGTCAAGACATACATCAAGTGTTCTCAAATCATTAAAGACTCAATCCGATAAGATAACTTCAAAGGGAAAACTCAGTCCATTACAAGAGAGTAGAGGGGGAGAAACATCATAAGATCCAACTATAATAGAAAAGCTCGCGATACATAAAGATCGTGCCATATAGGGAACACGAGAGAGAACACGAGAGAGAGAGAGAGAGAGAGAGAGAGAGAGAGATCAAACACATACCTACTGGTACATACCCTCAGCCCCAAGGGTGAACTACTCCCTCCTCGTCATGGAGAGCGCCGGGATGATGAAGATGGCCACTGGTGAAGGATCCCCCTCCGGCAGGGTGCCGGAATGGGCTCCCGAGAGGTTTTGGTGGCTACAGAGGCTTGCGGCGGCGGAACTCCCGATCTATTTTCTCCTACGATGTTTTTAGGGTATATGGGACTATATAGGCGAAAGAAGTCGCCCGGGGGGGTGCTCGAGGGGCCCACGAGACAGGGGGCGCGCCCAGGGAAGGTGGGCGCACCCTCCTATCTCCTGGCTTCCTCGAAGCTCCCCTGGCTTGAACTCCAAGTCTCCCGGATGATAGACTTCCAAAAAATCACGCTGCCAAAGGTTTCGTTCCGTTTGGGCTCCGTTTGATATTCATTTTCTTCGAAATACTGAAATAGGCAATAAAACAACAATATGGGCTGGGCCTCCGGTTAATAGGTTAGTCCCAAAAGTAATATAAAAGTGTATAATAAAGCCCATAATCATTCAAAACAGATAATAAAATAGCATGAATGCTTCATAAATTATAGATACGTTGGAGACGTATCAGCATCCCCAAGCTTAATTCCTGCTCATCCTCGAGTAGGTAAATGATAAAAGAAAGAATTTATGAAGTGTGAATGCTAGAGGTGCACAAGTTTCATCAATGATAATTTCAATCAGCTTTTCTAGCATGTTTATATGTCATAACAGTAGTTCATCTCATAAAACATTTCATAAACCAGTAACAAGCAATTCACATATTAAAGCATAGACCATAAACTTTCTTGAAAACTAACAAACTTCATTCTTAGTCATCAAACAATTACAATTCATCCTATTTTTAGGAAGGGTCTATGTCAGAGCTTTGATTTAGCAAACTCCACATACTCAACTATCATACGGTCTTTCACAATTGCTAACACTCACGTGATATTAATGGGTCCAAAGTTTTAATCGAACGCAGAGAAAGATAGGGGCTTATAGTGTTGCCCCCAAACGTATTCACCTTTGGGTGATGTCAACAATAATAGTTCATGCTAACTTACATCTAATTGGATATATATATCAGGATCACCCCAACACAAAGTGCTTGCCAAAGGATAAAATGAAAAAGGGAAAGGTGAAGATCACCTTGACTCTTGCATAAAGTAAAAGACATAAAGTAAAAGATAGGCCCTTCGCAGAGGGAAGCAGGGATTTGCAGAGGTGCCACAGCTCGATTTTGAAATAGAGATAAATAATTTTGAGAGGTATGGTCTCATTGTCAACATAACAACCAAGAGTTCCCAATATCTTCCATACTACATACATTATAGGCGGTTCCCAAACAGTATGGTAAAAGTTTTTACTCCCCCTCCACCAACAATCATCAATCCATGGCTTTCCCAAAACAACGGGTGCCTCCAACTAACATCAAACCTGGGGGAGTTTTGTTTGCAATTATTTTTTATTTGATTTTGATCTTTTTGATCATGGGACTGGGCATCCCGGTTACCGGCCCTTTCTCGTGAATGAGGAGCGGAGTCCACTCCTCTTGAGAATAACCCACCTAGCATGGAAGACACTGACAACCCCTAGTTGCTACATGAGCAATTCGGGCATACAAAACAGATTATAATTTGAAGGTTTAGAGTTTGGCACATGCAAATTTACTTGGAACGGCAGGTAAATACCGCATATAGGTAGGTATGGTGGACACTCATGGCAAAAATTGGGTTTAAGGAAATTTGGAAGCACAAGTAGTATCTCTACTTGGTGCAAGGAATTTTGGCTAGCATGAGGGGGAAAAGCAAGCTCAACATGTTTGAATGATCCATGACAATATACTTTAACTGAGATGTGAGAAAACATAACCCATTACGTTGTCTTCCTTGTCCAACATCAACTCTTTAGCATGTCATACTTAATGAGTGCTCACAATTATAAAATATGTCCATGATAATATATTTATATGTGAAATCTCTCTTCCTTCAATATTCTTTCATGAATTGTTCAAATGACCAATACAATGCTTGCTAACCTTCAATAAACTTACTACCTCTACTTCTTATGTGTGAAGTCATTACTCCCCATGGGATAAGCAAATGAAACATATATGATTTCAGATTTATGACATTCAACTCATTCAACCATTTACTCATAGGATATTAGTTAAGCACACGAGTAAATGACAAACTACTCCAAAAAGATATAAGTGAAGATCAATGAGTAGCTAAATAATTATGTAACTATGTGAAGACTCTCTCTCTCATTTAAGAATTTCAGATGTTGGTATTTTATTCAAACAGCAAGCAAAACAAAATAAAATGACATTGCAAAGATAGCACAACTCATGTGAAGAAGCAAAAACTTAGGTTCAACCAATACTAACCGATAATTGTTGAAGAAGAAAGGTGGGATGCCTACCGGGGCATCCCCAATCTTAGATGCTTGAGACTTCTTGGAATATTATCTTGGGGTGCCTTGGGCATCCCCAAGCTTGAGATTTTTTGTCTCCTTAATTCCTCTCATATTATGGTTTCTCTATTTCTCAAAAACTTCATCCACACAAAACTCAACAAGAACTCATGAGATAAGTTAGTATAAAAAAATGCAAAACCTTATCATTTTCTACTGTAACAAATTACTAACATTATTATTCAAAATTGCATACTAAATGTATCTACATATTTAATACTCCTATCATCAAATAGAATCATTAAACAAGCAAACATATGCAAACAATGCAAACATAACAGCAATCTGCCAAAACAGTATAGTATGTAAAGAATGCAAGATTCATCATACTTCCCTAACTCCAAAAATTATAAGAAAAATAGTATGCTGTAAAATATTTATAATATCTCATTATTCAAAAAGATTCAACATTATACCATTCTCTGACTTTTCTAGGGAATTTTTGCAACAGCGGTAAACTTTCTGTTTTGAAACAGCAATATGTATACTAGCAAAATAAGCATGGTAAAGGCTATCCTTGACATTTTTATTTAAAATATATATTAAAAACATTATTATAAATAACATAAAGCAAATACTAACAAAAGAAATTGACGCTCCACGCAAAACACATATCATGTGGTAAATAAAAATATAGCTCCAAGTAAAGTTACCGATGAACGAAGACGAAAGAGGGGATGCCTTCCGGGGCATCCCCAAGCGTAGGCTCCTGGTTGTCCTTGGATATTACCTTGGGTGCCTTGGGCATCCCCAAGCTTAGGATCTTACCACTCCTTATTCCATAGTCCATCGAATCTTTACCCAAATCTTGAAAACTTCACAACACAAAACTCAAAACAAAACTCGTAAGCTCCGTTAGTACAAGAAAACAAACCACCACTTTAAGGTACTGTAATGAACTCATTCTATATTTATATTGGTGTTAAACCTACTGTATTCCAACTCCTCTATGGTTCATACCCTCCGATACTACTCAAAGATTCATCAAAATAAGCAAACAACACAATGAAAACAGAATCTGTCAAAAACAGAACAGTCTGTAGTAATCTGTATCAAACGTATACTTCTGGAACTCCAAAAATTCTGAAATATATTGTTGGACCTGAGGAATTTGTCTATTAATCATCTGCAAAAAGAATCAACCTAAAATCACTCTCTGGTAGAAAATGGAAGCTAATCTCGTGAGAGCTAAAGTTTCTGTTTTTTACAGCAAGATCATATAGACTTCACCCAAGTCTTCCCAAAGGTTCTACTTGGCACAAACACTAATTAAAACATAAAACCACATCTAACCAGAGGCTAGATGAATTATTTATTACTAAACAGGAGCAAAAAGCAAGGAACAAAAATAAAATTGGGTTGCCTCCCAACAAGCGCTATCGTTTAACGCCCCTAGCTACGCATGATGAAATGATGCTCACACAAAAAGATAAGAATTGAAACATAAAGAGAGCATCATGAAAAATATGACTAGCACATTTAAGTCTAACGCACTTCCTATGCATAGGGATTTTGTGAGAAAACAACTTATGGGAACAATAATCTACTAGCATAGGAAGGTACAACAAGCATAGCTTCAAAATTTTCAACACGTAGAGAGGAAACTTGATATTATTGCAATTCCTACAAGCATATATTCCTACCTCATAATAATTTTCAGTAGAATCATGAATGAATTCAACAATATAACCAGCACATAAAGCATTATTTTCATGATCTACTTGCATAGAAAATTTACTACTCTCCACATAAGCAAATTTCTTCTCATCAATAGTAGTGGGAGCAAATCAACAAAATAACCATCATGTGAGGCATAATCCAATTGAAAACTAAAATCATGATGACAAGTTTCATGGTTATCATTATTCTTAATAGCATACAAGTCATCACAATAATCATCATAGATAGCAAGTTTGTTCTCATAATCAATTGGAACCTCTTCCGAAATAGTGGAATCATCACTAAATAAAGTTGACACTCTTCCAAACCCACTTTCATCAATATAATCATCATAAATAGGAGGCATGCTTTCATCATAACAAATATTCTCATCAAAACTTGGGCGACAAAAAATATCATATTCATCAAACATAGCATCCCCAAGCTTGTGGCTTTGCATATCATTATCATCATGGATATTCAAGGAATTCATACTAACAACATTGCAATCATGCTCATCATTCAAATATTTAGTTCCAAACATTTTATAGATTTCTTCTTCTAGCACTTGAGCACAATTTTCCTTACCATCATTCTCATGAAAGATATTAAAAAGATGAAGCATATGAGACAAACTCAATTCCTTTTTTTGTAGTTTTCTTTTATAGATTAAACTATTGATAAAACAAGAAACAAAAAGATTCGGTTGCAAGATCTAAAGATATACCTTCAAGCACTCACCTCCCCGGCAACGGTGCAAGAGCTTGATGTCTACTACACAACCTTCTTCTTGTAGACTTTGTTGGGCCTGCAAGTGCACAGGTTTGTAGGACAGTAGCAAATTTCCCTCAAGTGGATGACCTAAGGTTTATCAATCCGTGGGAGGCGTAAGATGAAGATGGTCTCTCTCAAACAACCCTGCAACCAAATAACAAAGAGTCTCTTGTGTCCCCAACACACCCAATACAATGGTAAATTGTATAGGTGCACCAGTTCGGTGAAGAGATGGTGATACAAGTGCAATATGGATGGTAGATAAAGGTATTTGTAATCTGAAATTATAAAAACAGCAAGGTAACTAATGATAAAAGTGAGCATAAACGATATTGCAATGGTAGGAAACAAGGCATAGGGTTCATACTTTCACTAGTGCAAGTTCTGTCAACAATAATGACATAATTGGATCATATAACTATCCCTCAACATGCAACAAAGAGTCACTCTAAAGCTACTAATAGCGGAGAACAAACGAAGAGATTATGGTAGGGTACGAAACCACCTCAAAGTTATTCTTTCGGATCAATCTATTCAAGAGTTCGTACTAGAATAACACCTTAAGACACAAATCAATCAAAACCCTAATATCACCTAGATACTTCATTGTCACCTCAAGTATCCGTGGGCATGATTATACGATATGCATCACACAATCTCAGATACATCTATTATTCAACCAACACAAAGTACTTCAAAGAGTGCCCCAAAGTTTCTACCGGAGAGTCAAGACAAAAACGTGTGCCAACCCCTATGCATAGGTTCATGGGCGCAAGTTGGTAACCAAAACATACATCAAGTGGCACATGATATCCCATTGTCACCACAGATAAGCACGGCAATACATACATCAAGTGTTCTCAAATCATTAAAGACTCAATCCGATAAGATAACTTCAGAGGGAAAACTCAATCCATTACAAGAGAGTAGAGGGCGAGAAACATCATAAGATCCAACTATAATAGCAAAGCTCGCGATACATCAAGATCATGCCATAGAGGGAACACGGGAGAGAACACGAGAGAGAGAGATCAAACACATAGCTACTGGTACATACCCTCAGCCCCAAGGGTGAACTACTCCCTCCTCATCATGGAGAGCGCCGGGATGACGAAGATGGCCACTGGTGAAGGATCCCCCCTCCGGCAGGGTGCCGGAATGGGCTCTCGAGAGGTTTTGGTGGCTACAGAGGCTTGCGGTGGCGGAACTCCCGATCTATCTTCTCCTATGATGTTTTTAGGGTATATGGGACTATATAGGCGAAAGAAGTCGGTCTGGGGGTGCTCGAGGGGCCCACGAGACAGGGGGGCGCGCACAGGGAAGGTGGGCGTGCCCTCCTATCTCCTGGCTTCCTCGAAGCTCCCCTGGCTTGAACTCCAAGTCTCCCGGATGATAGTCTTCCAAAAAATCACGCTGCCGAAGGTTTCGTTAGGTTTGGACTTCGTTTGATATTCCTTTTCTTCGAAATACTGAAACAGGCAATAAAATAGCAATATGGGCTGGGCCTCTGGTTAATAGGTTAGTCCCAAAAGTAATATAAAAGTGTATAATAAAGCCCATAATCATTCAAAACAGATAATAAAATAGCATGAATGCTTCATAAATTATAGATATGTTGGAGACGTATCAGTTACCTGAGATATAATGTTTGATTCTTTGACCGTTCACCACCCTCGGACTTGTGCCTTCAAAGTTGTTGATTTTTATGGCACCGGAACAATAGACCTCCTTGATAACGTAAGGACCTTCCCATTTAGAGAGAATTTTTCCTGCAAAAAATCTTAAATGAGAGTTGAATAGCAACACATAATCACCTACGTTAAATTCTCGCTTTTGTATCCTTTTGTCATGCCATCTTTTAACTTTTTTCTTTAAACAGCCTGGCATTCTCATATGCTTGGGTTCTCCATTCATCGAGTGAGCTAATGTCAAATAACCTCTTCTCACCGGCAAGTTTGAAATCATAGTTGAGCCTTTAATGGCCCGATATGCCTTATGTTCAAGTTCAAGAGGTAAGTGACATGCTTTTCCATAAACCATCTTATACGGGGACATACCCATAGGATTTTTATATGCAGTTCTATAAGCCCATAATGCATCATCAAGTTTTTTGGACCAATTCTTTCTAGATCTATTAACAGTCTTTTGCCAAATTAATTTGAGCTCTCTATTGCTCAAATCTACTTGACCACTAGACTGTGGGTGATAAGGAGATGCAATTATGTGATTAACATCATACTTAGCAAGCATTTTACGGAAAGCACCATGAATAAAATGTGAACCACCATCAGTCATTAGATATCTAGGGACTCCAAACCTCAGAAAAATAACTTCTTTAAGCATCTTAATAGACGTGTTATGATCATCACTACTAGTTGGAATAGCTTCTACCCACTTAGTAACGTAATCAACAACAACTAAAATATGTGTATATCCATTAGAGGCAGGAAAAGGTCCCATATAATCAAAGCCCCAAACATCAAATGGTTCAATAACAAGAGAATAATTCATAGGCATTTCTTCACGTCTACTAATATTACCAATTCTTTGACATTCATCACAAGACAAGACAAACTTACGAGCATCTTTGAAGAGAGTGGGCCAATAAAAACCAGATTGCAATACCTTATGTGCGGTTCTGTCTCCAGCGTGGTATCCTCCATATGGTTCGGAGTGACACTTGCGTAGGATCTATTCCTGTTCATGCTCAGGTACACAACGTCTAATAACACCATCTACTCCTTCTTTATAAAGGTGTGGGTTATCCCAGAAGTAATGTCTTAAATCATAAAAGAACTTTTTCTTTTGCTGGTATGTGAAACTAGGTGGTATAAATTTAGCAACAATGTAATTAGCATAATCAGCATACCATGGAGCAGTACGAGAAGCATTAATGACCGCTAATTGTTCATCAGGAAAGCTATCATCAATAGGTAGTGGGTCATCAAGAACATTCTCTAGCCTAGACAAGTTGTCTGCAATGGGGTTCTTAGCTCCCTTTCTATCAATAATATGCAAATCAAATTCTTGAAGCAAGAGAACCCATCTAATAAGTCTAGGTTTAGCATCTTTCTTTTCCATAAGATGTTTAATAGCAGTTGATGTCTACTACACAACCTTCTTCTTGTAGACGTTGTTAGGCCTGCAAGTGCACAGGTTTGTAGGACATTAGCAAATTTCCCTCAAGTGGATGACCTAAGGTTTATCAATCCGTGGGAGGCATAGGATGAAGATGGTCTCTCTCAATCAACCCTGCAACCAAATAACAAAGAGTCTCTTGTGTCCCCAACACACCTAATACAATGGTAAATTGTATAGGTGCACTAGTTCGGCAAAGAGATGGTGATACAAGTGCAATATGGATGGTAGATAAAGGTATTTGTAATCTGAAATTATAAAAACAGCAAGGTAACTAATGATAAAAGTGAGCGTAAACTGTATTGCAATGGTAGGAAACAAGGCATAGGGTTCATACCTTCACTAGTGCAAGTTCTCTCAACAATAATAACATAAATAGATCATATAACTATCCCTCAACATGCAACAAAGAGTCACTCCAAAGCCACTAATAGCGGAGAACAAACGAAGAGATTATGGTAGGGTACGAAACCACCTCAAAGTTATTCTTTCGGATCAATCTATTCAAGAGTTCATACTAGAATAACACCTTAAGACACAAATCAACCAAAACCCTAATGTCACCTAGATACTCCATTGTCACCTCAAGTATCCGTGGGCATGATTATATGATATGCATCACACAATCTTAGATTCATCTATTCAACCAACACAAAGTACTTCAAAGAGTACCCCAAAGTTTCTACCGGAGAGTCAAGACAAAAACGTGTGCCAACCCCAATGCATAGGTTCATGGGCGGAACCCGCAAGTTGGTCACCAAAACATACATCAAGTGGCACATGATATCCCATTGTCACCATAGATAAACATGGCAAGACATACATCAAGTGTTCTCAAATCATTAAAGACTCAATCCGATAAGATAACTTCAAAGGGAAAACTCAATCCATTACAAGAGAGTAGAGGGGGAGAAACATCATAAGATCCAACTATAATAGCAAAGCTCGCGATACATCAAGATCGTGCCATAGAGGGAACACGAGAGAGAGAGAGAGAGAGATAAAACACATAGCTACTGGTACATACCCTCAGCGCCGAGGGTGAACTCCTCCCTCCTCGTCATGGAGAGTGTCGGGATGATGAAGATGGCCACCGGTGAAGGATCCCCCCTCCGGCAGGGTGCCGGAACGGCCTCCCGAGAGGTTTTGGTGGCTACAGAGGCTTGCGGCGGCGGAACTCCCGATCTATCTTCTCCTACGATGTTTTTAGGGTATATGGGACTATATAGGCTAAATAAGTCGGTCGGGGGGTGCTCGAGGGTCCCACGAGACAGGGGGGCGCGCCCAGGGAAGGTGGGCGCGCCCTCCTATCTCCTGGCTTCCTCGAAGCTTCCCTGGCTTGAACTCCAAGTCTCTCGGATGATAGTCTTCCAAAAAATCACACCGCCGAAGGTTTCGTTAGGTTTGGACTCCGTTTGATATTCCTTTTCTTCGAAATACTGAAACAGGCAATAAAACAGCAATATGGGCTGGGCCTCAGGTTAATAGGTTAGTCCCAAAAGTAATATAAAAGTGTATAATAAAGCCCATAATCATTCAAAACAGATAATAAAATAGCATGAATGCTTCATAAATTATAGATACGTTGGAGACGTATCAGTTACCCTGAGATATAATGTTTGATTCTTTGACCGTTCACCACCCTCGGACTTGTGCCTTCGAAGTTGTTGATTTTTATGGCACCGGAATGATAGACCTCGTCGATAATGTAAGGACCTTCCCATTTAGAGAGAAGTTTTCCTGCAAAAAATCTTAAATGAGAGTTGAATAGCAACACCTACGTTAAATTCTCGCTTTTGTATCCTTTCGTCATTCCATCTTTTAACTTTTTCTTTAAACAGCCTGGCATTCTCATATGCTTGGGTTCTCCATTCATCGAGTGAGCTAATGTCAAATAACCTCTTCTCACCGACAAGTTTGAAATCATAGTTGAGCTCTTTAATGGCCCAATATGCCTTATGTTCAAGTTCAAGAGGTAAGTGACACGCTTTTCCATAAACCATCTTATACGGGGACATACCCATAGGATTTTTATATGCAGTTCTATAAGCCCATAATGCATCATCAAGTTTTTTGGACCAATTATTTCTAGATCTATTAACAGTCTTTTGCAAAATTAATTAAAGCTCTCTATTGCTCAACTCTACCAGACCACTAGACTGTGGGTGATAAGGAGATGCAATTTTGTGATTAACATCATACTTAGCAAGCATTTTACGGAAAGCACCATGAATAAAATGTGAACCACCATCAGTCATAAGATATCTAGGGACTCCAAACCTAGGGAAAATAACTTCTTTAAGCATCTTAATAAAAGTGTTATGATCATCACTACTAGTTGGAATAGCTTCTACCCACTTAGTGACGTAATCAACAGCAACTAAAATATGTGTATATCCATTAGAGGCAGGAAAAGGTCCCATATAATCAAAGCCCCAAACATCAAATGGTTCAATAACAAGAGAATAATTCATAGGCATTTCTTGATGTCTACTAATATTACCAATTCTTTGACATTCGTCACAAGACAAGACAAACTTACGAGCATCTTTGAAGAGAGTGGGCCAATAAAAACCGGATTGCAATACCTTATGTGCAGTTCTGTCTCCAGCGTGGTGTCCTCCATATGGTTTGGAGTGACACTTGCGTAGGATCTCTTCCTGTTCGTGCTCAGGTACACAACGTCCAATAACACCATCTACTCCTTCTTTATAAAGGTGTGGGTCATCCCAGAAGTAATGTCTTAAATCATAAAAGAACTTTTTCTTTTGCTGGTATGTGAAACTAGGTGGTATAAATTTAGCAAAAATGTAATTAGCATAATCAGGATACCATGGAGCAGTACGAGAAGCATTAATGACCGCTAATTGTTCATCAGGAAAGCTATCATCAATAGGTAGTGGGTCATCAAGAACATTCTCTAGCTTAGAAAAGTTGTCTGCAATGGGGTTCTTAGCTCCCTTTCTATCAATAATATGCAAATCAAATTCTTGAAGCAAGAGAACCCATCTAATAAGTCTAGGTTTGGCATATTTCTTTTCCATAAGATGTTTAATAGCAGCTGATGTCTACTACACAACCTTCTTCTTGTAGACGTTGTTGGGCCTGCAAGTGCACATGTTTGTAGGACAGTAGCAAATTGCCCTCAAGTGGATGACCTAAGGTTTAGCAATCCGTGGGAGGAATAGGATGATGATGGTCTCTCTCAAGTAACCCTGCAACCAAATAACAAAGAGTCTCTTGTGTCCCCAACACGCCCAATACAATGGTAAATTGTATAGGTGCACTAGTTCGGCGAAGAGATGGTGATACAAGTGGAATATGGATGGTAGATAAAGGTATTTGTAATCTGAAATTATAAAAACAGCAAGGTAACTAATGATAAAAGTGAGCGTAAACGGTATTGCAATGGTAGAAAACAAGGCATAGGGTTCATACTTTCACTAGTGAAAGTTCTCTCAACAATAATAACATAAATAGATCATATAACAATCCCTCAACATGCAACAAAGAGTCACTCCAAAGCCACTAATAGCGGAGAACAAACGAAGAGATTATGGTAGGGTACGAAACCACCTCAAAGTTATTATTTCGGATCAATCTATTCAAGAGTTCGTACTAGAATAACACCTTAAGACACAAATCAACCAAAACCCTAATGTCACCTAAATACTCCATTGTCACCTCAAGTATCCGTGGGCATTATTATATGATATGCATCACACAATCTTAGATTCATCTATTCAACCAACACAAAGTACTTCAAAGAGTGCCCCAAAGTTTCTACCGGAGAGTCAAGATGAAAACGTGTTCCAACCCCTATGCGTAGGTTCATGGGCGGAACCCGCAAGTTGGTCACCAAACCATACATCAAGTGGCACATGATATCCCATTGTCACCACAGATAAGCATGGCAAGACATACATCAAGTGTTCTCAAATCATTAAAGACTCAATCCATAAGATAATTTCAAAGGGAAAACTCAATCCATTACAAGAGAGTAGAAGGGGAGAAACATCATAAGATTCAACTATAATAGCAAAGCTCGCGATACATCAAGATCGTGCCATAGAGGGAACATGAGAGAGAACACGAGAGAGAGAGAGAGATCAAACACATAGCTACTGGTACATACCCTCAGCCCCGAGGGTGAACTACTCCCTCCTCGTCATGGAGAGCGCCGGGATGATGAAGATGGCCACCGGTGAAGGATCCCCCCTCCGGCAGGGTGCCGGAACGGGCTCCCGAGAGGTTTTGGTGGCTACAGAGGCTTGCGGCGGCGGAACTCCCGATCTATCTTCTCCTATGATGTTTTTAGGGGATATGGGACTATATAGGCGAAAGAAGTCGGTAGGGGGGTGCTCGAGGGGCCCACGAGACAGGGGGGCGCGCCCAGGGAAGGTGGGCGCGCCCTCCTATCTCCTGGCTTCCTCGAAGCTCCCTTGGCTTGAAATCCAAGTCTCCCGAATGATAGTCTTCCAAAAAATCACGCTGCCGAAGGTTTCTTTCCGTTTGGACTCTGTTTGTTATTCCTTTTCTTCAAAATACTAAAACAGGCAATAAAACAGCAATATGGGCTGGGCCTCCGGTTAATAGGTTAGTCCCAAAAGTAATATAAAAGTGTATAATAAAGCCGATAATCATTCAAAATAGATAATAAAATAGCATGAGTGCTTCATAAATTATAGATACGTTGGAGACGTATCAGTTACCTGAGATATAATGTTTGATTCTTTGACCGTTCACCACCCTCGGACTTGTGCCTTCGAAGTTGTTGATTTTTATGGCACCGGAACGATAGACCTCCTCGATAACGTAAGGACCTTCCCATTTAGAGAGAAGTTTTCCTGCAAAAAATCTTAAATGAGAGTTGAATAGCAACACCTACGTTAAATTCTCGCTTTTGTATCCTTTTGTCATGCCATCTTTTAACTTTTTCTTTAAACAGCCTGTCATTCTCATATGCTTGGGTTCTCCATTCATCGAGTGAGCTAATGTCAAATAACCTCTTCTCACCGGCAAGTTTGAAATCATAGTTGAGCCTTTAATGGCCCGATATGCCTTATGTTCAAGTTCAAGAGGTAAGTGACATGCTTTTCCATAAACCATCTTATACGGGGACATACCCATAGGATTTTTATATGCAGTTCTATAAGCCCATAATGCATCATCAAGTTTTTTGGACCAATTCTTTCTAGATCTATTAACAGTCTTTTGCAAAATTAATTTGAGCTCTCTATTGCTCAACTCTACCTGACCACTAGACTGTGGGTGATAAGGAGATGCAGTTCTGTGATTAGCATCATACTTAGCAAGCATTTTACGGAAAGCACCATGAATAAAATGTGAACCACCATCAGTCATAAGATATCTAGGGACTCCAAACCTAGGGAAAATAACTTCTTTAAGAATCTTAATAGAAGTGTTATGATCATCACTACTAGTTGGAATAGCTTCTACCCACTTAGTGACGTAATCAACAGCAACTAAAATATGTGTATATCCATTAGAGGCAGGAAAAGGTCCCATATAATCAAAGCCCCAAACATCAAATGGTTCAATAACAAGAGAATAATTCATAGGCATTTCTTGACGTCTACTAATATTACCAATTCTTTGACATTCATCACAAGACAAGACAAACTTACGAGCATCTTTGAAGAGGGTGGGCCAATAAAAACCGGATTGCAATACCTTATGTGCAGTTCTGTCTCCAGCGTGGTGTCCTACATATGGTTCGAAGTGACACTTGCGTAGGATATGTTCCTGTTCATGCTCAGGTACACAACGTCTAATAACACCATCTACTCCTTTATAAAGGTGTGGGTCATCCCAGAAGTAATGTCTTAAATCATAAAAGAACTTTGTCTTTTGCTGGTATGTGAAACTAGGTGGTATAAATTTAGCAACAATGTAATTATCATAATCAGCATACCATGGAGCAGTACGAGAAGCATTAATGACCGCTAATTGTTCATCAGGAAAGCTATCATTAATAGGTAGTGGGTCATCAAGAACATTCTCTAGCCTAGACAAGTTGTCTGCAATGGGGTTCTTAGCTCCCTTTCTATCAATAATATGCAAATCAAATTCTTGAAGCAAGAGAACCCATCTAATAAGTCTAGGTTTAGCATCTTTCTTTTCCATAAGATATTTAATAGCAGCTGATGTCTACTACACAACCTTCTTCTTGTAGACGTTGTTGGGCCTGCAAGTGCACAGGTTTGTAGGATAGTAGCAAATTTCCCTCAAGTGGATGACCTAAGGTTTATCAATCCGTGGGAGGCATAGGATGAAGATGGTCTCTCTCAAGTAACCCTACAACCAAATAACAAAGAGTCTCTTGTGTCCCCAACACACCCAATACAATGGTAAATTGTATAGGTGCACTAGTTCGGCAAAGAGATGGTGATACAAGTGCAATATGGATGGTAGATAAAGGTATTTGTAATCTGAAATTATAAAGACAGCAAGGTAACTAATGATAAAAGTGAGCGTAAATGGTATTGCAATGGTAGGAAACAAGGCATAGGGTTCATACTTTCACTAGTGCAAGTTCTCTCAACAATAATAACATAAATAGATCATATAATAATCCCTCAAAATGCAACAAAGAGTCACTCCAAAGCCACTAATAGCGGAGAACAAACGAAGAGATTATGGTAGGGTACGAAACCACCTCAAAGTTATTCTTTCGGATCAATCTATTCAAGAGTTCGTACTAGAATAACACCTTAAGACACAAATCAACCAAAACCCTAATGTCACCTAGATACTCCATTGTCACGTCAAGTATTTGTGGGCATGATTATATGATATGCATCACACAATCTCAGATTCATCTATTCAACCAACACAAAGTACTTCAAAGAGTGCCCCAAAGTTTCTACCGGAGAGTTAAGACAAAAACATGTGCCAACCCCTATGCATAGGTTCATGGGCGGAACCCGCAAGTTGATCACCAAAACATACATCAAGTGGATCAATAGAATACCCCATTGTCACCACAGGTATCCCACGCAAGACATACATCAAGTGTTCTCAAATCATTAAAGACTCAATCCGATAAGATAACTTGAAGGGGAAAACTCAATTCATCACAAGAGAGTAGAGAGGGGGAGAAACATCATAAGATCCAACTATAATAGCAAAGCTCGCGATACATCAAGATCGTGACATAGAGGGAACACGAGAGAGAACACGAGAGACAGAGAGATCAAACACATAGCTACTGGTACATACCCTCAGCCCCGAGGGTGCACTACTAGGGAAAAAGCCTAGCAGCAGCGCGGGTTTTGGGCCTCTCAGTAGCACGGGTACATGCGCTACTAATAAGGCGCTACAGCTAACGTCTAGTAGTAGCGCCTGTCGTCCCATGCTATTGCTATACATGAATAGCTGTACCGCTGTTTAGAAAAGGGCGCTGCTGATATTATCTGCAGCGATGTTTACCGGGAAGCGCTACTAGTAATGAGGCGCTACTGCTAAATTCCCCCCCCCCCTCGCTACTACTAGTTTTATTAGTTTTTTCCTGCATATTTTTTTTGTATTTGTTTTGTATTTGAATAGGCTTTATACAATAATCTTTAGCATATCATACACATACAAATGTAATCATAGCATATACATACAATTAGTCTCATCAAATCATGTCATCATCATAATCATCATCCAACACAAAGTGGTCTCTCGTCATCATCTCGAAAATAGCGATACAAGTCCTCGATTACTTGCAAATACATCGTCATCCATCTAAACAATGGTATACGCAAGAAGAGCTATCACTTTGAGTACATGCGTTCGTATCCCTCTCTCGCATTAGCGTGAACCTAAACTAACTACTGCCTATCGCTCAGAAACCGGAAACCGGTAACACCTGGGCCTGACACTCCGGCCACTCGCCTTATATATACTCCTGGCGTAGCACTTCTTCGCCATCGATGATCTATGCACCTGCATCGTCACATGAGTCGATGATATGCAACATATATAGTTGAGCAACAGAAAGAGACAGACTTGGCAAAAATAGAAACAACATATCATAAGCATAAATAACAAAGTTCATCGTACCCAAAATGCCCTAACTAGAGTGATCTTTGCTAGCCGAGGAGGAGGACGGCTTAATTACATCACAAATAAAGTTTCACTATGCATAACTCAAAGTTTTGCCATACAGAAAGTATGGACTAAACAGACACATTGTCATATATTGACAATCACTCCAACATGCCGTGCCATCCATCGAGGTCAGGGAGATAGTCCCCGAGCTTAGTGAAAGGCTTCATGTCGAGACGCTGAGAGGCTATCCATGTTCGGACGTCTTCCCGCGACATTTGTTCTTCTTCGTAGAACATCCCTGTTTTTTGGACGACCTCCTTCATGATGATTTGGGAAAGTTTGCGCTGGATGCGATAGAACTCAGCTTGAAGTTGATGATCCTCGATATCTCCTACGTTCTTTGCCCATTGCAGAATATGGGCATCACCGGATCTAGGTGACATGTGAAGGTTCTGGTGATCCCGTCTGTACTCCAGCATGTGGTGTAGGACATAGAATCCATCATTAAGAGAATTGTTCGGTTGCTGGATGCAGCAGAAGTCGGTCTTATGGGCGAAGGCGATCCTGCCGCACCTTCTCTTCTTGTCCCTGACGTCTCCACCCCTTGCTTGGTAGTAAAACATAGCACTGTCGAGAACATCCTTGATGTGGGTGTAATCCTTTTTGTGAATGTTCTTCGACGAGTCCAAGTAAAGAGCGTGGGAGAATTGGGGGTATAGGATGATGAGGACAGCGTGCCCACCGCTGCACAAAATAAGTACACCTCACATTACTTAGCCTCCACCGTGCAAATGAATGATTGAAATCGAAGGAAGGATAGCAGCGCGAATGACTTACGCGCGGTTCGGGGGGCACTTGAATAAGCCGCCGGCACCCGGCTGCGTCTTTACCCCTATCCAATTTTTGGGCCAATTCCCCCTTCGTACTACCAAAAAATGAGATTCTTGCCGAATCCGAGTTTGCTGACGGGATGATAAGGCATGAGAATCGCCCCCTTGTCCTTATTGGCGAGCATGAAATTGACGATGTATTCTCTCGCGTATACACGGTGCTCTGCGCAGACTCCCAAGAATCCCTCATGCATGTAGTACGGGTCAGCGACATAGATATGAGATATCTGCTCAACCCCGATGATGTAGTTCATGTGCAAGGCATAAAGGCGGACAAACGTAAAATCCAGCTTCTTCACGTGAAACATGTCGAATATGTAATCAAATCGGAGGAAGAACTTATCCGCGGGGAAGCTGTCGACGTACGACCTTTGCCGCGGAACGTTAACCACGTAGAGTTGGTATCCTGGATCTGTCGAGGCGATGAGGCCTTTCTCTACCCGCAGCACATCGTCATGAAGTCTCCTTAGATCGCCGAATTTGGCTTGTAGTGCTGTTGCAGGTAGGATTGGTTGACCGGGGATATGCCATTTATCCGCATCGAGGATATCTATACGGTCCTGAAGCCGAGGCTGCTGAGGCGGCTGGATCATAGAATCAGCTTTTTTTCCTTTCCCCGCTCTCTTCCTAGACTTCTTTACTACCGGAAGGTCGTCCATAATACGTTGAGACAGCAATTCAGGCACCGACTCATGATGCTCAAACCCTGAGGAGCCGTCAGTATAGACATACTGTCCTGTTGGAAATATGCCCTAGAGGCAATAATAAATTAGTTATTATTATATTTCCTTGTTCATGATAATCGTTTATTATCCATGCTATAATTGTATTGAAAGGAAACTCGGATACATGTGTGGGTACATAGACAACACCATGTCCCTAGAAAGCCTCTAGTTGACTAGCTCGTTGATCAACAGATGGTTATGGTTTCCTGACCATGGACATTGGATGTCGTCGATAACGGGATCACATCATTAGAAGAATGATGTGATGGACAGGACCCAATCCTAAGCCTAGCACAAAGATTGTGTAGTTCGTATGCTCAAGCTTTTCTAATGTCAAGTATCTTTTCCTTAGACCATGAGATTGTGCAACTCCCGGATACCGTAGGAATGCTTTGGGTGTACCAAATGTCACAACGTAACTGGGTGGCTATAAAGGTGCACTACAGGTATCTCTGAAAGTGTCTGTTGGGTTGGCACGAATCGAGACTGGGATTTGTCACTCCGGTTAACGGAGAGGTATCTCTGGGCCCACTCGGTAGGACATCATCATAATGTGCACAACGTGACCAAGGGGTTGATCACGGGATGATGTGTTACGAAACGAGTAAAGAGACTTGCCGGTAACGAGATTGAACAAGGTATCGGGATACCGACGATCGAATCTCGGGCAAGTACAATGCCGCTAGACAAAGGGAATTGTATACGAGTCCCATTGAGTCCTTGACATCGTGGTTCATCCGATGAGATCGTCGTGGAACACGTGGGAGCCAACATAGGTATCCAGATCCCGCTGTTGGTTATTGTCCGGAGAACGTCTCGGTCATGTCTGCATGGTTCCCGAACCTGTAGGGTCTACACACTTAAGGTTCGATGATGCTAGGGTTATAAAGGAAGTTTGTATGTGGTTACCGAATGTTGTTCGGAGTCCCGGATGAGATCCCGGACGTCATGAGGAGTTCCGGAATGGTCCGGAGGTAAAGATTTATATATGGGAAGTCCTATTTTGGTCACTGGAAAAGTTTCGGGTTTTATCGGTAACGTACCGGGACCACTGGGAGGGTCCCGGGGGTCCACCAAGTGGGGCCACCGGCCCCGGAGGGCTGCATGGGCCAAGTGTGGGAGGGGACCAGCCCCAGGTGGGCTGGTGCGCCCCCCACAAGGGCCCAAGGCGCCTAGGGTTTGGGGAGGGGGTGCTTCCACCTAACTTGGGGGGCAAGTTTCCCCTCTCCCCCCCTTGGCCGCCACCCTTAGATGGGATTGGGGCTGCCGCACCCCTTGGGGTGGAAACCCTAGAGGGGGCGCACCCCCCTCCCTCTCCCCTATATATAGTTGAGGTCTTGAGGGCTGCCAACACATGAGTTTCTCCCTCTATTGGCGCAGCCCTGCCTCTCTTACTCCTCCTCTCCCGCGGTGCTTGGCGAAGCCCTGCATGATTGCCATGCTCCTCCACCACCACCACGCCGTTGTGCTGCTGCTGGACGGAGTCTTCCTCAACCTCTCCCTCTCTCCTTGCTGGATCAAGGCGTGGGAGATGTCACCGGGCTGTACGTGTGTTGAACACGGAGGTGCCGTCCGTTCGGCACTAGGATCTCTGGTGATTTGGATCACGACGAGTACGACTCCTTCAACCCCATTCTCTTGAACGCTTCCGCTTAGCGATCTACAAGGGTATGTAGATGCACTCTCCTTCCCCTCGTTGCTAGTTTCTCCATAGATAGATCTTGGTGACACGTAGGAAAATTTTGAATTTCTGCTACGTTCCCCAAGAGTGGCATCATGAGCTAGGTCTATTGCGTAGATTCTTTGCACGAGTAGAACACAAAGTAGTTGTGGCGTTGATTTTGTTCAATATGCTTACCGTTACTAGTCCAATCTTGTTTCGACAGTATTGTGGGATGAAGCGGCCCGGACCAACCTTACACGTACACTTACGTGAGACAGGTTCCACCGACTGACATGCACTTGGTGCATAAGGTGGCTAGCGGGTGCCAGTCTCTCCCACTTTAGTCGGAACGGATTCGATGAAAAGGGTCCTTGTGAAGGGTAAATAGCAATTGGCATATCACGTTGTGGTTTTGCGTAGGTAAGAAACGTTCTTGCGAGAAACCCATAGCAGCCACATAAAACATGCAAACAACAATTAGAGGACGTCTAACTTGTTTTTGCAGGGTATGCTATGTGATGTGATATGGCCAAGAAGAATGTGATGAATGATATGTGATGTATGAGATTGATCATGTTCTTGTAATAGGAATCACGACTTGCATGTCGATGAGTATGACAACCGGCAGGAGCCATAGGAGTTGTCTTAATTTATTGTATGACCTGCGTGTCATTGAACAAACGCCATGTAATTACTTTACTTTATTGCTAACCGGTAGCCATAGTAGTAGAAGTAATAGTTGGCGAGACAACTTCATGAAGACATGATGATGGAGATCATGATGATGGAGATCTTGGTGTCATGCCGGTGACGATGATGATCATGGAGCCCCGAAGATGGAGATCAAAAGGAGCAAAAATGATATTGGCCATATCATGTCACTATTTGATTGCATGTGATGTTTATCATGTTTATGCATCTTATTTGCTTAGAAGGACGGTAGTAAATAAGATGATCCCTCATTAAAATTTCAAGAAAGTGTTCCCCCTAACTGTGCACCGTTGCGAAAGTTCGTCGTTTCGAAGCACCACGTGATGATCGGGTGTGATAGATTCTTACGTTCACATACAACGGGTGTAAGCCAGATTTACACACGCGAAACACTTAGGTTAACTTGACGAGCCTAGCATGTACAGACATGGCCTTGGAACACAAGAGACCGAAAGGTCGAGCATGAGTCGTATGGAGGATACGATCAACATGAAGATGTTCACCGATGATGACTAGTACGTCTCACGTGATGATCATACACGGCCTAGTTGACTCGGATCATGTAATCACTTAGATGACTAGAGGGATGTCTATCTGAGTGGGAGTTCATGAGATGAACTTAATTACCCTGAACATAGTCAAAAGAACTTTGCAAATTATGTCGTAAGCTCGCGCTTTAGTTCCACTGTTTAGATATGTTCCTAGAGAAAATATAGTTGAAAGTTGACAGTAGCGATTATGCGGACAGTAGAAAGCTTATGTCCTTAATGCACCGCTTAGTGTGTTGAACCCCAATCGTCGTCTGTGGATGTTGCGAACATCGGACATACACGTTTTGATAACTACGTGATAGTTCAGTTAAACGGTTTAGAGTTGAGGCACCAAAGACGTTTTTTTCAAAACGTCGCGGAACATATGAGATGTTTCGAGGGCTGAAATTGGGATTTCAGGCTCGTGCCCACGTCAAGAGGTATAAGACCTCCGAAAATTTTCTTAGCCTGCAAACTAAGGGAGAAAAGCTCAATCGTTGAGCTTGTGCTCAGATTGTCTGAGTGCAACAATCACTTGAATCGAGTGGGAGTTGATCTTCCAGATGAGATAGTGATGTTTCTCCAAAGTCATTGCCACCAAGCTGCTAGAGCTTCACGATGAACTATAACAAATCAGGGATAGATATGATGATCCTTTGAGGTATTCATGATGTTTGACACCGCGAAAGTAGAAATCAAGAAGGAGCATCAATTGTTGATGGTTGGTGAAACCACTAGTTTCAAGAAGGGGAAGGGCAAGAAGGGATACTTCATGAAATGGAAAATCTGTTGCTGCTCCAGTGAAGAAACCCAAGGTTGAACCCAAACCCGAGACTAAGTGCTTCTGTAATAAGGGGAACAGCCACTGGAGCAGAATTACCCTAGATACTTGGTAGATGTGACACTCCAAAATATTTGGTGGTTTATTTTTCAAAAGAGCCTTGCTTGGTTTGAAAGAAGGTCATTTAAACCCTTCCTAAAAACCATCTTCTAAGTTTGCCCTCTCAAAAATCCTTTTCTTGGATTTAGTTTCTTTTAAAAAGAAAACCCTTTTAGTTTTGGGCTTTTATTTGGTTTTGATCCCTTCTAAATTTTACCATGCCACCTATGGTGAAATTTTCCCAAAACCTCTCCTCCCACTTTGGTACAATCCAAACATTCTGTCCAAACAAATAAAATCCATTTTTGGATTTTATTCCAACTATTTCTCCTCCCAATATAAATCTGTCTTTCCTTTTGAGCCTAGGTGGATTGCAAAGCAAGTACCCTAATGCTTTTGATTTTTGACCTCAACTCAACACCCTTGGATAGTCCTTTGTACCCACAACCCAGAACCATGTTGATCCACTCTTCTCCTGTTCAAATATTTCAAATTTCACTCACTGCAAGTTTGGACCAGATTTGCCAAATTTGGTGAAATTCATATCTACACCTCTCCAAAAATTCTACAAATATTCAGGCAGCCTCTAGATGCAATAAGAGGCCCCTCCACCCAAAACCAGCTCAAGGAAAAATCCCTACATGCCTAGATCATTTTGTCGAACACCTTGCATACACTGTTTCTGTCCATCTTCAGTTAAATTTACAATTTCAGTGTCAATCTTCGACAAAATTTAGTCACAAGCTCATAGTGCACTTGGCACGTAGCTCACGGCCTAGCTTGCTTGTCCGGAGCCTCACACGCGCGCTTGGCGCCTTCCTGGCGTCGGTGGCGCCCTGTCCCACCTGCGTCGGCGTGTCTTGCGGCGGCCGTATCACCGTAGAGGCCGACAGGGAGCAGAACGGCGGCATAACGCCGTTCGGCGCCACCCAAACCCCCTGGTGGCTCCGCGTGGCCGTTTCCTCGCCAGCGTACGCATGCAGCACCGTCGCCGTGGTGCGGCACGCGCAGAGCGCGCTCCCTGCCGCCGACGGGCCCGCGCCGCCCCGTTCCGTCGAGCTCCTCCTAAACAACCCAATCCCGACGCGGTTAGCATCTAAACGGAACCAGGGAACACCCACGACGACGCTCAACCTCTGAACCCTCCCGTGCAACCACTGCGCCGCCGTAATCACCTCGCCGGAGAACCCCGTTCTCGGCAACCGCCTCGGGGCGGCTATATATAGCAGCCCGAGCTTGCTCTCGCCTCCGCACGACTCCACCATCTCACCAGACCCCGCCCGGCCACTGAACGAGCCTTGAGGGGCCTTTCCTCCTCGACTCTGACCACCTCCGTCCGCCTCGGGCTCCGGCATTGTTCTCTCCGGTGAGAACCCCTCCGCCGCCCTACTTTCGACCGTAGCCTCGTACCACCTCTAGTAAGATAACCCCCACCTCAATTTTGACCTCGCAGCTCTCTCCGGCGAGATCCACGACCACCCGAACCGCCGTCCGCCGGAGTAAGCGTCACCGCCGACGTGGTACTCGCCGGCGACCACCACCACCTCCCACAGACACGGAATGGCGCCCTGAACACAGAGGTACTCTCCGATCTCCCTGCCTCGCCGTGGATCGCCGCCGGCGACCACCGTGGCTCTCGGGCGCCGACGAGCCCCGGCTCCCTCATTTGAAAATTCAAACCTGACGGGTGGGACCCGCCCGTCAGCCTCTCCTGTGTTTTTTTCGAATCGTTTACTGAAAGTGTACCCTGGCAAATATGCTTCCACTCTGAACCGTTTTTTTGTTTTTTTCTGCAAAGCCCCCTGAAAGTTTTCTGTTTCATTATATATGAGTCCTTGGGTTAAAACCCTTATAACTTTTTAACAGAAAGGAATTTTTGAGTGATTCTTTTTCTGTCCTCTTCAAATTTTTGTCTAGTTTTTTTATCATATTTATTTGAAAAATATTTGGAACACTTTTCTGTACACTCACGGTATTTACGTTGCGTGCGTATCTTTTCTTATACCGTAGATACCGGAGGAGGTGACGGAGCTGCAAACCTCGCATAGTTAGACTCCGACTACTCCGAACCAGGCAAGCATGTTTGAACTCTTGATATGATGAGTGTTGTTGCGTGTTTGCATTTTAGTATGATCATGGCATGTTTATGAACAACTCTTTGAATGTTATATTTCATATACATAATCGGAAAGTAAGTTTCGGTAAGCATTATGTTGTTGGATACATATTTGCATAAACATGTGTTGGCATGAGGATGGGTAAGATGGCAGTGTTGTGACATGCCAGTCTTATGCCAGATTATTTGACTTCCGTGTCGTCATGACACAAATCACATTCCCATTCATTCCTTCCTGTACTGCCACATGTTTTCCGAAAGGAATATGGCATAGTAAGTTGTAAATCATTTTCCTGGTACACACCAATAGAGAGACTGGGGTGAGGGTTCCATGGCCCTGGATTAAAGCCCGTCATCCGGTCAGGGGGCATGGATGTTTCCGGTTGGGACCGAGAGGGGGGCACCCCTTAGAGCGCGCGTATAGAAATTTGATCCCATGCTATTCGAGGTTGTGGCCTCCCCATCTCAAAGTTTTTCTTGGACGTTGACCAGGGTGATTCCTGGCATCGTGAGGTGAAATGGGTGTGTACTAGTTAAATGTGTTTCTACTGAAATACCATAAACGGAACTAGTCCTTCGTGACTACGGAAATCCGTTGACTGTGGTCAGTTCATCCAAACTCTGCAGAGTCTCAAATCCGTCAATTGTCTTGTACTTTGTTCAAGTACTATATTCATCTTATCTTGTCAGGTATCAACCACAGTGACAAAACTCCGGCGGGATTTATGTGTGATAAATCCGGTTAACCGATTATTCTTGTGGATGGACTATCTTGTCAGTTACATTTATTACAAGCCCTGTCTGTGATGTCGCTCAGACGTCCGACGGTGGCAGACCTGTTATTTACTTTTGTCATAGACCCTGTCTGTGATGTCGCTCAGACGTCCGACTGTGGTATTGCTTTTATAGCCCTGTCTGTGATGTCGCTCAGACGTCCGACTGTGGTATTTCTTTTTTTAAGCCCTGTCTGTGATGTCGCTCAGACGTCCGACTGTGGTATTTATTTTTAAGCCCTGTCTGCGATGTCGCTCAAACGTCCAACAGTGGTATTTCTTTTAAAGCCCTGTCTGTGATGTCGCCCAGACATCCGACTGTGGCATTTCTTTTAAAGCCCTTTATGTGATGTCGCACAGACGTCCGACGGTGGCATTTCTTTTAAAGCCCTTTATGTGATGTCGCTTAGACGTCCGACTGCGGCATACATTTTATTTATTTACCTTTCGAGGCGTCGCTCCAGACACCCGATCGGTTTTCAGTTATTTATTTTATTCATCAAGTCCTGCAATATTATCGTTATTTTATGAGCATCATCCTTGTTCATGAAGCATTCATGCATTCATTGATTATATCTTTTGTCCGAACTGTCTTGCGAGTACTTTCAAGTACTCACCTGGCTTGTTGATTTGGCCAGATGTTGATGAAGGCGATCTCATGGATGAAGAGTTTGATAGCGAGTCCGACGCCTAGAGGAGTCCCAGTCAGTCCCGTGCGATCCTGTCTTGGTCATTGTATTATCCGCTTCCGCAACCCCGAATAAATTCATTGAGCCTCACCTCGACGCTCGATGTACTGCCAGTAGAAGTCAAGTTATCCACCACCACTTTTCCTCGAGCTAGTAGCATGCCACCCCACCCCTGTGTCATAACCGCCCTTATGTAAGATATTGGCGAGTTTGTAATAAACTGTTGAGCAGCCTCAGCTCAATCCTGTAATATGTTTGATGCTACTGGTTCTCTCTTTATCAAGCTTTTGTGTACCAGAAAGGATGACTTTTCCTATACTGGGTTTAAAAGATCGGTTTTATCAATAATCATATTATTGAAAAGCCGGTCGTGACAGACTTGGTAACCAGAGCCAGGCTGACTGTAGGAAGCCACTAGGTGCGATCGCTAATTGGTTATTAGCATGATAGAGTTATTCATGTTTTTACAAATGTAGTCATTTTCTGACAGTCAGCATAAAATTTATGATCTGACCACTCAGAATTTTTGCCTACTTTTGTAGATGGCCGGCAACGACTGCGAGTCTCAAATGTTCGCCAACGTGCCTGAGGGGTTCGTCAAACTCCTCTCCTTCATTGTTCAGGTCGTGATGGGGCCATCTGTGCGCCCAGTCTTCACGCTTTATCCACACAAGATCAACGACAGTCTGACTATGCACCAGGCCGCGGTGCAATTCAGGGGAGGCCATGCTGAAATACGCCGTCTCCGATTCGTGGGGAGAGCCATGCCTACAGAAAGGCATGCTATGCAGATGGCTGCCCGCGAGATGATAGCCCGTCTTCGGGATGTTCTTCCTGCAATGAAGACCCGTCGCTACCGCTACCTTCCATGCCATGTGCCTTATACCTGTCACTACTCCTTCTCTTGCCCCAGAGGAGAGCGAGACGAAGCCTTTGAGATGCTTGTCGAGTACCTCCGAGCTCTGGAGGCAGCATTCGACTGCATGGTGGATGACCTCGTAGTTGCACGCATGGACTCAGTTCATGGCTGTGCTGCTAACAGGAGGGAACTCCTACACACCGCTCCACCATTGACTTTCGTGTCATCCGCAGCCTCTCACTCACCTTCCATACTCGCCACTGCTCGTCGTCTGCCTACCACAGAGGAATTTAACCAGGCTATTGCACCCACTCCCGTCCGCTCTGCACCACTTGTTGCACCCACTGCCGTCCGCTCTGCACCACTTGTTGCATCCACTCCCATACGTGCTACCCCACCTATTCCACCCACTCGTATTCGTGTTATTCCACCTATGACACCTGCTCCATCAGCTCAGCACAACGTTTCTCGTCTGGAACCTATTAGCGAGGAGGAGGTTGATTCCCCAGCGTCTCTGCGTCTCACCCTCGGCAGGCCAAGGGAGATCCCCACCATCTCCGACTAAGTACGCATAGACGCCATGCGATGTATCGACTTGTGTAATATGTTTTATGTACATAGGTTGTGAGAAGTAGCCTGTTTGCGCACCATGTAGGATCTGGAGGAGTGCACTAGTTTAAATAACATGCTAGGATTATGTACGCATATCCTGAGTGATGTAATGTATAATTATGCCCGCGTGTAAGATATGCACTAGTCCTTTTCCATGCGAAATCGTGTATTTCCAAAAATATCCTGGAGTTTAAAAAAATGTTCTTTGTGTGTGATTTTATTGACTTTTGCGACTCTCTTTCTTATCTTACGAGTTCACAAAAATATATCCCCAGAGTGAAAGATGTCTCGTCCTTGGACGTGCTCCATGCCAACTCAGCCAGAAGAAAATTATGGCACACCGCATAACCAAAATTTCACTCAGGGGCAGACAAGTCAACAGGGCAGTGAAACAGCTTTTACTCAAGTTTGCCGTTTGTACGGACAGAGTCAACAGCAACACCAGGAAATGATGAACCAATTCATCAATATGGGAAGTAACCGTGGTCAGTATCAACCGCAATCCAAATTATCTGAGTTACAAAAGACGTGTCCTCCAACATTTTCTCATACTGACAAGCCTCTTGAGGCCGAGGACTGGCTTCGAGACATGGAGAGGAAATTAATTATCGCACAGTGTTCAGACCGTGAAAAAGTACTGTATGCACCACATTATCTCACAGGTGCAGCTGCATCGTGGTGGGAAAACTTCCTGCACATGCACCCCAACGAAAATGAAATCACCTGGGAAAATTTCAAAGAAGGTTTTTGTGGGGCACATATTCCTAAGAGCGTCATGAAAATCAAGAAGAAGGAATTTGATGAACTCAAGCAAAGAGCCATGACAGTGTCAGAATACAACAGCCAATTCACACTGCTGTCTCGCTACGCCAATGAAGAATGCATGACCGAGAGCAAGAAGATGAAAAAATTCTTGGAAGGCCTGGCACCCGCCCTTAAGTGCCAGCTAGTTGTGCACACCTTTCCAGATTTTAAAACACTGGTGGATAAGGCCATTACCCTGGAAAATGAGCGACGTAGCCTGGAAGATTTCCGCCAACGGAAAAGGGACCAGACTACTTTTTCTCGCAATCACAGAAGCAAGAAGGAATTTCAGAAGGGGGATTCACACAAAACCCCGACGAATAATTCACGTCCAACCAAGAATTTCCATGCAAGAGACAAAGAGTTCACCTATCGCCAAGGCGTTACCTGTTATGCTTGTGGAGAAGAAGGGCACTATGCCAAGCAGTGTCCCAAGCCAAGGAACTCAACCCCGAAGCTCAAAAATGGTGGAAATAATTCAGCACCAAAGCAAAGCAATTTCAACCCCAACAACAACCACCGGAAAGGTCACCTGAACCACGTGACCCGAGAGGAAGCACAGAACGCCCCAGATATCGTACTCGGTATGTACCCCGTCAACACAATACCTGCCATGGTTTTGTTTGATTCTGGAGCTTCTCACTCATTTGTTTCAAAAAGTTTTGCTTTGCAAAATAATTTTTCGATGCTTCCCTTGGAAAAATCAATGATCGTCAAGTCCCCTGGAGTTAAGCAAGTGACCCAGAGTTACTGTCAAGGTGTGGTTATTGAATTTGAAGGATTGAAGTTTTACGCCAACCTTATTGTGCTGGAAAGCAAGGGACTGGATGTCATCCTAGGAATGGATTGGTTAACCACCAACAAAGGTTTTATTGACTGCTTCAACCGTACCGTGATTCTCACACTATCATGGGAAGAAAATAAAAGTTTCAGCCAAAGAGAGACAAATACCTCGGCAACCTAGATTAAACAAGGTGGACGTTTCTGAGCTAAACAAGGTCCCCGTAGTATGTGAATTTCCAGACGTATTTCCAGAAGAACTACCAGGCATGCCACCAGACCGAGAGATAGAATTCAGCATTGAGCTAGCACCCGAAACCACTCCTATTTACAAGAAACCTTACAGAATGGCACCATCCGAATTGGTAGAATTGAAGAAGCAAATAAAAGAATTATTGGAGAAACGATACATACGAGCCAGCTCCTCACCTTGGGGTTCTCCAATTTTATTTGCCAAGAAGAAGGATGGAACAATGAGGTTGTGTATTGATTATCGAGCTCTCAACATGGTCACAATCAAGAACAAATACCCAATGCCCCGAATAAATGATTTATTCGATCAGCTCGCACAGGCCAAAGTCTTCTCAAAAATTGACTTGAGATCAGGATACCACCAATTAAAAGTGCGAACAGAAGATATTCCCAAGACCGCTTTCACCTTCAGATATGGGCTGTATGAGTTCACAGTGATGCCATTCGGACTAACCAACGCCCTCGCATATTTTGTTCACCTCATGAACAAAGTATTTATGAAGTATATGGACAAGTTTGTTGTGGTATTCATCGATGATATTCTGATATATTCCAAAACACCAGAAGAGCACACCGAACATCTCAGGATTGTACTCGGAGAACTCAGGAAACATCAACTGTACGCCAAATTCAGCAAATGTGAATTTTGGCTAAGGCAGGTGGGTTTTCTGGGCCACGTGCTAACCCAAGAAGGTATTGCAATAGACCTGGAAAAAGTCAAGGCCGTACTTGGCTGGAAACCACCAGCTAACGTAACGGACGTACGAAGTTTCTTGGGAATGGCAGGATATTATCGGAGATTTATTGAAGGATTCTCCACTATAGCAAAGCCCATGACACAATTGCTCAAGAAAGGCACGAAGTTTGAATGGACAGAAGCATGTGAGAAAAGCTTCCAAGAGTTAAAAAGCAAATTAACAATGGCACCAGTATTAATCATGCCAGATATACACAAGAATTTTGAGGTATATTGTGACGCGTCCCGGAAAGGCCTCGGATGCGTATTGATGCAAGAAGGCAAGGTAGTTGCGTATGTGTCTAGACAACTACGCAAGCATGAGGAAAATTATCCCACTCATGACCTGGAATTAGCAGCAGTCATCCATGCACTCAAGGAATGGAGACACTTTCTGCTTGGGAATCGTTGTGAGATACACATAGACCATAAGAGTCTTAAGTATATTTTCACACAGCCAGAATTAAATTTACGGCAACGACGCTGGTTAGAGTTGGTGAAGGATTATGATGTTGGAATCCACTATCATCCCAGAAAAGCAAATGTTGTGGCAGATGCATTTAGTCGCAATCCCAGCACGGACGACGACGGTATACCAAAATTGAGGCCAGAATTTCAACAAGAATTTGCCCGACTCAATCTAATAATGGTTACCGAAGGCAGTGTGTCGAATATAGAAATACAGCCTACCCTGATGGAAAGGATCAAGGAAGCCCAGCACGGACACCCCAGCATTGAGGGCATAAAAAGAAAAGTGAGTTTGGGAAGAGCCTCAGAATTCAATGTGGATGAGCAAGGAATATTGTGGTATGGAGAAAGGCTATGCGTACCAAATATCAAGGACCTCAAATAGCAGATATTGACTGAAAGTCACACAGCTCCATATTCAATCCATCCTGGAGGGACAAAATGTACAAGGATCTTCAGGAAAATTTCTGGTGGCACGGTATGAAGAGAGATATAGCCACGTTCATTGCCTGCTGTCACTCTTGTCAACGTATCAAGGCCGAGCACCAGAAACCAGCCAGACTGTTACAGCCAAATAAGATACCCGAGTGGAAATGGGACGAGATTGGATTGGACTTTATCGTTGGACTGCCACGGTCACGACACAGAAACGATGCCATTTGGGTCATAACCGACAGATTAACCAAGGTGGCACATTTTATTCCGGTAAAAACAACTTACACCACTCAGAGACTAGCCAGACTTTATCTTGCCCGTATCGTCTGCCTACATGGAGTCCCTAAGACTATCATCTCCGATAGAGGCACACAGTTCGTCTCTACATTCTGGGATCACCTACAACAGGCACTGGGAACCCAACTAGCCTTCAGTACCGCATACCATCCCCAGACTGATGGGCAGACAGAACGCGTAAACCAAATCCTAGAAGACATGCTAAGAGCCTGTGTCCTCACCTACGGGAACAGTTGGGAAGAAAGTTTGCCATATGCAGAGTTCGCATACAACAACAGCTATCAAGCCAGCTTGCAAATGGCACCCTTTGAAGCTCTATATGGGAGAAGATGTCGTACCCCGCTAAATTGGTCGGAGACCGGAGACAGCCATATCTTTGGCCCAGATATGCTCAAGGAGGCCGAGGAGAAAGTTAAGACAATTAGAGAACGACTCAAAATAGCTCAAAGTCGGCAAAAGAGTTATTACGACCGAAAGCATCGGGAAATCAGTTTTGAACCTGGAAAATTGGTATACCTGAGAGTTTCTCCTATGAAGGGTCTGCAACGATTCAAGATTAAGGGGAAACTAGCACCAAGATTCATCGGACCATTTCATATAGTGGCCCGACGAGGCAAGGTAGCCTACCAGCTGGACCTACCCGGAGACTTGTCCGGTATCCACAACGTGTTTCACATCTCGCAGTTGAGAAAATACATGAGCAACCCAGAGAAGCAAGTTTCACATGAGTATATTGATGTGCAACCGGACCTCACTTACCGGGAGCACCCAATAAAAATATTAGAAGAGTCTGAGAGGAGGACCCGACGGAAAACCATTAAGTTTTTCAGAGTTCAATGGAGTAATCACACCGAGAATGAAGCAACTTGGGAGAGCGAGGATTTTCTTCGGATAGAGCACTCACACCTGTTTAAGGATCAGCTGAAATCTCGGGGACGAGATTTTTCCTAAGGGGCTAGGTGCTGTGACACTCCAAAAATTTTGGTGGTTTATTTTTCAAAAGAGCCTTGCTTGGTTTGAAAGAAGGTCATTTAAACCCTTCCTAAAAACCATCTTCTAAGTTTGCTCTCTCAAAAATCCTTTTCTTGGATTTAGTTTCTTTTAAAAAGAAAACCCTTTTAGTTTTGGGCTTTTATTTGGTTTTGATCCCTTCTAAATTTTACCATGCCACCTATGGTGAAATTTTCCCAAAATCTCTCCTCCCACTTCGGTACAATCCAAACATTCTGTCCAAACAAATAAAATCCATTTTTGGATTTTATTCCAACTATTTCTCCTCCCAATATAAATCTGTCTTTCCTTTTGAGCCTAGGTGGATTGCAAAGCAAGTACCCTAATGCTTTTGATTTTTGACCTCAACTCAACACCCTTGGATAGTCCTTTGTACCCACAACCCAGAACCATCTTGATCCACTCTTCTCCTATTCAAATATTTCAAATTTCACTCACTGCAAGTTTGAACCAGATTTGCCAAATTTGGTGAAATTCATATCTACACCGCTCCAAAAATTCTACAAATATTCAGGCAGCCTCTAGATGCAATGAGAGGCCCCTCCACCAAAAACCAGCTCAAGGAAAAATCCCTACATGCCTAGAATATTTTGTCGAACACCTTGCATACACTGTTTCTGTCCATCTTCAGTTAAATTCAGAATTTCAGTGTCAATCTTCGACAGAATTCAGTCACAAGCTCACAGTGCACTTGGCACGTAGCTCACGGCCTGGCTTGCTTGTTCGGAGCCTCACACGCGCGCTTGGCGCCTTCCTGGCGTCGGTGGTGCCTTGGCCCGCCTGCGCCGGCGTGTCTTGCGGCGGCCGTATCACCGTAGCGGCCGACAGGGAGCAGAACGGCGGCATAACGCCGTTCGGCGCTGCCCAAACCCCCTGGTGGCTCCGCGTGGACGTTTCCTCGCCAGCGCATGCATGCAGCACCGTCGCCGTGGCGCGGCACGCGCAGAGCGCGCTCCCTGCCGCCGACGGGCCCGCACCGCCCTGTTCCGTCGAGCTCCCCCTAAACAACCCAATCCCGACGCGGTTAGCATCTAAACGGAACCAGGGAACACCCACGACGACGCTCAACCTCTGAACCCTCCCGTGCAACCACTGCACCGCCGTAATCACCTCGCCGGAGAACCCCGTTCTCGGCAACCGCCTCGGGGCGGCTATATATAGCACCCTGAGCTTGCTCTCGCCTCCGCACGACTCCACCATCTCACCAGACCCCGCCCGGCCATTGAACGAGCCTCGAGGGGCCTTTCCTCCTCGACTCCGGCCACCTCCGTCCGCCTCGGGCTCCGGCATCGTTCTCTCCGGTGAGAACCCCTCCGCCTCCCTACTTTCGACTGTAGCCTCGTACCACCTCTAGTAAGATAACCCCCACCTCAATTTTGACCTCGCAGCTCTCTCCGGCGAGATCCACGACCACCCGAACCGCCGTCCGCCGGAGCAAGCGTCGCCGCTGACGTGGTACTCGCCGGTGACCACCACCACCTCCCACAGACGCGGAATGGCGCCCTGAACACAGAGGTACTCTCCGATCTCCCTGCCTCGCCGTGGATCGTCGACGGCGACCACCGCGGCTCTCGGGCACCGACGAGCCCCGGCTCCCTCGTTTGAAAATTCAAACCTGACGGGTGGGACCCGCCCGTCAACCTCTCTTGTGTTTTTTTTCGAATCGTTTACTAAAAGCGTACTCTAGCAAATACGCTTCCACTCTGAACCGTTTTTTTGTTTTTTCTGCAAAGCCCCCTGAAAGTTTTCTGTTTCATTATAGATGAGTCCTTGGGTTAAAACCCTTATAACTTTTTAACAGAAAGGAATTTTTGAGTGATTCTTTTTCTGTCCTCTTCAAATTTTTGTCTAGTTTTTTATCATGTTTATTTGAAAAATATTTGGAACACTTTTCTGTACACTCACGGTATTTACGTTGCGTGCGTATCTTTTCTTATACCATAGATACCGGAGGAGGTGACGGAGCTGCAAACCTCGCACAGTTAGACTCCGACTACTCCGAACCAGGCAAACATGTTTGAACTCTTGATATGATGAGTGTTGTTGCGTGTTTGCATTTTAGTATGATCATGGCATGTTTATGAACAACTCTTTGAATGTTATATTTCATATACATAATCGGAAAGTAAGTTTCGGTAAGCATTATGTTGTTGGATACATATTTGCATAGCCATGTGTTGGCATGAGGATGGGTAAGATGGCAGTGTTGTGACATGCCAGTCTTATGCCAGATTATTTGACTTCTGTGTCGTCATGACACAAATCACATTCCCATTCATTCCTTCCTGTACTGTCACATGTTTTCCGAAAGGAATATGGCATAGTAAGTTGTAAATCGTTTTCCTGGTACACACCAATAGAGAGACCGGGGTGAGGGTTCCATGGCCCTGGATTAAAGCCCGTCATCTGGTCAAGGGGCATGGGTGTTTTCCGGTTGGGACCGAGAGGGGGGCACCCCTTAGAGCGCGCGTATAGAAATTTGATCCCATGCTATTCGAGGTTGTGGCCTCCCCGTCTCAAAGTTTTTCTTGGACGTTAACCAGGGTGATTCCTGGCATCATGAGGTGAAATGGGTGTGTACTAGTTAAATGTGTTTCTACTGAAATACCGTAAATGGAACTAGTCCTTCGTGACTACGGAAATCCGTTGACTGTGGTCAGTTCATCCAAACTCTGCAGAGTCTCAAATCCGTCAATTGTCTTGTACTTTGTTCAAGTACTATATTCATCTTATCTTGTGAGGTATCAACCACGGTGACAAAACTCCGGTGGGATTTATGTGTGATAAATCCGGTTAACCGATTATTCTTGTGGATGGACTAATCTTGTCATTTACATTTATTACAAGCCCTGTCTGTGATGTCGCTCAGACGACCGATGGTGGCAGACCTGTTATTTACTTTTATCATAGACCCTGTCTGTGATGTCGCTCAGACGTTCGACTGTGGTGTTGCTTTTAAAGCCCTGTCTGTGATGTCGCTCAGACGTCCGACTGTGGTATTTCTTTTTTTAAGTCCTGTCTGTGATGTCGCTCAGACGTCCGACTATGGTATTTCTTTTTAAGCCCTGTCTGTGATGTCACTCAGACGTCCGATAGTGGTATTTCTTTTAAAGCCATGTCCGTGATGTCGCCCAGACGTCCGACTGTGGCATTTCTTTTAAAGCCCTTTATGTGATGTCGCCCAGACGTCCGACTGTGGCATTTCTTTTAAAGCCCTTTATGTGATGTCGCTTAGACGTCCGACTGCGGCATGCATTTTATTTATTTACCTTTCGAGGCGTCGCTCCAGAAACCCGATCGGTTTTCAGTTATTTATTTTATTCATCAAGTCCTGCAATATTATCGTTATTTTATGAGCATCATCCTTGTTCATGACGCATTCATGCATTCATTGATTATATCTTTTGTCCGAACTGTCTTGCGAGTACTTTCAAGTACTCACCTGGCTTGTTGAGTTGGCCAGATGTTGATGAAGGCGATCTCATGGATGAAGAGTTTGATAGCGAGTCCGACGCCTAGAGGAGTCCCAGTCAGTCCCGTGCGGTCCTGTCTTGGTCATTGTATTATCCGCTTCCGCAACCCCGAATAAATTCATCGAGCCTCACCTCGACGCTCGATGTACTGCCAGTAGAAGTCAAGTTATCCACCACCACTTTTCCTCGAGCTAGTAGCATGCCACCCCACCCCTGTGTCATAACCGCCCTTATGTAAGATAATTGCGAGTTTGTAATAAACTGTTGAGCTGCCTCAGCTCAATCCTGTAGTATATTTGATGCTACTGGTTCTCTGTTTATCAAGCTTTTGTCTACCAGAAAGGATGGCTTTTCCTATACTGGGTTTAAAAGATCGATTTTATCAATAATCATATTATTGAAAAGCCGGTCGTGACAGTAGATAAGAAGGCTGGCAAGGACGATAGAAGTATATTGGATATACATTATGTTAATGTGTACTTTACTAGTACTCCTAGTAGCACCAGGGTATTAGATACCGGTTCGGTTGCTAAGTGTTAGTAACTCGAAATAAAAGCTAGGGAATAAACGGAGACTAGCTAAAGGTGAGCTGACGATACGTGTTGGAAGTGTTTCCAAGGTTGATGTGATCAAGCATCGCACGCTCCCTCTACCATCGAGATTGGTGTTAAACCTAAATAATTGTTATTGGTGTTTGCGTTGAGCATAGACATGATTGGATTATGTCTGTCGCAATATGGTTATTCATTTAAGGAGAATAATGGTTACTCTGTTTATTTGAATAATACCTTCAATGGTCTACCACCTAAAAGGAATGGTTTATTGAATCTCGATCGTAGTGATACACATTTTCATGCCAAAAGATATAAGATAGTAATGATAGTACCACTTCCTTGTGGCACTGCCATGTAAGTCATATTGGTGTAAAACGCATGAAGAAGCTCCATGTTGATGGATCTTTGGACTCACTCGTTTTTAAAAAGTTTGAGACATGCAAACCACGTCTATTGGTGTATACGCATGAAGAAACTCCATGCAGATGGATCGTTTGGACTCACTTGATTTTGAATCACTTGAGATATGCAAATCATACCACACAGGCAAGATGACTGAAAGCCTCGTTTTCAGTAAGATGGAACAAGATAGCAACTTGTTGGAAGTAACACACTTTGATGTGTGCAGTCCAATAAGTGCTGAGGCATGCAGTGAATATCGTTATGATATTACTTCACAGATGATTTAAGTAGATACTGAGTATATTTACTTGATGAAACACAAGTCTGAATTATTGAATGGTTCAAGTAATTTCAGAGTGAAGTTGAAGATCATCGTGACAAGAGGATAAAATGTCTATGATATGATCATAGAGATGAGTATCTGAGTTACGATCTTTGGCACACAATTAAGACATTGTGGGAATTGTTTCACAATTAATACCGCCTAGAACACCATAATGTGATGGTGTGTCCGAACATCATAGTTGCGCCCTATTGGATATGGTGCGTACCATGATGTCTCTTATCGAATTACCACTATCGTTCATGGGTTAGGCATTAGAGACAACCACACTCACTTTAATAGGACACCACGTAATTCCGTTGAGACGACACTGTATGAACTATGGTTTGGAGAAACCTAAGTTGTCGTTTCTTAAAAGTTTGGGGCTGCGACGCTTATGTGAAAATGTTTCAGGTTGATAAGCTCGAACCCAAAGCGGATAAAATGCATCTTCATAGGACACCCAAAACAGTTGGGTATACCTCCTATCTCAGATCCGGAAGCAAAAGTAATTGGTTCTAGAAACGGGTCCTTTCTCGAGGAAAAGTTTCTGTCAAAAGAATTGAGTGGGAGGATGGTGGAGACTTGATGAGGTTATTGAACCGTCACTTCAACTAGTGTGTAGCAGGGCACATGAAGTTGTTCCTGTGGCGCCTACACCAATTGAAGTAGAAGCTTATGATAGTGATCATGAAGTTTCAGATCAAGTCACTACCGTACCTCATAGGGTGACAAGGATGCGTACTACTTCAGAGTGGTATGCAATCCTGTATTAGAGGTCATGTTGCTAGACAACAATGAACCTACGAGCTATGGAGAAGCAATGGTGGGCCCATATTCCAACAAATGGTTAGAAGCCATAAAATCCGAGAGAGGATCCATGACTTTGGAAGAAATACTTGATGGTCATAAGGCCGTTGGGTAAAGATGGATTTTAAAAGGAAGACAGACAATGATGGTAAGTATCACCATTAAGAAGGCTTGACTTGTCGTTAAAGACGTTTTCCGACAAGTTCAAGGAGTTTACTAGCTTTCTCACTCGTAGCGATGCTAAGAGTCTGTTGGAAATGGATTAGTAGTTACTGCATTATTTATGAAATCTTGCAGATAGAATGTCAAAAACATTCTTTCCTCGACAGTTTTCTTGAGGAAAGGTTGTATGTGATACAACCAGAAGGTTTTGACAATCCTGAAGAACGCTAACAAATATGCAAAACTCCAGCAATCCTTCTAAGGACTGGAGTAAGCATCTCGGAGTTGGAATGTACGCTTTGATGAGATGATCAAAGATTTTGGGTTTATACAAAGTTTATGAGAAACTTGTATTTCCAAAGAAGTAAGTGGGAGCACTATAGAATTTCTGATGAGTATATGTTGTTGACATATTGTTGATCAGAAATGATGAAGAATTTCTGGAAAGCATATGGGGTTATTTGAAAAGTGTTTTTCAATGGAGAACCTGGATTAAGCTACTTGAACATTGAGCATCAAGATCTATGAGGATAGATCAAAAACGCTAAATGGTACTTTCAAATGAGCACATACCTTGACATGATCTTGAAGGTGTTCAAGATGGATCAGTCAAAGAAGGAGTTCTTGCCTGGGTTGTAAGGTATGAAGTTAAGAGTTAAAGCTCGACCACGACAAAAGAGAGAGAAAGGACGAAGATCGTCCCCTATGCTTCAGACGTAGGCTCTATAGTATGCTATGATGTGTACCGCACCGGAAGTGTGCCTTGCCATGAGTAGGTCAAGGGGTACAAGAATGATCCAGGAATGGATCATTGAACAGCGGTCAAAATTGTCCTTGGAGTAATTAAGGACATGTTTCTCGATTATGGAGGTGATAAAGAGTTCGGTGTAAAGGGTTACGTCGATGCAAGCTTTAACACCTATCCGAGTGACTCTGAGTAGCAAACCGGATACGTATAGTGGAGCAACCATTTGGAATCGCTTCAAGTGGAGCGTGGAAGCAGCATTTACAATATGACATAGAGAATTGCGAAGTACATGCGGATCTGAATGTTACAGACCCGTTGACTAAAACCTCTCTCACAAGCAAAACATGATCAAACCCCAGAACTCATTGAGACTTAATCACATGGTGATGTGAACTAGTTTAAGACACTAGTAAACTCTTTGGATGTTGGTCACATGGCGATGTGACCTATCAGTGTTGATCACATGGCGATGTGAACTAGATTATTGACTCTAGTGCAAGTGGGAGATTGTTGGAAATTTTCCCTAGAGGCAATAATAAATTAGTTATTATTATATTTCCTTGTTCATGATAATCGTTTATTATCCATGCTATAATTGTATTGAAAGGAAACTCAGATACATGTGTGGGTACATAGACAACACCATGTCCCTAGAAAGCCTCTAGTTGACTAGCTCGTTGATCAACACATGGTTACGGTTTCCTGACCATGGACATTGGATGTCGTTGATAAAGGGATCACATCATTAGAAGAATGATGTGATGGACAGGACCCAATCCTAAGCCTAGCACAAAGATCGTGTAGTTCGTATGCTCAAGCTTTTCTAATGTCAAGTATCTTTTCCTTAGACCATGAGATTGTGCAACTCCCGAATACCCTAGGAATGCTTTGGGTGTACCAAACGTCACAACGTAACTGGGTGGATATAAAGTTGCACTACAGGTACCTCCGAAAGTGTCTGCTGGGTTGGCACGAATCGAGACTGGGATTTGTCACTCCGGTTAACGGAGAGGTATCTCTGGGCCCACTCGGTAGGACATCATCATAATGTGCACAATGTGACCAAGGGGTTGATCACGGGATGATGTGTTACGGAACGAGTAAAGAGACTTGCCGGTAACGAGATTGAACAAGGTATCGGGATACCGATGATCGAATCTCGGGCAAGTACAATACCGCTAGACAAAGGGAATTGTATACGGGATCGATTGAGTCCTTGACATCGTGGTTCATCCGATGAGATCATCGTGGAACATGTGGGAGCCAACATGGGTATCCAGATCCCGCTGTTGGTTATTGACCGAAGAATGTCTCGGTCATGTCTGCATGGTTCCCGAACCCGTAGGGTCTACACACTTAAGGTTCGATGACACTAGGGTTATAAAGGAAGTTTGTATGTGGTTACCGAATGTTGTTCGTAGTCCCGGATGAGATCCCGGACGTTACGAGGAGTTCCGGAATGGTCTGGAGGTAAAGATTTATATATGGGAAGTCCTATTTTGGTCACCGGAAAAGTTTCGGGTTTTATCGGTAATGTACCGGGACCACCGGGAGGGTCCCGGGGGTCCACCAAGTGGGGCCACCAGCCCCGGAGGGCTTCATGGGCCAAGTGTGGGAGGGGACCAGCCCCAGGTGGGCTGGTGCGCCCCCCACAAGGGCCCAAGGCGCCTAGGGTTTGGGGAGGGGGTGCTTCCACCTAACTTGGGGGGCAAGTTTCCCCTCTCCCCCCCCCTTGGCTGCCACCCTTAGATGGGATTGTGGCTGCCGCACCCCTTGGGGTGGAAACCCTAGAGGGGGTGCACCCCCCTCCCTCTCCCCTATATATAGTTGAGGTCTTGAGGGCTGCCAACACATGAGTTTCTCCCTCTATTGGCGCAGCCCTGCCTCTCTTACTCCTCCTCTCCCGCGGTGCTATGCGAAGCCCTGCAGGATTGCCACGCTCCTCCACCACCACCACGTCGTTGTGCTGCTGCTGGATGGAGTCTTCCTCAACCTCTCCCTCTCTCCTTGCTGGATCAAGGCGTGGGAGATGTCACCGGGCTGTACGTGTGTTGAACGCGAAGGTGACGTCCGTTCGGCACTAGGATCTCTGGTGATTTGGATCACGACGAGTACGACTCCTTCAACCCCGTTCTCTTGAACGCTTCCGCTTAGTGATCTACAAGGGTATGTAGATGCACTCTCCTTCCCCTCGTTGCTGGTTTCTCCATAGATAGATCTTGGTGACACGTAGGAAAATTTTGAATTTCTGCTACGTTCCCCAACATGTTCAGCGCCACCGTCGTCCTCATCCTCATCCATGGAGACATCATCAACAACTAATGGAGCCTCCTCCTTACCCCGTCCGCTATCACCCAACCCGACACCCGACGCTAATTGGGTAGGTGGGGTGTTGATGTTCATACCTTGCTTAGGCTGCGTGCTCGTGGGTGTGCTCCCGACTGCCTCCAGACGAAGAAGACTCTTTAGCCACATCAGGACCCACCCATTGCAACAATCACCAAGCCGCCGCGGTGTCTCCTCGTCATCCACCAGTAGTGTTGGAGGAGGCAAATTGGCCCGGTTCGACACTGGCCACGGAAACCTTGAAGACGTTCGGGGGGATCGGCCGGCTGTGGAACAATGGTTCCTTTGGCTCCATTATCGTCGCCTTCCCCACGTCCACCTTCCGGTCGCCGATGGTGTACAATATGGTGCACGGGGTTTCGTCGGCCTGCAAAGAAAAGTCTGCGACGTGAGACATCCGAAAGGCAACAAAAACGGGAGATTGTACATTTATATTGAAGGGGGCCGGTGTGACAGATATCGTGAGGGCGTCGAGCTCAGCCAAAGACGAAGCACCGCTGAGCACGTCCGGTGCGGGAGCTGGTGCGGGAGTAGGTGCTGGAGCCGGTGCGGGAGCAGGTGCGGGAGCAGGTGCGGGAGCCGGTGCTCCCAAGAAGTCAGCAAGGGGAAAGTCCTCTGCATTTTTTTCTGGATTTTGCCTTGTCCAAGTGATAACGCCCGTCACCAAGGAAGTAGACAAATCTGCAACCACCTGTTTTGCGGCAGCTACCACTGTTGCGACTGTCTGAGATGATTTCTTCTCAACCGCAATCTCAACCTTCTTGTCGATGTTTTCTTCAGTTAACCTCTGTCTTTCCTTTCTCTCCTTCGTGGTCTCATGGTAGTACTTCTTCCACGTGGCGCCGTCTCCGACACCGTGCACGCGTCCATACGATGGTCGAGTATCCACAGGTTGTTGTTTCAATATGTTCAACGCCCGGTTGAATGGAGTGTCCCACTTGGGCCTTGCCAATGTCTCAGACGGCGAGTCGCTTTCGGCCGCAATCCGGTGCTGCTCTCTCTGCAAAAGGCACAAGGATCATTTACAAATATGACTAACGTGTGCAGTCAAATTGATCAGAAACTAAAATTACCAGCAGTCTCATGAACTCCGTAATGACCGGTGTTGTCTCGTAAACCTTCTTCACTGGGTCCCAATGGTGCCGGGCCCTCAGGACGTCACGCTCCTGTGGGATGGTGAAATCCGCCAAGGGGTCTGGGATGCCCAGACTCGCGGCTTCCGTGTCCTCCTTGGCCCATTTGGACCTCTTTCCGCCGTAACCACGGCTTCCGAGGTGGTGGCTCCCAATGTTCCTCTCTTGAAGCCCCTTCATGTACTTAGACTTGTTTTTGGCAGCTTCGTCCTCGCAAGCCTCCTCGAATATTTGAAACTGGTCTTCCATGATTGTCGAATTATCCTTTACAATCTCGGAGTAGGGTTCCTTCTTGTCGATGATCCTTGCTTTCACTCGAGTTTTCCAAGCGGCCAACGCGTCGCTAAACTTGGTCATGGCGTGTTTGTTTATCTTCTTCATTGCCGGGTCCTCGTCTGGATCTTCACAATCCTTCTCATTCCGGCCCGGGAACAAGAATACCTGGAGAAACTTCTTTAGGAGGGAGCTCCTCATATTTTCTATCTTCCGTAGTTTCTCATCGTTGATGGTGGCGGTTGTACGTACGATGCAGCCTATTTGATTGCCGTAGCACGAGCGCGCTTCCTCGGGCGCCTTTGGCTCAAAAATGCCGTCGTCCACCTCGGTGACCACCAGCCTAGTAGTCCTGAGTTTGTTAGGAAGACGTTACCTCTTTGCTTTCGGTTCTACACCGGCTCCGCTCCCCGAGGCAGCACCGGTCTCAGTCTCAGTGCTGGTCCCGATGCCGGTCTGAGTCTCAGCGCCGGTCTCAGTCTCAGCACCGGTCTGCGTGTCGGTCTCAGTCCCCGATGCCACCGGTGGGCCCAGCAACAACATCGGTTGATCGTCGGTAAGGCTAAAAAATTCGTCTGCCGCCCGGTAGACGTCGACGCAATCACCAGAACCCTGTTCTTCATTGTTGCTAGCCATGTTTCCTATGATTAAATCTAGTCAATTAATTCTAGACCTAATAAAATCAATAATGACATAAAAAAAAGGCCTATTGTTTTGCAGGAATGTTGACTCCTTCCTGGTGCGGCAAATCCCGGGCACTCGATATGTCCTAATTTGTAGCACAAGTCATGCCGAAATTCACGGAAAATTTCGGCATGACCATTGCTAAAAAGTGGACAAATCGAGAACCCGAAATTTGCCGGAACAGAAATGAATCAACATTCCGGCAAAACATAGGCCACTCAGCATCATTCCATGGAAACAACAAAGCCACTTGGGCACAATCGAACCACTTCAATGAAAAGATATAACATGGCCACTTCAATGAAAAGGTATAATCAACAATAAAAGTCTAGGAAGGGATCATCTTTAAAATAAAATTTGCCTACATTCTTTTCCTTCACTAAACACTTCTCTGCCTAGGACAAAACCCAAATTATGTTGATCTAGCTATTCCTCTCTCTCACACGAACACACATTATTATCTCTAACCCTTCTCTCCCTAGGACAGAACCCAATTAAATTGCAAAGGAACTCCATTTCTCTAACCCTTCTGACCTAATGCTCTAAAATAAAATTTTCCTCTAACCTAGCCAACCTACTTAACCTAGCTTGTTAATCCAACGAACCTAATTAACCTACCTATTTAACCTAGTTAGTTAATCTAGTTTACCTACATAATTAACCTAATTAAACTAGTTAACGCAGCTAGTTCTCTGTCAAAGCCCTAAATAAATTTTTGCACTAATTAACCTAGATAATTAACCTAATTAAACTAGTTAACCTGACTAGTTCTCTGTCAAAGCCCTAACTAATTTTTGCACTAACCTAGATAATTAACCTAATTAAACTAGTTAACCTAACTACTTCTCTGTCAAAGCCCTAACTAAAATTTTGCCCTAACCTAGATAATTAAGCTAATTAAACTAGCTAACCTATGCATGAGAGAGAGAGGAGGGGTGGGGGCTTATAGAGGATGGCTCCGGTGGTGGCGAGGGAGGTAGTGGTGGCGAGGGAGGCAGTGGTGGCGAGGGAGGCAGTGGTGGCGAGGGAGGCAGGGGCGTCTTCGGTGACGGCGAGGAAGGCAGTTGTGGCGAGGGAGGATCCGGTGTCGTCGACGGCGGCTCCGGTGGCGTTGATGAGGCCGCCCGGCTCCGTGGCGTTGGGGGCGGCTCCGGTGGCGTCGACGGCGCACGGCTCTGGTGGCGTCGACGTCAGCAGGAGACGGCGGCGAAGTGGGGCGACGGCGAATCAGGGAGACGGCGGTGGGGTGGGTCGAGGGATTTGGTGGAGAAGTGGTGGCCGGGGGGAAACGGTTTTTTGGTTAAGTCAAATGTAGCGGTAGCGCGTTTCTTAAAACGCGCTATAGCTAACATAGCTATAGCGGTTTTTACAAAACGTGTTGCTGTTATAGCTATGTAATTTTCTTCCATTTTTCAATTTTCTTTTCTATTTCTATAGCGGGTGTCTAGGACACGCGCTGCAGCTATGTTAGTTATAGCGCCTCTTACAAACACACGCTACTGCTATGCCTTCCTCCGCTTTTCCGCTTTTTCAATTATTATGCTTTACATTTTATTTTTCCTTTCTCCTTTTTCTATTTATTTCATTTTCATTTACTTTTCTATTTGTTTTTCATCTTATTTTATTTCCATTAGTAGTATCGCTCTTCGTAGGAAACGCGCTACTACTTATGCCCTAGCGGTAGCGCGCTTCTTCCAAGCCCGCTACTGCTATGCGTATCCTATCATTCTACCAACGGGAATATTAGTAGTAGCACTTTTGCCACTGCACGCGCTACTGCTAAGATTGTATCTGTAGCGCGGTTTTTTCTCAATCGCTACTGCTATCTAGCACTAGCGCTCTTTTTTGACCCGCGCTGTTGCTAAATTTCTGTGTATAGGTTTTTCCCTAGTAGTGGTGAACTACTCCCTCCTCGTCATGGATAGCGTCGGGATGATGAAGATGGCCACCGGTGAGGGATCCCCCCTCCGGCAGGGTGCCGGAACGGGCTCCCGAGAGGTTTTTGGTGGCTACAGAGGCTTGCGGCGTCGGAACTCCCGATCTATCTTCTCCCACAATGTTTTTAGGGTATATGGGACTATATAGGCGAAAGAAGTCAGTCGGGGGGTGCTCGAGGGGCCCACGAGACAGGGGGGCGCGCCCAAGGGTGTGGGCGCGCCCTCCTATCTCATGGCCTCCTCGACGCTCCCCCTGGCTTGCACTCCAAGTCTCCCAGATCATATTCTTCCCAAAAATCACGCTGCCCAAGGTTTCATTCCGTTTGGACTCCGTTCGATATTCCTTTTCATCGAAATACTGAAACAGGCAATAAAACAGCAATATGGGTTGGGCCTCCGGTTAGTAGGTTAGTCCCAAAAGTAATATAAAAGTGTATAATAAATCCCATAGTCATTCAAAACAGATAATAAAATAGCATGAATGTTTCATAAATTATAGATACGTTGGAGAAGTATCAGCATCCCCAAGCTTAATTCCTGCTCGTCCTCAAGTAGGTAAATGATAAAAGAAAGAATTTATGAAGTGTGAATGCTAGCAGGTGCACAAGTTTGATCAATGATAATTTCAATCACCTTTTCTAGCATGATTATATGTCATAGCAGTAGTTCATCTCATAAAACTTTTCATGATCAAGTAACAAGCTATTCACATGTTAAAACATAGACCATAAACTTTCTTGAAAACTAGCAAACTTCATTCTCAGTCATCAAACAATTGCAATTCATCTTATTTTCAGGAAGGGTCTATGTCAGAGCTTTGATTTAGCAAACTCCACATACTCAACTATCATATAGTCTTTTACAATTGCTAACACTCACGCAATACTTGTGGTTATGGAGTTTTAATCAAACACTAAGAAAGATAGGGGCTTATAGTGTTGCCTCCAAACGAATTCACCTTTGGGTGATGTCAACAATAATGGTTCATGCTAACTTACATCCAATTGGATATATATATCAGGATCACCCCAACATAAAGTGCTTGCCAAAGGATACAATGAAAAATGGAAAGGTGAAGATCACCTTGACTCTTGCATAAAGTAAAAGACATAAAGTAAAAGATAGGCCCTTCGCAGAGGGAAGCAGGCATTTGCAGAGGTGCGAGAGCTCGATTTTGAAATAGAGATAAATAATTTTGAGAGGTATGATCTCATTGTCAACATAACAACCAAGAGTTCCCAATATCTTCCATACTACATACATTATAGGCGGTTCCCAAACAGAATGGTAAAAGTTTTTACTCCCCCTCCACCAACAATCATCAATCCATGGCTTGCCTGAAACAACGGGTGCCTCCAACTAACATCAAACCTGGGGGAGTTTTGTTTGCAATTATTTTTGATTTGATTTTGATCTTTTTTATCATGGGACTGGGCATCCCGGTTACCAGCCATTTTTCTCGTGAATGATGAGCGGAGTCCACTCATCTTGAGAATAACCCACCTAGCATGGAAGATACTGACAGCCCCTAGTTGCTACATGAGCAATTCGGGCATACAAAACAGATTATAATTTGAAGGTTTAGAGTTTGGCACATGCAAATTTACTTGGAATGGCAGGTAAATACCGCATATAGGTAGGTATGATGGACACTCATGGCAGAAACTGGGTTTAAGGATAATGGAAGCACAAGTAGTATCTCTACTTGGTGCAAGGAATTTGGCTAGCATGAGGGGGAAAGGCACGCTCAACATGTTTGAATGATCCATGACAATATACTTTAACTGAGATGTGAGAAAACATAACCTGTTATGTTGTCTTCCTTGTCCAACATCGACTCTTTAGCATGTCATACTTAATGAGTGCTCACAATTATAAAAGATGTCCATGTTAATGTATTTATATGTGAAATCTCTCTTCCTTCAATATTCTTTCATGAATTGTTCAAATGACCAATACAATGCTTGCTAACTTTCAATACACTTACTACCTCTACTTCTTAGATGTGAAGTCATTACTCCCCAAGGGATAAGCAAATGAGTCATATATAATTTTAGATTTATGACATTCAACTCATTCAACCAATTACTCATAGGATATAAGTGAAGCACACGAGTAAATGAAAAACTACTCCAAAAAGATATAAGTGAAGACCAATGAGTAGCTAAATAATTATGCAACTATATGAAGACTCTCTCCCATTTAAGAATTTCAGATCTTGGTATTTTATTCAAACAGCAAGCAAAACAAAATAAAATGACATTTCAAAAATAGCACGACTCATGTGAAGAAGCAAAAACTTAGGTTCAACCGATACTAACCGATAATTGTTGAAGAAGAAAGGTAGGATGCCTACCGGGGCATCCCCAAGCTTAGATGCTTGAGACTTCTTGGAATATTATCTTGGGGTGCCTTGGGCATCCCCAAGCTTGAGCTTTTGTGTTTCCTTAATTCCTCTCATATTATGGTTTATCTATTTCTCAAAAACTTCATCCACACAAAACTCAACAAGAACTCGTGAGATAAGTTAGTATAAAACAATGCAAAACCTTATCATTTTCTACTGTAACAAATAACTAAAATTATTATTCAACATTGCATACTAAATGTCTCTGCATATTTAATACTCCTATCATCAAATAGAATCGTTAAACAAGCAAACATATGCAAACATAACAGCAATCTGCCAAAACAGTATAGTATGTAAAGAATGCAAGATTCATCATACTTCCCTAACTCCAAAAATTATAAGAAAAATACTACGCTGTAAAAGAATTATCATAACTCATTATGCAAATAGATTCAACATTATACCATTCTCTGACTTTTCTAGGGAATTTTTTCAACAGCGGTAAACTTTCTGTTTTGAAACAACAACATGTATACTAGCAAAATAAGCATGGTAAAGGCTATCCTTGACATTTTTATTGAAAAAAAAGATGCAAAACATTATTCTAAATAACAGCAAGCAAATACTAACAAAATAAAATGACGCTCCAAGCAAAACACATATCATGTGGCGAATAAAAATATAGCTCCAAGTAAAGTTACCGATGAACGAAGACGAAAAAGGGGATGCCTTCCGGGGCATCCCCAAGATTAGGCTCTTGGTTGTCCTTGAATATTACCTTGGGGTGCCTTGGGCACCCCCAAGCTTAGGCTCTTACCACTCTTTATTCCATAGTCCATCAAATCTTCACCCAAAACTTGAAAACTTCAACCACACAAAACTCAACACAAAACTCGTAAGCTCCGTTAGTATAAGAAAATAAATCACCACTTAGGTACTGTTGTGAACTCATTATAGTTTCATATTGATGTAATATCTACTGTATTCTAACTTCTCTATGGTTCATACCCTCCGATACTACTCATAGATTCATCAAAATAAGCAAACAACACAATGAAAACAGAATCTGTCAAAAACAGAACAGTCTGTAGTAATCTATATCAAACATATACTTCTGGAACCCCAAAAATTCTGAAATAAATTGGTGGACCTGAGGAATTTGTCTATTAATCATATCAAAAAATAATCAACCTAAAATCACTCTCTAGTAAAAAATGGCAGCTAATCTCGTGAGCGCTAAAGTTTCTGTTTTTTACAGCAAGATCATAAAGACTTCACCCAAGTCTTCCCAAAGGTTCTACTTGACACTTTATTGAAACAAAAGCTATAAAACATGATTACTACAGTATCATAATCATGTGGATACTCAAAAACAGTAAGGGTAAATATTGGGTTGTCTCCCAACAAGCGCTTTTCTTTAATGCCTTTCTAGCTAGGCATGATGATGACAATGATGCTCACATAAAAGATAAGAATTGAAACATAAAGGGAGCATCATGAAGCATATGACTAGCATATTTAAGCCTAACCCACTTCCTATGCATAGGGATTTTTTGAGCAAACAACTTATGGGAACAATAATCAATTAGCATAGGAAGGTAAAACAAGCATAGCTTCAAAACTTTCACCTAGAGAGGAAACTTGATGTTATTGCAATTCCTACAAGCATATGTTCCTCTCTCATAATAATTTTCAGTAGAATCATGAATAAATTCAACAATATAACGAGCACCTAAAGCATTCTTTTCATGATCTACAAGCATAGAAAATTTATTGCTCTCCACACAAGCAAAATTCTTCTTATTCGGAATAGTGGGAGTATCATAAAAGACTTGGATACTCTAAATTGTTTCCACATTAAAAGAGTAATGTTCAAAAAAAGGATAATCATAATCATGACAAGTTTTATAAATATAATCATCACTACTTTTTATAGCATAAGTTTCATCACAATAATCATCATAAGTAGCAACTACATTCTCATCATAATCGATTGAAACCTCTCCCATGATAGTGGAATCACTAAATAAAGTTGACGCTGTTCCAAATCCACTTTCATATTCATCATAATAAGATTCAATATCCTCCAAAATAGCGGGATCAATACTACCTAAAGTTGACACTCTTCCAAACCCACTTTCATCAATATAATCATCACAGGTAAGAGGCCTGCTATCATCATAACAACTTTGCATATCAAAACTTAGGAGGCTAAAAATATCATCTTCATTAAACGTAGCTTCCCCAAGATTGGGACAAACATTAATTTCATACTCATCAAACATAACTTCCCCAAGCTTGGGCCTTTTCATATCATAAGCATAATCACTCTCATCATTAATAGTATGGATAGCACCAATAGTATAGCAATTATCATCACCATAATGAGTAGTAGGAGCAATATCATTTGGGGGGCACTACGGGAAACAGCTAATTTGCCGTCAGGGGCCGTCTTTGCCGTCAGTTTTTCCTCGGGCAGACGGCAAAGAAGGGATTTGCCGTCATCAACAGACGGCAAAAAAAGATAACGACAAAATATACTTTGTCGTCTGCGTTTTATTATTACAAACGGCAAACAACATACTTTGCTGTCTGCAAATAGAAATACAGACGACAAAATATTTGCCGTCTAGGTTTTTATTTCCAGACGGCAAAATATGATCTTTGCCGTCTGTAATAAAAACGCAGACGGCAAAGACATACTTTGCCGTCTAGAGTTAAAAAACGCAGACGGCAAAGAAGAAGCACACCACGCAGATCGATGACGTGGCGGCCCCTCCAATGCATGCAGCCCCACCTTCGTGACACACCACGCATGCAGCCCCACCCATCCTGACACACTACGCATGCAGCCCCACCACCCACCCACTCACTAATTAACTAACACACCCCACCCCATCCACTCACCCACGCACACCACACACCCACGCACTGACGCACTCACGCACACCACACACCACACGCATCCACAGCCGGCGCGGGTGGCGACCGGCGAGCATGGCGGCCATGCAGCCGTGCGGCAAGTAGGGCTTGCACGCGGGCTGCGACCCTGGCGGACGCTCGGGCGGCCAGCTTGGCGGGCGGCTAGCATGGTGGCTCCACGAGCAGTGCGGGCGGCAAGCATGGTGGCCTGCGAGCACGGCGCGCGGCGGCTGCTCCCTCCACCGTCGACTACTCAGCGCGGGCGCACGGCGGCTCTCCCCTCAGGCATCGGCTATCCGACGCAGCGCGTCGATGGCCCGGCGACGGCCACTGTGGAGGATCTCCTCCCTTCGGCGTCAGCCTCCCGACGCTGCACTGGCGCGCGGCGGTGCCTCTCTCTTTCTCCGGGAACCAGCGAGCACGGCTGAGCGGCGATGCGGAGACAAGGGCCGGGCGAGCGGCGCGGGGGAGCGCGGCTGTGTGGTGGCGCGAGGAGTAGGGTCGAGGTAGCGGCACGGCGAGCAGGGCAGGCTGGCGGAAGTGGAGTCCTGTTGTTTTGTCTCCGGTGAGAAGGACTACCGGCGGTGAAGTAGCTGTTGCGGCGGTGGAGAAGGACTTGATGGCTTTTCAGTTTTCCTTTCTAGGGTCCTTTGTGTAAATTTTCATAACACCTCTGTAATTTTTATATAACTCCAGAATGTAAGGCAGCAAACTTTCATGTCTTGTAGATATTCATGTGTCCGTCCATGCCATTCCCCTTTCTCGGTGAGCCGAACCTTCAAGCGAGATGCTCTGCACCGACATAATTTTTTTAAAAAAAGTTGAAAGACAATCTTTGCCATCTGTAGTTTAGTCTGAATGACGGCAAAGAACATTTTTGGCTGACGGCGAAGACCGCGTGATTTGCTGTCTGTCATTTTTGCGGTAGACGGCAAATTTGTAGTTGGCTGACGGCAAAATCTTTGCCATCTGCCCGATAAAAAGCAGACGACAAAGTATTCTTTGCCGATTAATCTTTGCCATTTGACTTTGCCGTCTACTTCCTGACGGCAAACTCTTTGCCGTCTGGATTTACGTCTTTGCCGTCTGTTATCCACAGACGGCAAACTAGCAGTTTCCTGTAGGGGGTACTTTTTTACCTTTGCTGCTCCTTCTCTTTCTTTTCTTCTTCACATTACGTGTGGGTTCAACCCTCTTCTTTGAGCTCCTTATAGATGCGATTGGTTGAATAGAAGGCTCCTCCTCGATACCTGATTCATCATAAGAAATAATAGGAGGATATTGGGAAGTCTTTTCCCTTTCATTAGTATTCTCATCATCTTCTATTTGCTTTCTTTTCTTTAGGTAATTGGCAATATAAGGATTTTCAATGCAATTCACTGTACAATACATATAAATCTTCTCTAGATCAAAATCAACGAGTTTCTCAAGGGCAAATTCTGGAAGATTCTTAGTTAAACGTTTCAATTCTTCATAACCCAAAATCAAACTAAGTTCATTATAATGTGCAAGGGAAATCAAATCATCACAATTTTTGGACACGATTCGATCATGAAATAATTTGCATCGGAGATGTAGATGGCCACGTTCATTGCATAGTTCACAAGTACGGCAAAGGAAATGTAAATTTTCAGCACTCCCATTTAACTTTTCTTGCAACAATTTAGTTTCTAAATGCTTATGCCTCTTGCAATATATATCTTCTTTATTCGGTGTGTTCATGCAAACATGCACTCCACAAAAGTTGACATGCTCATAAGAGATATTTTCATCATGACTAGTGCAATCATCATTAGTACTATGGATATTCAAAGAGTTCATACTAATAACATTGCAATTGTGCTCATCATTCAAAGATTTAGTGCAAAACATTTTATAGGTTTTTTCTTCTAGCACTTGAGCACAATTTTCCTTACCATCATTCTCACGAAAGATATTAAAAAGATGAAGCGTATGAGACAAACTCAATTCCATTTTTTTGTAGTTTTCTTTTATAGACTAAACTAGTGATAAAACAAGAAACAAAAAGATTCGATTGCAAGATCTAAAGATATACCTTCAAGCACTCACCTCCCCGGCAATAGCGCCAGAAAAGAGCTTGATGTCTACTACACAACCTTCTTCTTGTAGACGTTGTTGGGCCTGCAAGTGCACAGGTTTGTAGGACAGTAGAAAATTTCCCTCAAGTGGATGACCTAAGGTTTATCAATCCGTAGGAGGTGTAGGATGAAGATGGTCTCTCTCAAGCAACCTTGTAACCAAATAACAAAGAGTCTCTTGTGTCCCCAACACACCCAATACAATGGTAAATTGTATAGGTGCACTAGTCCGGCGAAGAGATGGTGATCCAAGTGCAATATGGATGGTAGATAAAGGTATTTGTAATCTGAAATTATAAAAACAGCAAGGTAACTAATGATAAAAGTGAGCGTAAATGGTATTGCAATGGTAGGAAACAAGGCATAGGGTTCATACTTTCACTAGTGCAAGTTCTCTCAAAAATAATAACATAAATAGATCATATAACAATCCCTCAACATGAAACAAAGAGTCACTCCAAAGCCACTAATAGTGGAGAACAAACGAAGAGATTATGGTAGGGTACGAAACCACCTCAAAGTTATTCTTTCGGATCAATCTATTCAAGAGTTCGTACTAGAATAACACCTTAAGACACAAATCAACCAAAACCCTAATGTCACCTAGCTACTCCATTGTCACCTCAAGTATCCCTGGGCATGATTATACGATATGCATCACACAATCTCAGATTCATCTATTCAACCAACACAAAGTACTTCAAAGAGTGCCCCAAAGTTTCTACCGGAAGGTCAAGACGAAAACATGTGCCAACCCCTCTGCATAGGTTCATGGGCGGAATCCGCAAGTTGATCACCAAAACATACATCAAGTGGATCAATAGAATACCCCATTGTCACCACAGGTATCCCACGCAAGACATACATCAAGTGTTCTCAAATCATTAAAGACTCAATCCAATAAGATAACTTGAAGTGGAAAACTCAATTCATCACAAGAGAGTAGAGAGGGGGAGAAACATCATAAGATCTAACTATAATAGCAAAGCTCGCGATACATCAAGATCGTGTCATAGAGGGAACACGAGAGAGAATACGAGAGAGAGAGAGAGAGATCAAACACATAGCTACTGGTACATACCCTCAGCCCCGAGGGTGAACTACTCCCTCCTCGTCATGGATAGCGTCGGGATGATGAAGATGGCCACCGGTGAGTGATCCCCCCTCCGGCAGGGTGCCGGAACGGGCTCTCGAGAGGTTTTTGGTGGCTACAGAGGCTTGCGGCGGTGGAACTCCCGATCTATCTTCTCCCACGATGTTTTTAGGGTATATGAGATTATATAGGAGAAAGAAGTCGGTAGGGGGGTGCTCGAGGGGCCCACAAGATAGGGGGCGCGCCCGGGGGGGTGGGCGCACCCTCCTATCTCGTGGCCTCCTCGACGCTCCCCTGGCTTGCACTCCAAGTATCCTGGATCATATTCTTCCCAAAAATCACACTGCCGAAGGTTTCATTCCATTTGGACTCCGTTTGATATTCCTTTTCTTCGAAATACTGAAACAGGCAATAAAACAGCAATATGGGTTGGGCCTCCGGTTAGTAGGTTAGTCCCAAAAGTAATATAAAAGTGTATAATAAAGCCCATAATCATTCAAAACAGATAATAAAATAGCATGAATGCTTCATAAATTATAGATACGTTGGAGACGTATCAGCAGCATGATCAGTGTGAATAGTAACTTTAGAGTCAACAATGTAAGGTCTGAACTTATCACAAGCAAATACAACTACTAAGAATTCTTTTTCAGTAGTAGCATAATTTCTCTGGGCGGTATCAAGAGTCTTACTAGCATACTGAATAAAATTTAATTTCTTATCAACTCTCTATCCTAGAACAGCACCTACAACATAATCACTAGCATCACACATAATTTCAAAGGGTAAATTCCAATCAGGTGGCTGAACAATAGGTGCAGTGATCAAAGCTTTCTTAAGAATTTTAAATGCTTCTACACAATCATCATCAAAGACAAAAGGAATATCTTTTTGCAATAAATTAGTCAGAGGCCTAGAGATTTTAGAAAAGTCCTCAATGAACCTCCTATAAAAACCGACATGACCAAGGAAAGTTCTTATACCTTTAATGTCCTTGGGACATGGCATCTTTTCAATAGCATCAACTTTAGCTTTATCAACTTCAATACCTCTTTCAGAAATTTTATGCCCCAAGACAATGCCTTCATTAACCATAAAGTGACACTTTTCCCAATTCAGGACGAGACTAGTGTCTTCACATCTCTGCAAAACTCGATCAAGGTTGCTCAAGCAATCATCAAAAGAGGATCCATAAACGGAGAAGTCATTCATGAATACCTCACAAATCTTTTCACAAAAGTCAGAGAATATAGCCATCATGCATCTTTGAAAGGTAGCAGGTGCATTACATAAACCAAAAGGCATACGTCTATAAGCAAAAGTACCGAAAAGGCAAGTAAAAGTTGTTTTTGATTGATCATCCGCAGACACAGGTATTTGAGAGAAACCAGAATAACTATCTAGAAAGCAAAAATGTGTATGTTTGGATAGTCTTTCTAGCAAATAAAAGGTAAAGGGTAATGATCTTTCTTAGTAGCTTTATTTAACTTACGGAAATCAATTACCATCCTATAACCTATAATAATTCTTTGTGGAATCAATTCATCTTTATCATTAGGAACAACAATAATTGCCTCCCTTTTTCGGGACACAACGGACAGGGCTTACCCATTCACTATCAGCAACGGGATAAATTATACCTGCCTCAAGGAGCTTTACTATCTCCTTTCTTACCACTTCCTTCATCTTAGGGTTTAACCGTCGTTGAGGATCTCTAACGGGTTTGTTATCTTTCTCCACTTTTATTTTGTGCTGGCATAGAGTAGAACTAATGCCCTTAAGATCATCCAGAGTATATCCAATAGCAGCACGGTGCTTCTTCAGAGTTTTTAATAATCTTTCCTCTTCTTGATCTGAAAGGTTAGCACTAATAATAACAGGATATATCTTCTTTTCATCAAGATAAGCATATTTAAGATTATCAGGTAATGGTTTGAGCTCAAACACGGGATCACCCTTGGGTGGAGGAGGATCCCCTAGGATTTCAACAGGTAAGTTGTGTTTCAAGATAGGAACCTGCTGAAGGAATACTTCATCTATTTCCCTTCTTTCATTCATAAACATATCATTTTCATAGTCTAGCAAATATTGTTCTAGCGGATCAGTAGGAGGCACGACAATAGAAGCAAGACCAATTATTTCATCTTTACTAGGTAATTCTTTATCACGGGGTTGTCTATGAAATTTAGCAAAATTAAATTCATGAGTCATATCATCCAAGCCAATCGTAACAACATCCTTTTTGCAATCAATTTTAGCATTAACAGTGTTCAAGAAGGGTCTACCAAATATAGTGGGACAAAAGTCATCTTGTGGGGAACCAAGAACAAGAAAATCAGCACGGTATTTGACCTTCCCACACAAGACTTCAACATCTCTAACAATCCCAAAAGGCTTAATAGTATCTCTATTGGCAAGCTTAATTGTAACATCAATATCTTCCAACTCAGCGGGTGTAATATCGTGCATAATTTCTTTATATAAGGAAAAAGGTATTGCACTAGCACTAGCACCCATATCACATAAGCCATGATAACGATGATCTCCTATTTTAACAGAAATAACAGGCATGCCTACAACAGGTCTACATATCTTAGCATCTGGTTTTGCAATATTAGCAGCTTCATCATAGAAATAAATAACATGCCCATCTATATTATCATCCAAGAGATCTTTAACCATAGCAATACTAGGTTCAACTTTAATTTGCTCAGGAGGTGTATATGTTCTAGTATTACTCTTACGAACAACAGTTGAAGCTTTAGCATGATTCTTTATTCTAACAGGAAAAGGTGGTTTCTCAACATAAGTAGTAGGAACAATGGGATCATTATAAGTAATAGTATTTTCTTCAACTGTAATAGGTGCAACTACTTTTACTTCAATGGGAGGATTATATTTAAACCACTTCTCCTTAGGAAGATCCACGTGAGCAGCAAAAGATTCACAGAAAGAAGCTACTATCTTAGAGTCAAGTCCATATTTAACGCTAAATCCACGAAAAGCATCAGTATCCATAAAAGATTTAACACAATCAAACTTAGGTGTTATACCTGACTCCTTACCATCGTCGGAACCCCAATTTTTAGAGTTGCGTTTAATTCTTTCCAATAAGTTTCACTTGAATTCAGTAGTCTTCAGCATATAAGAACCAGCACAGGAAGTATCGAGCATGGTGCGATCATTGAGAGAAAGCCGAGCATAAATTTTTTGAATAATCATTTATCTTGAGAGCTCATGATTGGGGCATGAATATAACATTGACTTAAGCCTCCCCCAAGCTTGAGCGATGCTTTCTCCTTCGCGAGGCCAGAAATTATATATGTAATTACGATCACGGTGAACAAGATGCATAGGATAGAACTTCTGGTGAAATTCCAACTTCAATCTTTATAGTTCCAAGATCCCGTATCATCACATAGCCTGTAGTATGTCAATGCATCTCCCTTCAGAGATAAAGGTAAAACCTTCCCCTTAACAACATCATCGGGAATACCTGCAAGCTTAAATAATCCACAAACTTCATCCACAAAGATAAGGTGTAAAACGGGATGCAATGTTCCATCTCCTGCAAAGGGATTAGCTAGCAGTTTCTCTATCATACCCGAAGGAATTTCAAAGTAAACATTTTCAGTAGGTTCAGTAGGTTGAGGAGCAACTCTTTGCTCTTCTGGTCGGGGCGAAGATACCCCGAACAAGCCCCTCAAAGGATTAGTTTCCATAGTAACAAGTGACAGAAAATTTTAGCACACTATATAAATGTTTCCTTACCAAGTTCCACTCACCAAAGGCGCTTCACTCCCCGGCAAAGGTGCCAAAAAAGAGTCTTGATGGCCCACAAGTATAGGGGATCTATCATAGTCCTTTCGATAATTAAGAGTGTCGAACCCAACAAGGAGCAGAAGGAAATGACAAGCAGTTTTCAGTAAGGTATTCTCTGCAAGCACTGAAATTGTAGGTAACAGATAGTTTTGTGATAAGATAATTTGTAACGGGTAACAAGCAATGAAAGTAAATAAGGTGCATCAAGGTGGCCCAATCTTTTTTGTAGCAAAGGACAAGCCTGGACAATTTCTTATAATGAGAAAAGCGCTCCCGAGGACACATGAGAATTATCATCAAGCTAGTTTCATCACGCTCATATGATTCGCGTTCGGTACTTTGATAATTTGATATGTGGGTGGACCGGTGTTTGGGTACTGCCCTTACTTGGACAAGCATCCCACTTATGATTAACCCCTATTGCAAGCATCCGTAACTACAAAAGAAGTATTAAGGTAAACCTAACCATAGCATGAAACATATAGATCCAAATTAGCCCCTTACGAAGCAACTAATAAACTAGGGTTTAAGCTTCTGTTACTCTAGCCACCCATCATCTACTTATTACTTCCCAATGCCTTCCTCTAGGCTCAAATAATGGTGAAGTGTCATGTAGTCGACTTTCACATAACACCACTAGAGGAGAGACAACATACATCTCATCAAAATATCGAACGAATACCAAATTCACATGACTACTAATAGTAAGACTTCACCCATGTCCTCAGGAACAAACGGAACTACTCACAAAGCATATTCATGTTCATAATCAGAGGAGTATTAATATGCATAAAGAATCTGAACATATGATCTTCCACCAAGTAAACCAATTAGCATCAACTACAAGGAGTAATCAACACTACTAGCAGAAGATGGGCACCGGAGGGCCACCAGGGGTCCCAGGAGACAGGTGGCGCACCCAGTAGGGGGGGGGGGCGTCCCCACCCTCCTGGCCAGGGTGTGGGCCCCTCAGGTATTTACCGATAGAGGAAAGTATCAGGCCACAAACGCCACACTCGACCGATCTGAGCGTTGCTATTCAAAAAAAAACAATTCACAAAAAAAAGCTGAGCTTTGCTATTCTTAAAAAAACAATTTTCAAAAAAAAACTGAACGTTGCTACAAAAAACGCTCTGAGCCAGACAAAATAAATTCGGTTTTGCTGAAAGTCAGCTAGTTGAGTTTTAATTATGGCCTCAATCACCTTTTTAACCGTTCGATCTTCACCCATCAGATTGTCGTATTGTGCGCTATGTCCGAGCGACGCGGCTGTCTCGTACAAGGGTAGCCCATGCGCATGAGTACTAGTAGTTTTTTTTTGTTTGTTTACAGAGCTGGGCTGTATGGGCTGTTCTTCTTCTTCTTTACCAATTCAAAAAAGAGAAAAAGGATATGATCCAAGGATGTGAATCGTTGCTAGCTGTTTGCATTCTTCCGTGCATGTTATTGTCACTTCTTTTCTTTTTTGAATCATGTTATTGTCATTTGTTGACCGTAGCTTCCAGGGGTCAACTCTTTGTAATGACTTTCTTTCTTCTTCTTTTTCTCTCATGATTAATTGTTGATTTTTATTATTTTTATTCTTTATTTCACTATATGTTGTAGAACGTTATTCCAAACTTCTCTCTTTTCCTAATTTAGTGTATTCATTTTCTTTTTAGCTTAATATTCATTTGTTACCATAGATTGAAAAATTGATTGTTCAGCAATTTCACTAAATTTTTTTAGTTTTTCTCTTCCATTTTTGTTTCCTATTTTCATCTTTTAATTTATTTTTTATTCCTCATTTTTACTTAACATTTTTTTTCATTTTTTATTCTAATGATATCAAAGCTCATGCCTCCTTCGCAGTAGAAATGTCTTTTCCAAGCGTTTTTCAGTCAAACTTTTTGTGTGACCAAAGTTTTTAAGTCCAGTCACAACTACACGTTTTTCAAATTGGGTCGTAATTGCAATCTATGCAGTTGGGGTTGCAAGTGTTAGTTTTTAGATGGAGTCGCAATCGTGTAGTTTTCAAATGTTGATCACGAACAACCGTTTTTCAAATGTGGCATAGACTGCAGGCTTTCAAGTTAGTGTTGTAACTGCAAGTTTTCAAATCTTGTCACAACTGCAAATTTTAAGTCGGGTTGCAACTAGAAGTTTTTATGTGGGGTTGTAACTGCAACTATTCAAAGTCGAGTCGCAACTGTAAATTTTTCAAAATCGGGTCACAACTAAAAGTTTTTAGAGTTGGGTCACAACTACTCCCTCCGTTCCTAAATATAAGTTTTTGTAGAGATTTCACTATGAACCATATACGGATGTATATAAATGCATTTTAGAGTGTAGTTCATTCATTTTATTCCGTATGTGGTCCATAGTGAAATGTCTCCAAAGACTTATATTTAGGAACGGAGGGAGTACAAGTATTCAAAATCGGCTCGCAACTGCAAGTATTCAAAGTCGGGTCGAAACTACAAGTTTTCAAAGTTGGGTCGCAACTGCAAATTCTAAAAGCCGGGTCGCAACTACAAGTTTGCAAAGCCGGGTCGCAACTGCAAGTTTTCAAAGCCAGGTCGCAACTGCAAGTTTTCAAAGCCAGGTCGCAATTGCATGTCTTCAAAGTTGAGTGGCAACTGCAAGTATTCAAAGTCGGGTCACAACTGCAAGTTTTCAAAGCTGGGTCGCAACTGCAAGTTTTTAAAGTTGGGTCGTAACTGCAAGTTTTCAAAGTCAGTCCGCAACTGTATGTTTTCCAAGTTGGGTGACAACTGCAAGTATTCAAGTGGAGTCGCAACTGCAAGTATTAAAAGAGGGGTGCAAGTGCAAGTTTTAAAGTCAGGTGGCAACTGCAAATTTTCACAGTTGGGTCGCGGCTACAAGTTTTCAAGTGTTGACGCAACTGCAAATTTTCAAATTGGGTTGCAGCTGCAAGTTTTCAAGTGAAGCCGTAACTGAAGTTTTCAAGTGAGTCGCAAGAGTTTTGAGCTGCAACTGCAAGTTTTTAATGGGGTTGTAACTGCAAGTTTTCAAGTGGAGTCGCAACACAAAGTTTTGAAGTGGATTGCAAAGTTTTGGGTTGCAATTGCAAGTTTTCAAGTGGGGTCGCAACGGCAAGTTTTCAAGTTAGGGTCGCAACTGAAAGTTTTAAAATGAGGTCGCAATTGCATGTTTCAAGTTGGGCCATACCTTTTTGAGAAAAAAAAAACTTGGTTATTTTTCTCTAAAATATTGTTACTACTCACTCTCCTGTAGGGTGGATTTTGCCTTCTCCTATATGATATTTTCTTCGTGTGATGACAAGCCCATGTAGATAGTGTTTTTGTTTGTTTGTGTACATAGCTAATGAAAACCAATCCCAACCCAGCAACAATAGGAGATGGTCCTCCCGGGCAAAGAAATAGCAACCGATTCCCCACAGACAAACTGCAAAATCCATCATATTTAAAACAATTTGATAGATTTTTAATAAATAAATAATGCATGGAACAAAACCGGGGTAGATCCTGTGCGCCAGAGATATCATGCTGGTGATTACTGCAGAACTGAGTAAAAACTGAAAAAACAACGAAGAAAACACTCTATTTTTAGGATGGCGAAGAAAACACTCATAACTGTGTTATGGCAAGTAAAAATATGTTGTATAGGCCAGCCCGCTAAGACGTAAGTACTTCTCTTATGGACTCGTATGCTTGCGACAGGAGAACAGAAGGCCAAGCCCAAAAAAACAACACGACATGTGCAAATCCTGAGGAGAAGGAAAAAGTCTAGCCAACATGTATGATGATGTCATGTGAATGAGACCATAGACAAATCTCAGCTAGCTGAGTTCCAGGTGCCAAATAAATTACTGTGTTTATCTCAAAAGAAATATTGTGGCCAATGTATTTTATGTTGACTATAAAGGGCTTTAATATGCCAAATATATGAATATCTTCATGACTAAACAGTTCCAAATTTATATAAAATAGGGTTTCGAAAACTGTTTTGTACAAAAAACAGCAATATTTTGGGTCATTTACAAAAAGAATGTTCTACGGGAAAATAAATCTACAAAAGATGTCCATGTCTATGGCAAGTGAATATTGCATTTTTCTGGTTCAAAAATTTACCATGGAAAATATGTACTACCACTTTCTATGAATTTTGAATAAGATTATTTTTATGATAAATTACACATCGTGTGTGTTTCAGCCGTCGGTCACACGTTGGCGTGTGAGTTCCTGCGATGCGAGGCGTAGGAGGTTATAAGCTGAACCTATACAATTTGTCCACGGCATTCCTTCAGATGTATGGGTTGACGTGTTGTTTCTGTGAGTCTGTGAACATCTCCGTAAACTCGTAAGTAATTCTTGATGCGATGGAGTTTTGTGTCGTGAAAGATCGGAGCAACAGCGGATCAACCCTCATCTCGAGGTTCGATCCGCATCATCAAAAGGCACGACCGGAAACTATGATTTATGTGGTTTTTCTGGGGAGCAGTGTTTCTGCTCTCGGGCTCATATGTGCCCGGGCAAAATAAAAACTAAGAACAGAAACAAAATCAAAAAATTCTGAATTTTTTCTGCAAGCAAGATGCTTGTGTGCGTGATGTTCGTGCAAAAACTGCTGGAATTTGGACATTCGAGGAGCGCGCGTGAATTTCTCCATGCGTGCCATTGCCAAAGGATAGCAAGCATGGCCGGGCACACCCGGGCCGTCCGTACAGGCAAGCGCCAGTGCTGTCTCCTCAACGTACGTATTAGCCAGCCGTTTGCGTATTTTGTCATTTGCGCCGACCTTCCTTCCACCGGAAGCATTCAAGGGAAGGCACGCGTGCGGGCCGTGCCGTGCGTCCGACGTGGCACGACGCGGCGACCCCGTCAACCAACCGTCCCGCGTGGCGTACAACCCACGCGACGCGTCCGTGCCTGACGCGGGGCCCACGCGGCAGCGTCAGACCACCCCACAGCACGCCCCGCCCGTGGTGGGCGCCCCAACGGTAGGAAACGGACGGGCCAGGTCACGTGACCCGCACCCGCCTCCCCGGCTGACAGCCCGGGCCAGCTCCCGCAACGGTCACATTGACCCTAGGCGAGGCAACGGTCACATCCCCTGCGCCGTCCGATCCCCATCGCGCGGCGCCTCGGGGTTCCCGCCGCCAACGCTCGCTGTCGAGGCCGTTTCCTCCTTTTCCCCCCCATAGGTAGTAGAGTGGAGGTGAGGTGAGATCGTCAGACGAGGAGTGAGAGCCAGCCACAGTCAGAGAGAGTGAGGAGAGGGATAGGATAGTGAGAGGGTGTGAAGGTCGTCAATGGCGAGGAGGTAAGAACAGTGTGGTGTAGGATAGAAGAGTGAGCGACAAGAACCCATCTGCATCGCATTGCATCCATCCTAGATTTTTCTTGTAGGATCTCCGCTTCTTTTTCCCCCTTCTTCTTCGGTTGATTCTTTTACCTCTCTTGGAGAAGAAAACATATCATGGAGGTGTTGGGGCTCGCCGCCGGCGAGGAGGCTCTGCAGAGAGTGCCCGGCAGCTTCTGATTCATCTTCTTACTTTCTTCCTTCGTAGATGTTATAGGCCATTCTTTCTTTCTTCGTTCATTCTTTTGTACTAGGCAGCATTTCTGCAGAGTCCAAACATTCTTTCCACCACTCAAATTCTTTCCTGCATATACAGCAGATAATACATAGATTACATTCTTTTTTTTTTCGTTTCTTTTCTTCTCTCGTTTTCTTTCTTTGGACTGACAAATTCTTCTATCCAAGAACGCCAACATTCCCCTGTTTTTCGATCCACATTCATCCATCCATCCATCCATCCATTCATTCACTGAAGCTCAAGCTGTAGCCACATATCAGAGAGAGATTTGAGAGTGAGTGAGAGAGTGTGATCACCAGAGCAGAGGTGGAAGAAGAAGAAAGTTCGGAGGAGTTCAGAGGAGGAGCTACATTGCGCTGCTGCATCCGCTGGTGACGCCTGTCCTGTCTCAGGGATGTTGGCGGGCTGCTCCTCCTTGTCGTCCAGGCATCAGATGAGCACGGCGCAGCGACTACCATGCGGCTTCTCCAAGCGGGCCGGCCGCGGCGACTCGGCGGTCCCCGGCGCCGCCCCGGGCGCCGACGGCAGGGGAGGCAACGGCACCTGCTCCTTCCGGCCGCACCCGGCGCCGCCGGTCACCCAGGCCGTCTCCTGGGGCGCCAAGCCGGAGCCCTCCGTCGGCGGCGACTGGGAGAGGCGGGGCGGGGCCGTCAAGCGCGCGCACGAGGAGGCGGCCGCGGAGGAGGAGTACGGCGCCCCCGCCGCCCGCGCCAAGCGGACGCGGATGGGCGGCGACGGCGACGAGGTATGGTTCCATCAATCCATTGCAGGGCCGGCGGCCTTGATGCAGGTGGCCGCCGGGGAGGGGGGAGGGGAGGAGGAGGAGGTGGCGGAGGAGCAGAAGGTGTTTCTTGTGCCGAGCGCCGCGGCCTTCCCGCACGGCATGGCGGCCGCCGCGGGGCCCTCGTCGCTGGCCGCGGCCAAGCAGGAGGAGTTCAGCAAGTCGCCGTCCCACTCCTCGTCCTCGTCGGGCACGGACGGCGGCTCGTCGGCCGTGCTGCCCGTTGAGCCTGCTGGCGTGAGGGGCTTCGTGGTGCCCGAGGCGGAGCGAGAGGCGCTGGAGCTGGTGGGCGCGCTCACCGCCTGCGCCGAGGCCCTCGCCGGCTGCCAGCACGACGCCGCCAACTACTACCTGGCGCGGCTCGGCGAGACGGCCTCGCCGTCCGGGCCCACGCCGCTGCACCGCGTCGCCGCCTGCTTCGCCGAGGCGCTCGCGCTCCGCGCGGCCAACATGTGGCCGCACGTCTTCGACGTCACCCCGCCGCGCGAGCTCACCGACGGCGCCTTCCACGACGACGACGACGCCCTGGCGCTGCGCGTGCTCAACAGCGTCACCCCGATCCCGAGGTTCCTCCACTTCACGCTCAACGAGCGCCTCCTCCGCGCCTTCGACGGCCACGACCGCGTCCACATCATCGACTTCGACATCAAGCAAGGCCTCCAGTGGCCGAGCCTCCTACAGAGCCTGGCGGCGCGGACGCCGCAGCCGCCGGCGCACGTGCGGATCACCGGCGTCGGCTCGTCCAGGCAGGAGCTGCAGGACACCGGCGCGCGCCTCGCGCACGTGGCCGCCGGGCTGGGGCTCGCCTTCGAGTTCCACGCCGTGGTGGACCGCCTCGAGGACGTGCGCCTTTGGATGCTCCACGTCAAGCGCGGCGAGCGCGTCGCCGTGAACTGCGTCCTCGCCGCGCACCGCCTGCTCCGCGACGAGACCGGTGGCGCGCTGTCCGACTTCCTGGGGCTCGTGCGCAGCACGGGCGCCGCCGTCCTGCTCCTCGGCGAGCACGAGGCGGCGGGGCTGAACGCCGGGCGGTGGGAGGCGCGGTTCGCGCGCGCGCTGCAGCACTACGCCGCGGCGTTCGACGCGGTGGGCGCGGCCGGCCTGCCGCCGGCCAGCGCGGCCAGGGCCAAGGCGGAGGAGATGTTCGCGCGGGAGATCCGCAACGCGGTGGCGTTCGAGGGCCCCGACAGGTCGGAGCGGCACGAGAGCTTCGCGGGGTGGCGGCGGCGCATGGAGGACGGCGGGTTCCGGAGCGCCGGCATCGGCCACCGGGAGGCGATGCAGGGGCGGATGATCGCGAGGATGTTCGCGCCGGGCAAGTACGGCGTGCACCCGCAGGGCGACGGCGAGGGGCTCACGCTCCGGTGGCTCGACACCCCGCTCTACACCGTGACGGCGTGGGCGCCGGCCGGCGACGGCGCAGGAGGCAGCGCGACCGTGTCCGCGTCCACCACCGCCTCGCACTCTCTGCAGAGCTGAAGCTGAACAGGAGGAGGCCAAGTGAAGCGAAGAGGAAAGAACTGAACTTTTTCAGTGGTTCTTTTGCTGAGACTCATTCATTCATTAGTTCATAAGTTCATAATACAAGCTGACCAAATTCTTTTATACATTCATTCATTCATCACCACCATCAACAAAGATGTATTAGTAGCTTTTCTCTTTTGGTTTATTTACAGTGATATAATAGGAGAAAAAGATTCAATTGTTATTAGCTAGCTATGTAGTAATAATTATTCATTCTTTTGGCTGTTGAGCTAGGATCCCTGCAAGAATCAGCTGCTTGTAGAAGAAGAAGCAGCAGGGACATTTCACAGCATTAATACATTCTTTTCAGCCATTATATGGAACTTGTAATCTTTGTTCAGATTCAGAAATGAAATGGAATCATCAATAGACTATTTCATCAATCCTTCCATGTTGTGTATATATAATGGATCATCTGAAACTGAAATGTGTGTGTTGGATTGGATATTTTTTTCCTTGTCTGGATCTCATGTGGTGTTGTGTTCCAGAATTCAGAGAGATAACTGCAAAGATTCAGAGAAGCTCACTCTTGTTATATGAAACCATCTCCGTTCAGAGTCGGAAAGGAAATGGAATCAACGTGTATGCTGCATATAAAATCTTTGTATCATCTAAAATGTTTGTGTTTGTCCATCCCATGGAGAGAAAAAAGTAATAAAAACCTGTATGCATAATTGTTTCAGAATTCAGAGAGATAACTGAACAAATTCGTTCACTGCAGTCGATAACTGAACAATTTCAGAGAACCCGCTCTTCTTTTTTTTTTTTCAGTTGGAATGGTAGAATTAAATTCAGGGAATTCGTTCTAGCTCTGGTGAAATGGCAGAGTAAATTATCTAAACTATTATGCCAGTCACACTTTGCATAACTGAGGTGTACAATGGCAGCAATGCATGTTACAACTTGCTTCTGAACTAAGCTTCCAAACAACTTCCCAGCAGTTCTCAGTCAAGAGCAGCAAAATGACGCGATGAAAAGCCGCTGCATTGGTCCTTCTGTTACCACGGTTGTGCATACTGCAAAGCTGATGAGGCAATGGGAGTATCAATTTGGGCCAATTGTGTTGCTTAAAATCCCATCTCATACAAATTTACATGTTCACACTAGCTATTATGGTGGATGGACTGAAGGCCTTCAGTTTGTCTAGGAGATAACAGAGCCTGATTTATATGAGAAACAACAGAGCGCGGATTCAGTCAGGAACAACTTAACTGAATTTTTCGGACTTGCTAATCTTGATTATTCCAATTGCTGTTGCCTTGGTGTTCTACTCACATAAGTAGCGCCCTGCAATTTGACATATGACAACTTCCTTCATGCCCTCATTGTGTTGTTGGTCATGCACTCATGCTTGTTACTGTTGCACCTCACGAGCCATGATCACATCATTCCGAAGCATCACACTTACTGTGTGATTTATTCAACTGAAGTTTTGGCAGCCGCTCACTCTGACTTGTTATATATCTCTAGACCATTTACAATGCCGTTGTGTCACCTCGCTCCTTTTGTTGGGGTTCAGGAGAGATGTCATTAGGTGCCACATTCTTTGCTGAACTTTTGTTGTGTCTCACCGACGGGCTAAGATTTTAGAAGAAACTGCAACGAGATGTCGACCAATCAAGTCTTCACTCAACTGGCCGACACTTAAAATTTCGGTTGTAAAATATGCTGCTACAAAAGAGAGCAGCCATACATCAGTTTGGGCATGATTTATCTGAATGCAGCGAGCAAGCCGTAACCGTTGGTGTATAGCATCCAGTGAACTCTCAAGAAATAGGAACGTCAATGGTGGGCAAAAATGAGCTAATACAATTCAAGAAAAAAATTTAAAGATAGTTGTTGTTATTGTGCATGTTCTGACACTATTCATAGTTTCTAGTGAACTGCTACATATTTAACAACTTTCAATATTTCTCTTAAAATAAATTGCACTCAGAGATAGTTCAAAACATATTTGCTTTCAGAGCTTATATTCCCTGCGTGTTGACTAAATAAATGAAACGACACACTTTTATAATTTTCTTTCGTATGACACACCGTAAGAACAAAAGCCAGCGAACTAATTAATTTATAGCTTTCGGTATAAATCAGTATGTAGAAGATTCAAAAGTAAAGTAGGTTCAAGCTAGCCTTTTAACTTTAGATAAATAACTAAGAAAACACCAATGTGCACACAATCTCTGAATCGCCCGTTCAACTTTTGCACTCAAGAACAAGAAAATGATGATAAAAAATATCTTTAACTTTGGATATTTGTTCCTGTTGGAATCGTAGACTATTTCATCAATTCTTTCATGTTGTTTATATAATTTCTGTGTCATCTGAAATGTGTATACCTTTGGATATTTGTTCTTGTTGGAATCACATCTGAAACGTTCCAGAATTCAGAGAGATAACCGAACAGATTCGGAGAACTTCAGTCTTGTTATATGAAACCCAGTAATCTTTGTTCAGAGTATTGGAAACGAAGTGGAATCAACAGACTATTTCTTTCATCCTCCATGTTGTATACAATCTTTGTATCATCTGAAATGTTAGTTTTCGATGGGATGTTTGTTCTTGTCTGTATCCCATGTTGTGTTCCATGAAGAGAAAAGGTAAGAAAATCAATTGTTTCAGACTTCAGAGAGATAACTGAACAAGCTCGTTGATTGAAAAAATTCAGAGAACTCACTCTAGTTCTAGCGAATTGGTAGAGTAAATAAATTATGTAAATTATTATGCCTGTCACACTTTACATTGATGTCAGTGAGGTGTAAAATGGCTGCAATGCATGTTACAACTTGCTTCTAAACTAAGCTTCCAAACAACTTCCCAAAAATGCTCACTCAAGGGCAGGGAAATGACAGAATGAAAAGCCACACTGCGTTGATCCTTCTGCTACCACCGCTGTGCATAGCAGATGTGGTAATGGGAGTATCAATTGGGGCCAATTGTGTTTCTTAAAATCCCATCCCATACAAATTTAAATATTCACACTGGTTGTTATGGGGAGCTTACTTAACTGAATTTTTGGACTTGCTAATCTTGATTATTCCAATTGTTGTTGTCTTAGTGCTCTGCTCACATAAGTAGCGCCCTGCAATTTCACATATGACAACTTCCTTCATGCCCTTGTTGAGCCATGACTCACATCATTCCGAAGCATCATGCTTGTTATGGTTGCACCTCATGAGCCATGAGTCACACCATTCCGAAGCATCATGCTTACTGTGTGATTTATTTAACGGAAGTTCTGGCCCTCGCTCACTCTGCCTTCTTTATATATCTTATACAGTATATAACATCTCTAGACCATTTGCAATGCTGCTCACAGTTTGTTGTCAGGTGAGAATGTGAGAAGACATGAGGTGCCACATTCCTTGCTGAACTTTTGTCGTGTCTCACCGATAAGCTGAGATTTTAGAAGAAACTGCAAGGAGACGTGGACCAACAATCCACTCTACCCCGCAGTGGTGCACACTTACAATTTCGGGCATAAAACACACTACTCCAAATGAGACCAGTCATACACCAGTTTGGGCATGTTGTATGCAAATGCAGTGTAGCAAGCCGTAACCGTTGGTGTATGGCATCTTAAGTGTATGAATGAGTGTGCAGAACCAGGAAACGACACTCAATGATCGGCGAAAAAGAGATAGTAAGGATCGCTTGTATAGCTGTTGCCTGTGACATGCCTGTTCAGAGCGCATTTCACATTTTCTAGTGAACTGCTGTAGAGTTCACAACTTTTCAATTGTAAAATGAGAGCAACCCACATAAACCACTTTGGGCTTGATGTATGTAAATGTATCAGCAAACTCTTTTTTACCATTGGTGGGAAAGAGGAAGTAAAGATCCACACAAGGAAAGTTGCTAGATGTTCTTATAATAGAATACTTTCAATTTACTTTTAGTTACTTCAGTGGTTGTTAATTGGCAGATTTCGGTTTTCTTGAGATCATGTTTGCATTCAATCATCACTTTCAAGCCTGAAATCTTTGTTGAGAGTCACAAATAAAATGGAATCAGAAGACTGTTTTATCCATCCTCCATGTTGTATATAATCTTTGTATGGTCTGAAATGTTCGTGTTTTGATGCCAAGTTTGTTCTTGTCTGAATCCCAAGTTGTGTTCCATGCAGAGAAAAAGTAAGAAAATCATGGTGCATAATTGCTTCAGAATTCAGGGAGATAACTCAAGAAACTCGTCGAGTGAAGTTGATAACTGAAAATTTTCAGAACTCCCATGTTGTGTTCTTGTCTGCATCCCATGTTGTGTTCCATGGAGAGACAAGTGAACAAAGTCGTTGTTTGACGTTGATAACTGAACAAATTCAGAGAACCCACTCTAATTCTAGTGAAACGGTAGAGTAAATTATCATGTCAGTCACACTTTGCATCGTTGTCACTGAATGGTATAAAATGGCAGCAATGCATAGTACTGTACAACTTATTTCTGAGCAAAGCTTTCAAACAACTTACCAGCAATGCTTACTCTCAAGAGCAGCAAAATGACGGAATGAAAAGCCATTGCATTGGTTTTTCTGTCACCACAGCTGTGCATAGCAGATGAGGTAATGTGAATTTCAATTGGGGCAAATAGTGTTGCTTAAAAGTCCATCTTATACAAATCTACATATTCACAGTAGTTGTTATGGTGCTCATATAGGTGCATTATTTGGATGAAGTGAAGGCCTTTAGCTTGTCTTGGAGATAACCGAACTTGATTGAGAAACATCTTTGATGTTAGGGAGTACAATTAACTGAATTCTTGGACTTGCTAAGCTTGACTATTCCAATTGTTGTGGCCTTAGTGATCGCACAACTTGCGCACTGCAATTTCACATATGATGACTTCCTTCATGTCATTGTTGCATTATGGTCAATTGGTCATGCTTGTTACTGTTACACCACATGAGGCACGAGTCACACAATTCCAAAGCATCATGCTTATCATGTGATTGTTTTAGCCATCACTCACTCTTCCTTGTTATATATGATCCGTTGGCTATGCTGGTATTCGCTTTCCTTCCGCCAGTTATCAGGTCAGGAGGTGCTACATTGTTTGCTGAACTTTTGTTGTGTCTCATCGTGAGCTGAGATTTTGGAAGAAACTGCAAGGAGATGTCGATACACCGTCTACCCTCCGCTTCATTGGCATACACTTCAAAGTTCGAACATAAAACACACTGCTCTTAATGAGAGCGGATGTACACCAACTAGTGCCAGGGCGTCATATATCTAAATGCGGCGTAGCAAGCTGTAACCCTTGGACCTTGGTGTATGGCATTTGAGTGTCAGAATGAACAAACACTCTTCTATGGTTAGGGAAAAAGAGGCAGCTTGGATTTTGTGGCAAAGTGAGCACCCATGGAGAAAGTTTAGGAGTGTGGCTTTATGGGTGATGTTGTTGTGCAAATTTTGAGCTAGCATTTCTCATTTTCTTGCGAACTGTCGCACATTTCATGGCTTCCAGCAGTAAAATGAGACCAGCCTGCATAAACCACTTTGGGCTTTATGTATCTAGATGTAGCGTAGCAATCTCTTTGTGTTGAAAACTTGAAGAGCTTGTGAGAGTGTGCAACATGAACAAACACATGGCCCCAAAAGAGGAATTAAATATATCCACGAGCAAGGTCTAGAGATGTTCTTGTAAAATAATATACTTTTAGTTACTTTTGTGGTTGTTGGTAGCTTTCTATTTTCATGAGATCATTCTTACATTCAACCCTCTCGCTTGTATGCCATATGTTGTTGTACTCTGATACCAGGGAGATTAATTAAATGGAATTTTGGACTTGCTAATCTTGATTATTCAGATTGGTGTTGCTTTAGTTCTCACACAAGTAGCGCCATGCAATTTGACATATGACATATGACAATTTATTGCCAGTTGGTAATGCTTGTTATTGTTACTTCTCATGAGTCAAGAGTCACACAATTCTGCAGCATCACACTTACCATGCGATATACTTAATTAACTGAAGTTCTGGCTATCGTTCACTCTGCCTTGTTAAATATAGCTCTGGACCATTTGAAATGTTGTTGTGTCAGTTCGCGTGAGAAGTCATGAGGTGCCACATTCTTTGCTAAAATTTTGTTGTGTCTTGCCGACGAGCTGAGATTTTAGAATAAACTGCAAAGAGATGTGGACCAATGAGGTCTTCACCCAATTGGTGCACACTTAAATTTTTGGTCGTAAAACACACTGCTACAAATAAGAGCAGCCATAAAACCATACCAGTTTGCTGCTCTTCTTTTACTATTGAAAAGATGTGAATTATGTGGTAGTTATATTTCCTCCGTATTGACTAGATAAGTGAAAGCGAATATAGTTCACAATATATGTGCTTTCAGGGTTATATTTCCTCCTGTTCACTAGATAAGTGAAATGCCATACTTTTTGTAATTAGATTACGTATGAGACGCAGCTAAGAGAAGTAAGAACAAAAGCAAATGAACTAGTTAATTCACAGCTTTTCGTATAAATAAACATGTAGAAGATTCATAAAAAAACAAGGTTTAAGCTAGCCTTTTAACTTTAGATAAATAGCTAAGAAGACATCACTGTACACACTATATCTGAATCGCGCCTGTTCAAGCTTTGTACTCAAGAACAAGAAAATGATGAGCAAAAAGTCTGTTAAGTTACGATTTCTTTTGTGCATCCCTTGAATAAGAATAGATTGTGTAGCACAGTCAAAAAATTGATCATGCACACGATCTGGGGAGAAAAAAAGTTTAGCAAACTTTGCGATCTCATGGCTAACCTTACTTCGATCATGAAGAATTTTATTCAGATTAAATTCTCTCTCACTAGTGAGGATTAGCTTCACTGCACGGACCAGATGTGCATGCCACAATTTGTTCTTAGAATCTAAGGTAGTATGGACTTTTCACAATCTGTATCTACTTTTTTGTAGAAACGTATATGCAGGGCAGCTTACTTGGGCCGGCCCATTTGGGATGGCATGCGGTCAAAAATAGCGAATAAGGATCGCATGAGCTGGGGATCGAACCCACGATCACTGAAAATTGCGTCTAGAACCACTGCGATAGGATACCTTTCGTGAGCGATCTAAAGCTAGACACATTAAGTAATGGATGGGCTGGGAATTTTAAAAAGATTTTAGAAAAACTTTGTGAACTGGTCTTTTTTCCATGTTTTCTTTTTATTTATTTTCCTTTTCCTGTTATGTTTCTTCTTTCTTTTCAAAAAAATGCCCGCGCTTTCAAAATGTTGTTCAAAATTTGAAAAGGTTTGTTATTTCCAATTTTTGTTCATAAATTTAAAAATATTTGCATTTTCAAAAATTGTAAGGTAATTTCAAAAAATGTTTGTGTCTTTATTTTTCTTTCAGAATGTCTAAATGCGAATAATTTTTTGAAAAGCACAAACAAATTGTGAAAACAAACATTTTCTGAGAGCATGGAAAAAAATTAAATTCCAAAACATTTTTTAGAAATGATACTAAATAAATGATATCAAAAAAGTGTTCTAAATTTGCCCGAACATTTTTCCGGTTTGTGAACAAGTTTTTTAAAATGACATTTAAATGCTGAACAAATTCCAATAGTCGCCCAACAGGACCTACGCCGTCGCTTAGTTGGGCAAGACCTAAGATTTCCTTTTTCTTTTTCTATTTTTTTCGTTTTTTCTATCTTTTTTAAAAATTTGTATTTTCTCCTTTTTAAACTTTATTATATTTGAAACCTATCCAAAAAATTGAAATACCGAAATAACAGTTTTAAGTAACTATTTTAAATTATGATTTTAATTCTTTTATGTTTAAATATTTATTAAATGCATAAAAAAACATTTGTTGTTTTCAATTCTATCATTTTGTATTTGTTAGTTATGTTAGAAACTTAAAATGAAGGTTTTAAGTATCTATATAAATTATGATTTAAATACATTTTTTCTTCAAACCTGGCGTGGAGGACTACTCGGACACGCTACGTTGAACATGGTGTTTTTTTGGACATTCTTGAAATGACCCCAACATTTGCCAGCAGGTGGCATGCCCATGGTAGGCATCCATGCCCCCAATATTTTTTTCAGTGCGTTTCTGTGACCAATTCAAGACACCAATCCAAGTTGCTTGGGTTTTTGACAAGTTTTGCATTTCTAAAGTTTTCTCTGTCAAAAAGGTCGATAAATGGCTAGATGTGTCGCAACTTGCATACGGTGTCGGAAGTAGTTCAAACCCGACATGGATGCCTACCACGAGCATGTCCACCTAGTGGCAAAAGTTGTGGTAATTTCAAGGATGTCCACGAAAACACCATGTTCAGTGGAGGGTGTTCAGGTTGGCCAGAAGGGTATGTCAGAGAGCACGTTGTTTTTCAATATCCTTGAAATGGCCCTAATTATTTTTTCATGGCCTCATATGACAAATTCAAGGAACCATGACAAGTTGTTTTGGTTTCCAACAAGTTTTGTATTTTTTCTAGACTTTTCTCGGTAAGAAAATGCAGAAAAAAAGGCTGGATGTGTCGCAACTTGTATACGATGTAGGAAATTGTTCAAACCTGGCATGGATGCCTATGAGGGGCATGCCCACCTAGTGGAAAAAGTTGGGATCATTCCAAAGATGTACAAAAATAGACCATGTTGAACGAAGTGTGTTCTGGGGGCCAGAAGGCTCCGTCTGAGAGCATGTAATTTCTTGACATCCTTGAAATTACTCCAATTTTTTTCAAGGGCCTCGTATGACCAATTCAAGGCATCATGACAAGTTGTTTGGATTTTGACAAGTTTTGCATTTCTTGGAGTTTTCTCGGTGAAAAAATGACAATTAATGACAGAACATGTCGCGTACGGTGTGGGAAGTCATTCAGACCAGGCATGGATGCCTAACATGGGCATGCCCACTTGCTTCCAAAAGTTGGGGGCATGTCTGATATTTCCAAAGAAATACCATGTTCAATGGAGAGTGTTCGAATAGGCCAGAAGGATATGTTTGGGAGCACCTAAGTTCAAAAGTTGAAAAATGGATTACCAAAAAGAGAAGAAAAATGAAAATAATTTCAACCAAAAAATGCTTTGGCCCTAGAAAATAAGAAATGTTTTCTGAAAATGTTAGTATATTACAAAAAATATTTGCAAATTTGAATTATTTTTTTTGTGTTTTAGAATAATGCTCACCAATTTTTAAAACTGTTTGCATTTTTAAATGTTCAGAAATTTAAAAATTGGTCATGTTTTCAACACAATGTTCAAAAAATTGATAAATTATTCATCTTTTCGAAAAAATGTCTGCATTTTCCGAAGAATGTTGACAATTCTGAAAAACTGTTCATAGAATTTGAAAAATATTCACAAAATCAAAGTGTTTTTCATAAAAGAGGATCAGAAATTTGAAGAAAATTCGCGTTTCCAAAATAAGTTCAAATTTTGATTTTTTTTCGTATCTTCAAAAATATTCATGTTTTCAAAAAATATTCCAAAAGATGAAAACACATTAGTTTTTTTAAGCTATAAAAAACGCTTTAGATAGAATGTCCGGCCACACTGTACAGTACCAATTTTGATCTGCTACTGTATTTTCTAATTAAAAAACACCTACAGTTCATCCATGCTAGGTGATAAAGAACGGCGCTCCATAAGTATCACCTAAGTATGATGGTTATGGTGGCTATCAGCAATTTTACAACCCCTAGACCTAGAGGCCCTGAGTTCAATGCCTAATAGGCTCATTATTTTTTTGGATTTTCAATCAGTGCTACCGTACATACTCAATAATGGGCTGGCCTCCTACCGTACATACTCACTAATGGGCTGGCCCAAGATGGACTCAAAACGTGATAGATCTCCGTATCGTATTTTCTAGATAGACCATCCTACCCTTTATTATGAAGGGGTATGGACAGATCATGACCGTTGATGTGTTCAGGGAGGTTGTACCGAAGAAGAAGTGTTGTTCTCATCATGTACATATTGTTTGGATGATGCATGTCAATGGCAGACAAGCAGTGCATTTTTGGCTGAACTGAAGGTTTCGTAGTCTTCAGCTCATCGGTCATACCTCCATCTACTTTAGTTCCTTCGCTTAATCATCTTCATCAGTTGTTTCCTTTTACAGTTAAAAAGAAATCATATGCTCCTGTATTAGCTGAGACACTAGTGTTGACTTAGGGAGTTCAAGTGAATTTATGGACTTACTAATCTAGATTATTATAGGGTTGTGGTATCCTCAGTGCTCAAGTGGTATATCATACGTATGACTTCCTTCATGCCCTTCTTGCATTATGGTCATTAAACAACATAATGGTCGACACACTGGTCATTCTTGTATTATTACCCCTCCCGAGTTACACTATTCAGAGGCATCACACTTACCGTGTGCTTTACTTGACTACAGGTTTGGCCATCGCTCACAAGCCACCACTATATAAGCCTTGTTATATACGTCTACACTACTTAGTATTCATTCTTCTCCCGTTGGTTCTGAAGATCATGCGGTGGTACACATTTTATGCTGAGTTTTTGCTGTGTCTAGGCAAGCTAAGATTTTAGAGGAAACTGAAAGGAGATGAGGATAACGCTATCTCATTGGGCACAAATCTTGCAGACTTCACAAGATTTCGACTGTCAACCACCCAACTGCAACCCACAGCAGCAATAGACCAGTTTGTCTATGATTCGACTAAATGAGGTGGAGGGGACTTAGTGTGTGGCATCTGAGGATAATATGTGAGCATATATCATGGTTAAACATACTTTGACATGTTCACTTCCACCATGAACATCACAAGAAAAGAAAGATGTACTAGTTTTTCTGTTTTGTTTTACAGTAATAGAAGAAAAATGTTCCATTATTATTAGCTATGGAGTAACATTTATTTATTATTTTGGTTGTTGAGCTAAGATCCCTGCAACAATCATCTGCTCGGCAGTAGGGGCATTTCACAGCAATAAAAGATTCAATTAATCTTTGTCCAGAGTCAGAAATTAAATGGAAACATAAACTATTTCATCCATCCTTCATGTTGTGTATATAATCGTTGTGTCATGTGAAGTGCTTGTCCTTGTCTGCATCCCAGAGAAAAACAGAAAGCTCTTGCGCGCTTGTATGCAGAACTGTTCCAAAATTCAGAGATATAACTGAACAAATTCATCGACTGAAGTTGATTACCGAACAGGTTCAGAGAACCTCACCCACTCCTGTTCTGGAAATGATAGAGTAAATTATTCAAGTTAGATTTTCAATCACACTTGCATCGTTTTAATTGCGATGTAAAATGGCAGCAATAAATGACACAACATGATTCTGAACTAAGTTTTTGTAAGCAACTTAACAGCAATGCTCACTCAGGAGCATCAAAATGACAGCAAGAATAGCCACTGCAGTGTTCCTGAATCCTAATGTTACCATGACGTGCATAGATGATATGTGAACATGCATTGGAATAGCTAACGGTACGGTGTTGCTTAGAAATTTCATTTCATACAGAATTTACATATTCACGGTAAGTTGCAAAGTATTTCCCTTCGCTCATCCAGCCGCCACGTAGAATCCCACCGAGGAACTGCACCTGTGAACGCTCAACCCAGCAGCCTGAAATTAAGAAGCAAAGTAGTAACCTACATTGCATAAGGCGCCTTGTATTAGCAACAAATCGTCGGAATCAACCACACCACGAGAAGAACCATACATCATCAACTTCCCTGTAGACATCACTCAGCTTGAAAAGATTGATCTCTTGATCCTAATTGGAAAAGATCATCTGAAAGCAGTTGGACACCAAAATGTAGCTTCAGCTTCTTCAGGAGCACACTCTGCTAGTAAGAGGATACAGTACTAGTTTGTGTGTGTGTGTGTGTGTGTGTGTGTGTGTGCAGTGGGCAAGAGGATATTTTTTTTGTTTGAGATCAGGGCAAGAGGAAATAAAGCTTCCGTACCTGGAAGCGATCGCAAGCGTACCCTCGCTCCCCCGCTGATATATGTGGGCTGTCCCAACTAGCTTATGCTTGGTTTTGCGAAGGTTCTAGAACCTTCTCAAATATATTTTTTTCTTGTTATTTCTTCTGGTTTTTCTCTCTCTTTTTTCTTTTTTTCCTTTATCTTTTATTTTTCGTCTTTTCTTTTCATTTTTTCTTCTTTTTTTCCCGCTTTTATTTTTTCCTTCCAGATTTCATGATTTTTTTTGAAATCCGGGAAGATTTTTTCAAATCTGTGAACATTTTTTTGAACGTGGGTGAACAATTTTTCGAATCTGGGTGAATATTTTTGAATTCAAATTTGCACTTTGATTCATAAAATGTCATCATTTTTTCGGAAATGTTCATAAATTTTTAAAAAATGTTCATCATATTTTAAAAAAAGTGTTTAAATTCCAAATTTGTTCATCAAATTAGAAAAATGGTCCAAAATCCAGGAATATTTTTTCAGATCGGTGATTTCTTTTTTGAAATATGAACATTTTCGAATCAGGGTGAATTTTTTGAATTCAAAATTTGCCCATTGAATTGAAAAATGTTAATAATTATTTTAAGAAAGGTTCATGAAGTGAAGGCCTTTAGTTTGTCTAGGAGATACCAGAGCTTGATTTATATGAGAAACAACAGAACACAGATTCATCGAGGAACAATTTAACTGAATTTTTGGACTTGCTAATCTTGATTATTCCAATTGCTGTTGCCTCGGTGTTCTACTAACATAAGTAGCGCCCTGCAATTTCACATATGACAAGTTCCTTCATGCCCTCATTGCGTTGTTGTTCATGCTTGTTATTGTTGCACCTCATGAGCCATGAGTCACACCATTCCGAAGCATCACACTTACTGTGTGATTTATTCAACTGAAGTTTTGGCCATCGCTCACTCTGACTTGTTATATATCTCTAGAAAATTTACAATGCCGTTGTGTCACCTCGCTCCTTTTGTTGGTGTTCAGGAGAGATGTCATTAGGTGCCACATTCTTTGCTAACTTTTGTTGTTTCTCACCGACGAGCTGAGATTTTAGAAGAAACTGCAATGAAATGTCGACCAATCTAGTAGTTGTTGAGCTGAGATTTTATACATTCTTTCATCACCACCATCAACAAAGATGTATTAGTGGCTTTTCTATTTTGGTTTACAGTTGTTTGAAACAGTTTTGTACCGAGGCTTGCCAAAAATATTTATACTTGGCATTATAGAAAGAAAAAAAAAATGCAATGTCAGGGATGGCCTGTATAAAAAATGTAACCCATGTTGTGTTCCATGGAGAGAAAGAAGTAAGAAAATCCTGAACAAATTTGTCGACTGAAGTTGATAACTGAACAAATTCAGAGAACTCACTCTCTTTTTTGAGGTGGAAATGGTAGAATTAAAAACAGGGAGCTCACTCTAGTTCTGGTGAAATGGTGGAGTAAATTATCTAAATTATTATGTCAGTCAAACATTGCATTT